>NC_090646.1:639079221-639426721 GCF_040937935.1 Hyperolius riggenbachi | reverse complement strand
ATCCGCATAAGGTCTCCCAGGGTGGCGCTGATTGGCCGGCGGGACCACGTGATGCGGAGCGAGACACTCCGCATCACGTGGTCCCGCCGCCCAATCAGCGGCCGCCAGTGCAGTGCATATTAAGTAGCCATGTGCGCGGCTACTGTAGCAGCCGCTCCCCGCCTCCTCTCCGCCCCCCACTGAGCATGTGCAAACAGTCTATGCACAGCATGCTGCACTTTCACTACAACGTGCAGCGTTACATGTAACGCAACGGGGGCAGTGTGAACAGCCCATTGCAGTTACATTGCTGTGCGTTGGGGGAGCGTTACAGGCTGCACTAACGTGCGCCTGTAACGTCCCTGTGTGGAAGCAGCCTTAAAGGGGAACTTCAGCCTAAACAAATATACTGTCATTAAGTTACATTAGTTATGTTAATTAGAATAGATAGGTAATATAATCTCTTACCCACCCCGTTTTAAAAGAACAGGCAAATGTTTGTGATTCATGGGGGCTGCCATCTTTGTCATGGGGGCAGCCATCTTTTTGGTTGAAAGGAGGTGACAGGGAGCATAAGACACGGTTCCAACTATCCTGTGTCCTGGTCACCCCTCCCAGCTGCACGTGCTAGACTTCAAATGTCAAATTCAAAATGTAAAAAAAAAAAAATTGCACCAAAACAGCAGAATGAGAACAACAACATCAGAAATCCCATCATGCTTTGCACAGCATTAGGGGAAAAATGCCCGGGCAGTTTTTTTCTGTGCAGCTAAAAATGAGGCTTGTATAAGAGAAAAAAAGTTCTGATGCTGTGAAACAGTTAAAGAAACACCAAGCCTTTGCAGTGCTGCTGAGTACATTTTTAGTCTGGAGGTTCACTTTAAAGGGAAGGTTCAGGGAGGGTATTGAAAAAATAAAAATCAATTTCCACTTACCTGGGGCTTCCTCCAGCCCGTGGCAGGCAGGAGGTGCCCTCGCCGCCGCTCCGCAGGCTCCCGGTGGCCGACCTGGCCAGGCCGGCTGCCAGGTCGGGCTCTTCTGCACTCCAAGGCCCGGCACTTCTGCGTCCAATGCGGGCGCGCTGACGTCATCGGACGTCCTCCGGGCTGTACTGCACAGGCGCAGAACTACTGCGCCTGCGCAGTACAGCCCGGCGGACGTCCGATGACGTCAGCGCGCCGGCGTGGGACGCAGAAGTGCCGGGCCTTGGAGCGCAGAAGAGCCCGACCTGGCAGCTGGCCTGGCCAGGTCGGGTCGGCCACCGGAGACCACCGGAAGCCTTCGGAGCGGCGGCGAGGGCACCTCCTGCCTGCCACGGGCTGGAGGAAGCCCCAGGTAAGTGGAAATTGATTTTTATTTTTTCAATACCCTCCCTGAACCTTCCCTTTAAGCCAAAAAAAGGATAAAAAAGATCATGGAAATGGCAAAAAGATGTGTGTACAGTTCACTCCATAATTTCTCCTTAATGATAACACTGGTATTTGCTTAATGTGCTGGTTCAAAGATCACCATCCAAAATGAACCAAGTCCGCCAAGATGAAAACCTTTTGTAGAGTTCTATAGTATGTGCATAAGGCTTTTGTATTTTAGATTAAAATTATTATTAATTTTGGATATTGACAAATAAAAGTATTTTTGTAATTTTCTAAATACAGGTTTCTTCCCTTTATTGAGTTTATACGTTTTTTTCATTACCTTATTTCCACTACAGACCCTCTGAAAAAAACTACTGAAGCGAGAGGGATGTGGAGGCTGCAATATTTATTTCCATTACAGCAATACCAGTTGCATGGCTGTCCTGCTGATCCTCTGCCTCTAATACTTTTAGCCACAGCCCCTGAACAAGCATAGGCAGATCTGATAAGACATCGGTAGGAGTATCAGTTAGGGTTAGGCATTGCCAGGGGGGTCCTTAGGGTTAGGCATTGGCAGGAGGATCTGTTATGGTTAGGCATTTCTGGGAGTTAGGGAACGGCAGGAGGATTTGTTAGGCATCTCTAGGAAGGTACTTAGGGTTAGGCATCAGTAGGAGGATTAGTTAGGGTTAGGCATCAGTAGGAGGATTAGTTAGGGTTAGGCATCGCCGGGGGTCCTTAGGGTTAGGCATCGGCAGGAGTATTGGTTAGGGTTATGCATTGCCAGGGGGGTCTTAAAGGTTAGGCATCGGCAGGAGGATCAGTTAAGGTTGGGCATCACCGGGGCATCCTTAGGGTTAGGTATTGGCAGGAGGATTGGTTAGGGTTAGGCATCGCCGGGAGGTCCTTAGGGTTAGGCATCAGCAGGAAGATAGGTTAGGCATCGGCAGGAGAATCGGTTAGGGTTGGACATCGAGAGGGAGCGCTCATTGTGTGAGGGTAAGTTTCGGTTAGGCCATAGTGAAATATTTGTAAAGATTATCGGAATTAAGCAGTGGAATATCAATAATTTTACTGAAAATCTACTAGCGGATTTCTTTGGCACCCAGATTACCATGATACCCCTTTTAAATGTATGCCTTTTTAAGCCATGCTCTATTTCTGTAGCCAAGGTTTATTACAGGTGTGCTAATACAGGAAACAGAAGGGCGCTATTAGCAGGGGCGCCCCTCAGTAACACAGGACATGTTAATTACATCTCCATTTTGTTCCTGGCTCTGGCCTGTTGCTGCCCTGCGTCCCCCTGTCCACTTCCTATTCACAGCTATTACTAATGTAAGAAAATCAGTCACATTAGTCATCTTAAAAGGGCTATTACTCAAGATGATTTAAATTGTGAAAATGTCAGCGCTGCTTGCGCGCTCCCTGCTAGAGATGCTGTGATTTACGCCCGGTGACACGGCCGCGCTGCAGAGCGGCGACACGGCTAACTAATGACTCGCCTTCCACCCCGGTCAGGATTCCGGACAGCAGCTGGCGATAGCATATCTTAAACGTCCCAACATCTCGCCATTTTTCACCGCGAATACACAGAGGACACAGCGGGGTTAAACCCGCTCCCTGAAATCCCAGAGCTGATGAAGATATTTCACGGGGACATTAAGCCGCTGACAGTGAGTGAGCTGGCTGTAGAGGGGGAGATTGATCGTGCCGCGTTTAAAAGGGAATATTACCTGGCAGGGATCAAGCTGGGCACCGGTCTCATTTAACCCCTTCAAACGTGCTAAAGTTTGGACTGCGAGCGCAGCTAAATGGAGTCCCCTCCTTCTGCCTGGCCAGGGTTATATTTAGCAATCTCGCTGCCTGAAGCCCTAATAAATGATGACTTCCCCTTCCCAGACACAGTGCATGGCAGACTGCCTCCACTCCATCCTGTGAACACAGTGCAATAATGACAGCAGAGTTCTTAAAGGACACCTGAAGTGAGAGTGATATGGATGGAGGCTGCCATATTTATTTCCTTTTAAATGGAGTCTGAAGCCATAATTTAAAAAAAAAAAAAAAAGATACCTAAGGAGAGGGAAGGCTTTGGGTCCTATAGAGCTTTTCCGTTCTTCTCCTGGTCCCGTCGTTCCAGCTCTGGCTCCCCCATTAGCAGTCCACGACCGATTGGTCGGAGACTGCTCCCTGCTGCTGTCTGAGGCTTCGGCAGTCTTCGGGGAAACCTGAGCGCTCTCGAAGATGGGCTGTTCCGTACTGTGCATGCGGGAGCGTGCGTGTGCATGCGCAGTACAGAGCCAAAAGTCTCTAGGAGCACTCAGGCTCCCGAAGACTTCCGAAGCATCCCACAGTGGGGGATTTGAAACGGGGATCCAGTGCTAGAACGCAGGGACTGTGGGAGGAACAGGAAGGCTCAATAGGACCCAGAGCCTTTGCTCTCCTTCGGTAAGCATCTGGGGATTTTTTTGTTTTGTTTTTTTTCCTTTAATTGCCTTCAGATTTAGGCCTGGAACCCACTAGGAGCGATTTTCGGAGCGCTTTGTGATTACAAAAACTCTTGCTAATGTAATGCTATGGGTGTGATCCCATTAGAGGGATGTCATTTTATAAAAATCCCCCATAGCATTGCATTAGCAAGAGCTTTTTCAAATCACTAAAGCTTAGAAAAAGCTGGCAGTCCTGCTGATCTCTTTGGCTGCAATAGTGTCTGTATCACAACTGAAGTCCTGACCTGATGTGTATGCATGTTCAGGGTCTATGGATAAAAGTATTAGAGATAGAGGATCAACAGGGCAGCCAGGCAAACTGGCATTGTTTATAAGGAAATACATATGGCTGCCTCCATGTCTTCCTCACTTCGGGTGAGCTTTAAAGGCAGACTATGATAAAGGGTAAGGGCAGTCTCTGCTTTTTATTGCTTATACAGTTATCCTACTTGTTTTTGTCCCGAAAGTGATATAATTGTTGTAAAAATCACAACACTTGTGCAGTAGTAATATTATTATTGCTTGTATGCACTGTGCAGAGTAAGAAAAGAACATAGGATTGAACTGGGGTAGTGATGTCACAGGGAATCCCCCCCCCAATGTGCAGCTGTGTGTTATCATGCAGGGAATCTGCATTAAAGCACACCTGACCCAAAAAAAGCTATCTAAGGTTAGCTCAGAGGTACAGTATGTTCATTCCTCTGTGCATTGTCTTTTCCTCCTCTCATTCTCCCTAGTCCCCGAAATCACTCTTTGAAGACTTTTGGCTGAAGTCTCTCAGACAGGAAGGGGCAGGCTTGTAGTGATGTTCCCTCCTATAACCCCTCCCATTTCTTCCTATTAAGGGGAGTGAGTTGAGTGGGAAAGAGGAGAGAATGGGAGGGAACATCGCGGCAATCTGCCTCTTCCTGTCTGAAATTTCCACCTTAGCCAAAACTCAGTGTTCAAGGAGGGATTACAGGGACCAAGAGGGAACAAGGAGAGGAACAGACAATGCACAGAGGTAAATGCACATACTTCTATACTTACCCTAGATAGCTTTGCATCGGGTCAGGTGCCCTTTAAGAATACCAAAAAATGGGCTGCTTAGTCCTGCTTTATGCCTTTTATCAATTGTTGTTCTGGTGTTTAATATTCTTCAGCAAATAACCATTTCTAACTGACTATCTGTCTTGTAGATGAACACGTCGCTGCTGGGAAGTATCGGTATGCTGAATTCTGCCCCTCAGCTGCGGTGTATAAAAACGTACCAGGTGCCACCCGTCCAGCCAGCCTCTCCAGGCTCTCTCAACGCCCTGAAACTCGCCAGGCTCATCTGGACCTCCAACCGCAACGTCATCTTAATGGCCCACGACGGCAAAGAGCACAGATTCATGGTGTAGAGCCTCATGGCAACCCATGTCCATCACCCACTCACCCTCTGCCCCCTTTAGTATCTCTATAGCATGAACATATCGATGTTGTTATATCAGTGGCAGGGGTAGACGTTGCTGTGTTGGTGCTGCATGACTCCTCCCCCTGTAAATGCTGCTTGTGTCAGCGCTAGAGTTGCTGAGAGGAAACCTTTCTTGTATATAGCTATGCCTTCTGAGGTGAATCCCACTTCCTCACCTTCATGGTAACCAAGACTTATTATTTATTACCACGGGGCCCAGAGAAGAGTTATGATTTACGGTATTCCATAGCATCTAGTGAGATTTGAGTTTGCTGCAAGCAGAGTAGTCAAAGGTAAATTCTGATTGGTTGCAGACAGAATCTGCACTTTGGGTGTGGTCAGTTGCCTTATGCAAGCTGGTGCGGGCCACCGGAGATGAGCCCGAAGTTTGACCATGCATGCCAATTTACAGGGATTTGAAACTGATATAATCAAACCCAGTAGAAGTTGATTAACCCGTTAGCAGCTTCAAACGAAATTTTTAGTTTGAAAGCTGCTGGTGCGTTCGAAACCTCTGCCAGCATATCTCATTTGGGTGCCAAGTGCAGCCAAACGAACAAGTGGCAAGGAGCAGTTATAGTTACCTGTTCTGGACGGCTTCTTCTTTTCCTCCACAGGTGGCTCTGAACTTCTGACAGGTCTTCTGGATCCCCATCACATGATATGACGTGATCGGGATCCAGGGGACCATGTCAGCATTACAGCACCACCCGGTGGTGGAAGAGAGGTGATACAAGAGATGGGAAAGACTCTTCCATCACCCAGTGGTGCTGTAATGCTGACATGGTCTCCTGGATCCGGATCACGTCATACCACGTGATCGGAATGAAGAATACATGTAGGGGTTACATCACCGCCACGGTGGAGGAAGAAGTCGATCCAGCCGCCAGGACAAGTAACTATGAAAGCTCCCTGCCACCCACTCTGCATACCCTTCCTACAATGCCAGGCTGAGGAAGGCACATTTCCCCAGTGGCAGGAAAAAGGGTTAAATAGCTGGAAGCTAATTGGTTGGCCAGCAGCCAGTGGGGTTTGATTGTCTCAGTTTCAAATCAGTGAAAATGTGCATGCAAAGCCCAATTTCAAGTTCAGCTCTCCTAATCTTTTCGTAAAGGAAGTATCCATTGTGTGGGTGAACCAACACGTGACCCATCGGTTCACAGGGAACTCATGATGTCTTTAAATCTGATGGGGTACTTCTTGTAAGAATAATACTGCAGTTCACAAAATGGCTGCCTTTGCTTGCATTTAGTAAAAGGTGAACACTATAGAAAACTTTGATACTAGGTGGGGTTCTGAGTGTTGAAGTACTCAGCAGGTGCTTATCTAGTTCATATTATCTTATTCAGTTTATGAGAATAGTGTGTCAGTTGCTGTTGTGAAGAATAGTGGAAGGAGACTGACTGCCTACTTCCATTACATGGGAATTAGGAGGCGGTGCCTGAGGAAAGGGAGCTGCCAGAAGTCTCCAGCAGAGGGCTCTCAGCTTACGCATAGCCAACGTTACAGACACCGGCGTCTGCGCTCATCCAGTACTAATTCAGTGGTGTAAATCATGTTAACCTGAAGCAAGCCTGCTGTGGAGGAGCCTTATGACTTCCTTCTTAAGAAAGAGAAAATTACAACGCGATCAATCATGGCAGCCTCCATATTTTTCCTATCACAGTTTTACACTGTTGTGTTCAGTTATGGTGGATCGCCAATCCAAAGCAGACCATCCTACCACAAACTGTTAGATAAGTCCTCTGATTATGGGTCTCTTGACAACTTCTATCAAAAGGTCCAAATTATTTCTGAGCAAAGCTTGGTCCTCTTTATCAGTCACTGATTTAATTATGTCCTTGATGGAGATGGTCAGTAAGATGCTCTTTGAAACACTCCAAAAAAGGAGAGGGGGGGTGGTTACAGGCATTTACAGTCACAAAGACGCTCCCAAGAGGGAAAGTCATGATTGTACCACTAAAGTGTATATATTATTCAGTCTGCATTAAAACTTGGCAAATGCATAAATATTAGAAAACAAAAGCACACTGTGGACCAGTGTAACAGAGGGTGGTCACCAGCTGCAATGACTGAAACCTTAAGTGGACTCACAACAAGGGTGTACCAATAAAAGCTAGCGGAGAACCCTTGTGTGATCAGAAGTCCACCTCTAAAGTTCTCTGGCATCTACAGTTTATATAGCCAGATAGGACCTTTGTACTTATCTGCAAGGGCAGTACAGAGTGGAAATAAGTACTCAGCAAATAAGCCTACATTCCTAACATGTTTTGTCCAAAAAGGGCTTCATCAGAGGATAATCAGACTGTGCAATGCGCAATAAATAAGCAGAGCTTCCCCCCACCAAAAGAATCAGACCATCGCTAATTGTGCGTGCTGCTCCGGTCCTCTGTGAGATTCTCATAGTTTTAAGTTGATGGAAAATTATGATGGTTCTGTGGAGCTTGGCATGAGACCAGTCAAATGTAGTAACTAATGATCTTGATTGGTCCAACTCCAAACTGCATACATTTGCATACAATCAACATAAAATGTAATCAGCTTGAAATTTCTTTCACTTCCTGTAATCCTTGATAAAGGGTATCCTGTGTAGCACCAAAACAGTTGTTGGGGAATCAGCAGACCTTTCGAGCGTAAGAGGACTTAGCTAATATCTTGTAGTGTACCAAGTTCCTTTTGGATTTGTTAACTACTGTAGATTGTATCACAAAAGCTCTATTGGTTAAGAAAACATTTGATATTCCTATTAAGGTGGGCAACTCCAACACTGATGATCAGTTATGGTGGACTCCGGTGGGCTGAATCCTCCAGTAAATACTACATTTGTAGAACAATTCCTAGAACAAGCATACGGTTAAAAACCTGTCTACCAACAGCAGCCATATAGCCAGTGGTGTAGCTAAGGAGCTTTGGGCACCAGCGCAAGTTTTACAATTGGCTCCTCAAGCATTCTCTGCATAACAATTCATATGGTGCAGCAAAATCTCTCGAGAACATCCACAGTATAAGAGGTGTAAGCAGAAGAAGGAAACTGTTTAATTGCTACCACTTTTTAAAGCATATATAGAAGTGATCATTACCAGCATAGCTACATTGAAGTGCTTATACTGGGCTTGAGGGGGTGCCCCCAGTGGGCCCCTCTGTTACAAGGGTCCTGGTGCGCGTGCAACCTCTGCATCTCCTATTGCTACGCCACTGCATAGGTCTGGAGTAGCCATCAGAGGTGGTCAATGAGAAGGTAATCATTTCAGACCGCATGCAAATGTATGAATCTTGGGATGGAGAGTATACAAACTCTTTCAAGAGGAACTGTAACCAAGAATGGAACTTCATCCCATTTAGTAGCTGACACCCCCTTCCCCATGAGAAATCTTTACCTTTACTTGAATAGATCATCAGGGGGGTCTGTGTGGCTGATATTGTGGTGAAACCCCGCCCACAATGTGATGTCAGCACCTAGGTCCTGACAGTTTCCTATCTGTGAGCTATGTTGCATTGTAGGAAATAATGGCTTTCCAACTGCCAAGCAAGCAGCATCTCCCTCTTTGCATATGTATAGCTATAAAAAAAAAACTTTTAGCCTATCGCACTGTTAGGGGGGTGTGGTTATAAATAATGGCAGTTGTTGCTGTCTGTTTTTTAATGTCTGCCAGCAGTAAATATGATTATGTGCAGGCTGAATGTGGATCAAACAATATTAACAAATTATATGGCGAATGTCAATAATTTCCTGATCTCTCTTCTATTTTGTAACGTCTCACTTTGCGATATTTTTTTTCTACCTTTTTCTCTACAGTTCCTCTTTAAAGAAACTTAAAGAGTACCTGAGGCCGGGTTCTAGGAATGAAATCCCCATACAGAGGCTGGGTCTGCCTAAAGAGCCTAGCCTCTGTTGCTATTTAGATTCCCCCTAAGCCCCCCCTGCGCTCAGCGAGACCCCATAATTCACAGCCGCGCTGCGCTGCTGTGTTTACCTTTGTAACGTCAGTCTCCGCTCTCCCCCGCCTCCTGCAGAGCTCCGGTCCCCGCCCGCATCCCTTCCCTCCAATCAGCGTGGAGGGAAGGGACGTGGGCGGGGACCGGAGCGATGCAGGAGGCGGGGGAGAGCGGAGACTGGCATTACAAAGGTAAACTCAGCCGCTGCTGACACGCTCAGTGTCGGCAGCGCAGCTGTGAATTATGGGGTCTGACAGCGCGCAGGGGGGAGCTTTGGGGGAATCTAAATAGCAACAGAGGCTCTTTAGGCAGACCCAGCCTCTGTATTGGGATTTCATTCCTAGAACCCGGCCTCGGGTTCTCTTTAAGGTGTTGCTGAAGTAGAATCCCACCCGCTGCCTATTTCATTCTCGCCATACAATCTCCACTTTCAGCTGCAGTGGGGTGGAGTTAGTCTTGAGCAATCATAATAATGTCATGAAACTGTGCATTGGTCATAGCAGGGGGCGGGGCTGGGAACTCCGGACCAATCACAAGTATAAGCTAGGAGTTCAGTCCGTTTTGCCACCTCTATCTGAATCATCACTGTTGTGTGGAATGGCCCTTTACCTTTTAAAGGTGACTTGTTACTTTTTAATATCCAAAGCTGATCCTTGAAAATCATGTTGTTTCTTTCTTTTGTAATATATTTTATTTTGTTGTATTACATTCCGTGTAATGCTGAGTATGGGATGTACACTGAAGTGATTTGTTTTTTAAATAGACAAACTGTTTACATGTAGAAATATTATTGTATCATTGTTCTCCAGGGGGCGCCCCCATCTATGAACCTGTGTCTTTCCTGACTGTGTTTTATGTTTTCATATGTACGGTATCTGCTACTTTTTTTTTAGATGGTGTGAATCATGCGTGGCTTTCCTAAAGAGTGTTCTAACAGCTAAATTAATTTATAAGGATTTAATTTAAAGTGACAATAAAAAATAATGTATATGTATATTGTATGGTGTTGGTTGTTTTTTTTAATTATTATTATTGTTTTACTTTTATATAGCACTGACCTATTCTTATGCCCTTTAGGTGAATATTGAGGAAGGCACATCACTATTAGGCCCAGTGCACACCAAAAACCTCTAGCAGATCTGCTACACACTTTCGGTCCAACGGACACAGCATGGATGATCTTCGTGTCACTGCCCTGAAGGGCGGCTTCAAAATGTCAAATGATCGATTAATAGCAGAAACAAAATTTACAAATTGGTTCAAAGCTGTGCAGAACGGTTTAAATAAGGACAACAACTTTTTATATTGGTATGAGGCTGATGATATTTACGATACCTCTGGGTCAATTCTAATCCCAGGTCTGTGAGCATGGAGTAAAAAAGGATCCTTATCTTAGCTAACAACCTCTAACCCCATTCAGATGGTCTGTTTGAATTAAGGCATCTTAATGACATGTATTTATGCTTGAAAAAAAAGATCTGTTTTCCCTTTTGATGTTGCTGTATAAAGCTGTCTGTACCACCAGCTTGCAAACTAACAGGATATAAGCCCAACGAAGGCTGCAAGGCCGATAGCTTGCTCATTTTTATTCATTTTTAGTTAGCCAATAAATGGTATCATCCTGATTTAAAACTTCTTGCTAGATCTGCTAACGCTAGAGGTTTTTGAAGCAGATTTCAGAGCGATTCTAGGCATGTATAGAGAGGTTTTCCAAACATGCCTAGCGTTTTTAGGAGTGTTTTTGTGTAGCAGATTTCATATATTGTTACAGTAAAGCTGTTACTGAACAGCTTCTGTAACAAAATTTCTTGGAAAATCTCTCTGATCTAGCGTTTTTCAGAGCGGTTTTTCACTCTCCTATACTTAACCACTTCGCATCCAGACCTTGTTTTGTACTTATTGACCAGAGCAGTTTTGACAGTTTAGCTATGTCCCTATTTAATCAGAAATAACTTTATCCCTACTTATGACACAGAAATGAAATATATATTGTTTTTTTCGAGACAAACTAGGCTTTCATTGTATGCCATGTTTTCCCTCGAACTATTTTGTTTTCTATGAATTTTAATGGGAAAACAAAGAAAAAAATAG
The DNA here is from genome assembly GCF_040937935.1 of Hyperolius riggenbachi. NCBI lineage: Eukaryota > Metazoa > Chordata > Amphibia > Anura > Hyperoliidae > Hyperolius > Hyperolius riggenbachi. Next base: position 639,415,439 of record NC_090646.1, on the reverse strand, counting down.
AACAAACATGTATTTTTCAGTTTTACCAATTCCAGTTTAAAAATAAAAAGTGCTACTGTAAATAAAAAACACAAATTTTGTTTGGCTATTCTTACTGCTTATCATAAAACTTAGATTATGTTCCGGGTCACAATTTATGGTGAAGATATTTGATTCTGAAATAATGCTACAGAGTGTGTTTTTCACTATGAAATGAGAAAATACAAGTATTTTTAATAGTAAAAATCAATCTCATTAGCTCAGGAAACTTATATTCTCATTCACCAATTAGTGCTGCATCAGATAGTGCCAGAAGTGTGCACAGGAGCAAGCCCAATCCTGCACAGCACTGCTTCTGCTACAAGACGTATATCTACTGACCTGTGGCTTAGATGAAGTCCCAGAGGACGTATATCTACTGACCTGTGGACGAAGTGGTTAAACATTGAAGCAGAAAGCATCTAAAAAATGCTGCAGCCCTCGAGTTTGCGTTTGTGGAAAAAACGAACCGCTCTGGTGTGCACCAGCCCATTGAAATACATTACCCAAGCAGTTTTCAAACCGTTAGCATTTTTAAAAATGTTCCAGAACCGCTCTGTGTTGATGTCCTTATTTATATTTGGGTGAATTTGAACCCAAATCATGTTCCCTGTATAGAAGTTCTGAAATACCAGGGTTATTTTTGAATCCTGCTATTGGATTACGTGCGTGCTGTACGGTCAGTTCCCTACTTACAAATTACTCGAGTTACAATTTTTCATAAATACAAACAAAATTGTCTCCATTACAAAATATACATTAACTTTTTAAGGGCTCTTTTCCACTAGCTGCGATCCGATTAAAAAAAGTGGATTGCTGACGTTTTGCCGATCGCTAGTGTGTAACGTCATTTACATGCAAATCGCAATGCACTTTCCATTAGCGCGTTTCGATTTTCTGTAAATCGCAATCATCCGGCTGCACGATTATTGGTGCAATCGTGTTTCACTCCCGACTGTTGACGTCGCAATCACAGCAAGTGGGAAAAAAAGCTTTTGCAAACGTAGTTGCGCTTGCAAGTGGAAAAGCGCCCTATTATTTTTGTTGTTACATGTTACAGTATTGTATAAACTGTTGTAAGTAGTTTAAAACAAGTCATAAGCACGTTGTAAACAACCAAAAAAAATAGTTTATACTATATATGTTCAAATCCAGAGTTGTCCGAAAGTAAATAATTAATCCCCGTTTCATCATGTTTAACATAGGACTCAACTTACAAACAAATTCAACTTACAAAGTCCCAGAACAGAACCTGTTTGTAAGTAGGTGACTGCCTGTATACATGTTTATAAATAGTCCATGCAAACCAGTGTATGGTGAAATCATTCTATTTGATTGAGGGACATGTCCATTATTAAAGAGCTACAGTGGGATGCGAAAGTTTGGGCAACCTTGTTAATCGTCATGATTTTCCTATATAAATCGTTGACTGTTATGATAAAAAAAAATGTCAGTTATCATAAATATATCATTTAGGAGACACACACAGTGGTATTTGAGAAGTGAAATTAAGTTTATTGGATTTACAGAAAGTGTGCAATAATTGTTCAAACAAAATTAGGCAGGTGCATAAATTTGGGCACCACAAAAAAGAAATGAAATCAATATTTAGTAGATCCTCCTTTTGCAGAAATTACAGCCTCTAAACGCTTCCTGTAAGTTCCAATGAGAGTCTGGATTCTGGCTGAAAGTATTTTGGACCATTCCTCTTTACAAAACATCTCTAGTTCATTCAGGTTTGATGGCTTCTGAGCATGGACAGCTCTCTCTAACTCACACCACAGATTTTCAATTATATTCAGGTCTGGGGACTGAGATGGCCATTCCAGAACGTTGTACTTGTTCCTCTGCTTGAATGCCTCAGTGGATTTTGAGCAGTTGAAAGATCCAGCCCTGGCAAAGCTACAGCTTTGTCACTGATTGCTGGACATTGGTCTCCAGAATCTGCTGATACTGAGTGGAATCCATGCGTCCCTCAACTTTGACAAGATTCCCAGTCCCTGCACTGGCCACACAGCCGCACAGCATGATGGAACCACCACCATATTTTAATGTAGGTAGCAGGTGTTTTTCTTGGAATGCGATGTTCTTTTTCCTCCATGCATAACGCCCCTTGTTATGTCAAAATAGCTTAATTTTAGTTTCATCAGTCCACAACACCTTATTTCAAAATGAAACTGGCTTGTCCAAATGTGCTTTAGCATACCTCAAGTGGCTGTGGGTGGAGAAAAGGCTTCCTCTGCATCACTCTCGCATACAGCATCTCCTTGTGTAAAATGCGCCGAACGGTTGAATGATGCGCAGTGAATCAATCTGCAGCAAGATGATGTTGTAGGTCTTTGGTGCTGGTTTGTGGGTTGACTCTTGACTGTTCTCATCATTCGTCTCTTCTGTTTACACAAGATTTGTCTTGGTCTGCCACGTCGAGCCTTAACTTGTACTGAACCTTTAGTCTTCCATTTCCTCAATATGTTCCTACTTGTGGAAACAGACAGCTGAAATCTCTGAGACAGCTTTCTTTATCTTTCCCCTAAACCATGATGGTGAACAATCTTTGTCTTCAGGTTGTTTGAGTTGTTTTGAGACCCCCATGTTGCTACTCTTCAGATAAAATTAAAAGAGGAGGGAAACTTACAATTCACCCCCTTAAATACTCTCTCTCAAAATTGGATTCACCTGTGTATGTAGGTAAGGGGTCACTGAGCTTACCAAGCCAATTTGAGTTCAAATAATTAGCTCTAAAGGTTTTGGAATCAATAAAGTTTGATTTATGCACCTGCCTAATTTTATTTAAACAATTATTGCGCACTTTCTGTAAATCCAATAATAATAAACTTAATTTCACTTCTCAAATATCACTGTGTGTGTCTCCTATATGATATATTTAACTGACGTTTTTTATCTTAACAACCAACAATTTATACAGGAAAATCATGACAATTAACAAGGTTGCCCAAACTTTCGCATCCCACTGTAAATACATCAGTGATAGTGAAATTAAGACTCCCAATTTTTTTTATATATATATTATTACATGGTCATATACAATTGATAAGAATCCAAGAGGTATGACCAAAAAATAATTTTGTATATGATCATATAATAATAATTTTGATCAATGGGTCTTATTCCAGCATCAATTATTTGAGAATGAAGTTTGGCCAGTATTTATCTTTTATAATATTTTTATCTGTTTTTAATAATTGTGGCTATTCTCCTGAATCAAATAGAATGATTTTCCCGTACATTGATTAGCATGTACATTTTTTTTTAAAGGAATACAGAGGTAAAAATAAGATGATGAGATAAACAAGAGTATGTACAGTGCCAAGCATACAATTAATATACATTCAGCTATGCAAATGACAGTTTCTGTCCACTTTATGATCCTTATTACTTGTTTACCAGATAAAAATAAATGATTTTTGATTTTATGCCCGGCAGTTACACTTTAAAGGTGCTCACCTTACTCAACTATATTACCTCCATCAGGAAAGGATTGTACCGATGTGCGCACAATATGCCCCAAGGTAAAATGGGATATCTGAGGATGCTGGGTAACTCTGTTGGTTTTATACTGGTTGAATGGGCATTTGTCATTTGTCTTCTCTAAGCCTTGTACACACGCTTGACAAAAGTCGACTGAGGAGGCCAATAACGACTGCCTCACCCAATAATCAGGCATGTGTACAGAGGTGGTGGCTCCCCGCTGGTGGGGTAACAATTCAGCATTAAAAATCCTCAGACGCCCCTCAAGCTTTTTGAATAAGTGTGTACAGAGGTGCCAGATCTACGACCCGCGACATGCAAGTGATCCTCCCAGCAGATTGACTCACCTCCAGTGACGGACGATTGCTTTGTGTATGCCACTCCCCCCACCCACCGCATGACATCACACATGCGCCGCTGTTTTGCCCCTCTGCATAGCAAGATTAAGCATTGTTGGCTGCAAAGCTGACTCGCGGCTGTGCAGCCCAGCACAGCGATGTCACCCAAGAGGATCCGGCACCGATTACCGACGGGCGACATCCATCAAAGGTGTGTATGCACATTTACACATGCAACAATCTTATGTGCCAAGACAAGTGATATCTGAACAACTTTAACCATCACTGGCTTGTGAACAAGGCCGGATTTATACTTTTTCTTCTCCTAGGCCAACTTTCTTGAGGCTCCCCTTCCATGTGTGGCATCCCCCCTTCCCTCCCTCCTAATTCTTGTGCTGCCCCCTCTTCCAGTTCTAACCTTCATGTACAGCACAGCAGCCCCCTTCAGTTATATACAGATCCTTTGGGCAGCAGCTCCCTGTTTACCTGTGTTGCCCCTTATTTATAACTTTAGTATTCCATTTGCAACCTCTTCTTCCATATGTAGCAATCCCTTTTCCATGTCCAGCCGCCCCTTGGCCAGCTCCCGCCCAAGGCCTGGGCCTCTGTGGCCTTTCAAGAAATCTGGCCCTGCTTATGATAACTCCAACTTTGGCACAAAAAATGCTAAACACTTAAAGAGGAACTCCAGTGAAAATAATGTAATAAAAAAAGTGCTTCATTTTTACAATAATTATGTATAAATGATTTAGTCAGTGTTTGCCCACTGTGATATCTTTTAAATCCCTGATTTACATTCTAACATTTATCACCTGGCGTCATTTTTACTGCCGGAAGGTGATGTAGCTGCTGCTTGCTTTTTTGGCAGTTGGGAACAGCTGTAAACAGCTATTTCCCACAATGCAACAAGGTTCACAGACAGGAAACTGCCAGGACCATGGTCCTCAGAGCTTCTTGTGGGAAGGGTTTCACCACAATATCAGTCATACAGCACCCCCTGATGGTCTGTTTGTGAAAAGGAATAGATTTCTCATGTAAAATGGGGTATCAGCTACTGATTGGGATAAAGTTCAATTCTTGGTCGGAGTTTCTCTTTAAAGCGGACCTGAACTCAGAAGTCCTCTCTGCTCTAAAAGATCCTCAACAGCATAATAACCTTTAAGCAAAAACATTTATTTGTTACAGCTGTTACAAATCCTAAAATAAATCTGCACTGTTTCTTCTTCCTGATTCATGAAACCAGACACGTTGTTAACGTCCTGTGGTTTCAAATGAGCTTATCTGCCATCTCTGCCATGACAGTCATGTGACACAGGGAAGAGATCAGATTACAACTTGTAATTAGACACTCATGAGAGGAACTTAGACAGCTAAACTCTCTAAATACATACGGGGTGCATTTCTCTCTGTTTTCCTTCTGTCCTGTGCAAGAGTTCAGGTTCACTTTAATTGGAACTTTCCTTAGCCGCACTTGGATAAAATACCCAAGATGGCCAATCTGCCTTGAAATCTGATGCCTGAATTTTTATTTCCAAATGTACATATGTTAACATATCTTTCCATAATCTATGTTAAATGTATTCACCGTATGCTGGTTCCTTCAATCAATACCTCCCAACCGGTGGAGTTCTGCGGGAAGGAGAACGGAGCGGTGTCAAGGAACTGACTCACGGAAAACAAATTTATATGTAAACCCTAAATAAATAATTCAGCTATCATTAACCAAGTGTGACAGTGCGGCCTTGCCTTCCTCGCCATTAAGACAATTAGTCTTTATCATTACAAGTTGCGCAAGCTGATAAAAGATGGAAAGGCCTTGCCATTAAGAGGTGCAGCCAGTCCGTTCTAGGTGAACTTTCACCTTTCATCCCCCACGGTTGACAGACAGAGATGAGTATTACCAAATCAATATCTCCTAAGCCAGTAGGGAAATACTTGCAGACTCTAACTACGGAATGCGTTCTGACAAGGCCACGGCGGTGCAAACTGTGCAACGGAACACAGAAGGCGACTAATTTTTAAAACTTGACACTTCAAGGTGTTTTTGCACAATGGCTCGCGAAAACCATCAATACGTACAAATACCAAAGGTCAGAAAGGAAAGCACAAGAATTTAGAAAATGAGATGCGTTGTTTAGATAGTCTCCGAGAATTTCCGGCGGTTTGGATAAAGTCGTTCGTTTTGTACTCCAATATTTCTCTAAAAAAATATATTTGTGTTTAATAAAGGCAGTTATTGATGTCTTTGATGAGAAATGTCTCAGTTAGAGAGAAAATTGTGGGTCTAATAATAGCCAGACCGGAAACTCTGGCGTCTATATCCAGGCCCGGCTGCACAAGTGTGGAAATTTTTGGCGATTTGGTAGGTCACGAAGTGCTACCGTATATACTCGAGTATAAGCCGAGATTTTGGGACCAAAAAATTGTCCCAAAAGTGGGGGTCTCGGCTTATAGTCGAGTCTTAACTTAGTGGCAGTGTCGCCCCCCCTCCCCGAGTGCCTCCTCTATCAAATGCGGTTCAGCTTTTGCGGGCAATTGGTACCTTGTGCCGGCCGAATGCACCGCAATTGATGTTACGGATCCACGTGTCTCCAAACTTCATCCCCCTCATTGCCACATGCTAGATGGTGTACACAGCGGAGCGGGAGCCTTCACTCACCCGTCCTCGTCTGCAGCGCGGAGAATATGCGGCTCTCTGTCCCAATTAATACACGCTGATCGCAAATAGCAGGAGCGGGAGCTTTTCACTCACCGTTCCACGCCGGCAGATTCCCCCTGCATGCCTGTAATGGACTCGCTCCTATGACGCCCTCTAGTGGCGTTTCGCCACTGCCTGACGTCATAGGAATGAGTCCATTACAGGCATGCAGGGGGAATCTGCTGGCGAGGAACGGTGAGTGAAAAGCTCCCGCTCCTGCTATTTGCGATCAGCGTGTGTTAATGGGGACAGAGAGCCCCATATACTCTGCGCTGCAGACGAGGATGGGTGAGTGAAGGCTCCCGCTCCGCTGTGTACACCATCTAGCATGTGGCAATGAAGGGGATGAAGTTTGGAGACACGTGGATCCGTGACATCAATTGCGGTGCATTCGGCCGGCACAAGATACATATTGCTCTCAAAAGCTGAATGGCATTTGATAGAGGGGGCACTCGGGGAGAGGACGACACTGGCACTAAGTCACGACACTGGCACTAAGTTGTGACTCGGGCGGAGGTTGGGCAGCATGTCACTTATATCTGCAGTGTTTAGAATATATAGAAAAAATCAGGTGCACAGGGGTGCTATCTGCAGTGTTTCTACTTCCTGATGCATGGAAGCAAATATTGTGTTAACAGCCTGTGCTTGGAATGAGCTTACCTGCCACCTCTGCCGTGGCCCAGGGAACAGCCAACTTACAACTTGTGATTAGACACTAATGAGGGGGGAAAATAACAGGCTAAACTCTCTAAATACATACAATGTGCATTTCTCTGTTTTCCTTCTGTCCTGTGCAAGAAGTCAGGTCCACTTTAACTAGCAATAGGGGATCCTTCATCCATCTTGTTTGCTTTTAGTTGATGCTATGCTGGCAATGAACACCCCTATATGCACATTGCATAGTGCTAATCCTTAAACTGTTTCCCTGCTCTGATTACACCTTATTATAGCTGCTGCATTTCCTATCCCCGGCTTATACTCGGGACACTATTTTTTTCCTGTTTTTTAAGGTGAAAGTTGGGGGGTCGGCTTATACTCGGGTCGGCTTATACTCGAGTATATACGGTAAATTGTGTCAAGAATTCACCATCCTAAAAATGAAGCAACAGGCTAAAAGTAACCAGGGGGAAAAACCTACAAAGCAATGGTTTCTAAATGGCACTCAAAAATAATGCATAGTACTAGCAGAAGACCCGGCCTTGCCCGGGTATGTATTTGGCTATTGGCTCCTCCCGCTTTTTCTATCCTTATCACACAGACACTCAAAGACCAAGTTTGTGAGCTTTCGGGTTCCTGGCATTGATAATGTACATTTTCATAGAAATTACAGAAATCTGGTTGGCAGTTTGTGGCTTTACCCCCTTTTCTGAATTTGAACCCCAGTTACCCAATGGCCGACTGTACCAGGTTTTAGGCCTCTGCTATTAACAGTGTAAGATTCCCATTGAAAACAATTGATGAATTTTGATTGGCTGCTGTAAGCTCCACCCACTGTCCTGCATATTAATCCCAGTCACCCAATGACCAACTGTGCGAAGTTTAACTACATGCCGACTGCTCCACGCCAATTGTCGTGAGCAGTGCGGCAGCCCCAGAACCGCTCCACGCCCATTGGCGTGAACGGCTGTCTATGGGGCTAGCCGGAGATCACCTGCGGGCTGCGCGCGCATCTCCTGCTCGGGGGGCGGAGTTCTGCCCAGCCTCCAGTCTCCGAGTGGTTGGGAGACAGTTAGACGGTGAAACCGCCGTCTAATTGCTTTGTACAGCGCAGCAATCTGCAGCAACGCTGCACTGGGGACAGCCGTGGGACACAGGGAAGCGATCTGCTGAAGCCTATCACAGCCAATCGCGCTGATTGGCTGGCGGGGGGAGGGAGGGTAATAATAATTTTTAAAAAGCAGGATTTTATTAAAAAATAATACAAATAAATATTTATGAAACAAAAAAAGGTACTTATCCGTTAGCCGGGCGCATCCGGCAGGTGGCGCTAATTACTATTCCCCCTCCAGGCCGACATGGATAGTAGGGAAAGATGTAACTCTGGTGGAGTTTTGTCGCCACCTGCCGGATGCGCCCGGCTAACGGATAAGTACCCAAAAAAAAAAACACTGGGGGGGGGGGGCTGATCAGACCCCACCAACAGTGAGCTTTGTTGGGGAGAAAAGGGGGGGGGGATCACTCGTGTGCTGAGTTGTACAGCCCTGCAGCTTGGCCTTAAAGCTGCAGTGGCCTATTTAACTAAAAATGTCCTGGTCACTAGGGAGAGTTAACACTGCGGTCCTCAAGTGGTTAAGAACCCTGCTATTAACAGAGTAAAAATGGCTGCAGGTTAAATTTTCCCACTTTTTGTAACCTGGACACACAGTCACTCAATGACCAAGTTTGTGAGCTTTCGGATTCCTGGCATCAAAAATGTGTGAATATTAGCAGTTTATCCAGCAAAGAAATGTTGGCTGTTTGTGGCTCTGCCCCCTTTAGTGAATTTTAACCTCAGTCACCCAATGACGGACTATGACAGGTTTGAAGCCTCTGCCATTAACAGTATAAGTGTGGCAGCAGTTTAAATATTCTCCTTGAAAATCAATAGGTGAATTTTGATTGGCTGTTGTAGGCTCCACCCACTTTCCTAAATATTAAAGGGAACCCAAATTAAAAATACAAGATTTCAGAAATAAAATCTATTTTCTAAATTATAATAATAAATTGCAGCCTCTTTTCAGCTGCATGATGACAAATATAAAATATTTTACATTTGTTGGAGGAACCCCTCCCTTCCTTTCATATTGCCGGGACAGAATCCGGCAGACTGGTGGAGTAGATGGTGTCTGGCAAAGGAGGAATTGCTAATGACTGTCACCTGTATAACCCTAGTTATGAAAAGAGAAGGGTGAAAAGCATGCACTGAAATGCTCATAGGCTTGAAGGAGTGTTTATTTATCTTTGTATGTGTCAGAGTGGTGCAACTAAATATTTTGAATAAAAAAAATGTTTGGCTTGGGTCCGCTTTAATCCCAGTCACCCAGTGACCAAGCTGTATTAAACAACTGATCCAAATCCTGCAATAAATCTGCAGTGTGTCTACTTTCTGCTTTCATGGAAGCAGACATAGGGTTAACATCCTATGTTTACCAATTAGCTGCTCTGCCGTGGCAGTCAGCTGACAGCTATAAACTATAAACTCTCTAAAAACATACAGGGTGCACTTCTCTATGCTTTCCTGCTGTCCTGTGCAAGAGTTCAGGTCCACTTTAACTCCCCCTGGTGTTACCTAGCCTTAATGTCCCTAAGACCTTCCTTAACTAGCCTTAAGCCTACCTCCCCCCCCCCCCCCCCCCCCCAGTGGTACCTAACCTTTCCCCCTCCGATTGTATTACCTTAACCTCGGAACCTCCCCCCCAAAGTGGTACCTAACCTTAATCTCCACATGGTGGTGCCTATCCCTAAAAAAAACCCAGGTGGAGCCTAACCTTAGCCCGCCAGAACCCCCCTCCCCCGTGGTACCTACTCTATCACACCCGCTCCACGCCTGCTATTTGTAGCCGTTGTTTGCACAGTATACGCCCTTTCCAACTGTTCCCGCCTAGCTGATGTCTCTTCTCCTCACCTTACCAAAATAGCCGGGCAACAGTCAGGGGAGACCACAAGTGTTACTGACCTTCCCTAAACACCTGCAAGCCAAGGTGAGGAATAAAACAACACAAAGATCCCCTCTGCAGGCAGGAGGAGAGAAAGGCCCTCATCTGCAGCGTTTAGCGCAGCTGTCTACCTCCTCCTCCGCTCGGATATTTGTAAAGCAATACGCCAGCCTAACAATTATCTGCAAACTGTAGCGGGAATCTAGCTGAATGGCTGGAAGCGACTTAATAACCGTCACACACCGCGCTATTGACGAGCAGAGGGGGGCGCGGCGCACCGAACATTGTCAGGCGGCGCCGGTGCGCGCCATTTAAAGGCAGACACCTGTGATCAACCAGCTTGAGCCTTACACAGAGAAAATTGTATCAAAAAATGACTGTGGACCGGCGATTTACAGCAGTTAGTTATCCGAACAGAAGAAAAAAAAAGACTCCCCCCTCGGCTGCTAACAAGCAAATCTTTGACATTACTTTAAACATCGCCAGCGTGGAAATTATACGGCACTTGTGTAAAGTGCTAATCTTACAATAAAGTGGAGGGTTAAAGGCTCAACACACAGCATGGGCCGCAGTGACTTGTGTAGGTGTACCCACTGACGCCTTTGTTCCGCGCACAAAGCCCCCTCTGCCTGCCCGGCTGGTGGCGAGGTTGTAGGAGAACAATTGCATTATGTATGTGCTATGGATTTTCCATTATGTCCTAAACGCTTTCATCCGCTGGCCTCGGAGGGTCACATAGCGCAGAAGGCACGTGTCGCGGGGGGAATCCTGCACCGCAAAAACCGCAAGGAGGACAAAAAATATTATTTGATCCGCATCTTCTGTCTACCTATATTTATCTCTTTATTATTTATTTTTTGTTTTCCATAATGATGTACAGAGTGCAAAACTGGCAACGATGGGGACTGTTGATACATAAGTAGTTCAACGCACAGTACGATGAAAACATTTGGCAACGCAGGTACAAAAATACATACATAGGAAAACATCAGCAATACTGGTACATGTACAAAAGATATAGGAGTTAAAGGGGCACTATGGCAAAAAATTGTAAAATTTAAAATATGTGCCAACATATACTAACAAGAAGTACGTTTTTTCCAGAATAAAATGAGCCATAAATTACTTTTCTCCTATGTTGCTGTCGCTTACAGTAGGTAGTCAAAATCTGACAGAAGTAACTGGTTTTGGACTAGTCCATCTCTTCATGGGGGATTCTCAGGGATTTAGTTATTTTCAAAAGCACTTAGTGAATGGCAGTTGCTCTGTCCAACTGCAAAAAAACTGTGTAGCGAGCAGGGAAGCTGGCCAGCATCATTGTTTAAATCCTTTTTAGGTAATATCTTTATAAAGAATAAAAGTCTTGCTGAGACTCCCCTATGAAAAGATGGGCTAGTCCAAAACCTGTTGCTTCTCTCAGATTTCTACTACCTACAGTAAGCAACATAGGAGAAAAGATTTCCCAGCAAGCTCATGGTGAGCCAGAACTCCTAGCAGTGTGTAAGGGGCTACAAAGGACCAAGAAGCCCTCTTACTAAAATGCTATGCAACGCAAAAGTTTGCCTTCTCAAAACAGAAGGTATTTGTGATTATTCAGGTTGGAGTGAGCATATGATGTCTCCCACAATGCATCACTGCTGAATATGCAAATCATCCTTTGTTGTCCTGGTAAGCTAGTCACACCTCCACACCATCTGGAATTCAGTGATGTGTCCGCTTGTTAACCACTTGCCGACCGCGCACTCATACCGCGCGTCGGCAAAGTGGCAGCTGCAGGACCAGCAACGCAGTATTGCGTCGCCAGCTGCAGGCTGATTAATCAGGAAGCAGCCGCTCGCGCGAGCGGCTGCTTCCTGTCAATTCACGGCGGGGGGCTCCGTGAATAGCCTGCGGGCCACCGCTGGCGGCTCGCAGGCTAAATGTAAACACAAGCGGAAATAATCCGCTTTGTTTACATTGTACGGCAGCAGCGCCGTAAGGCAGATCGGCGATCCCCGGCCAATCAGCGGCCGGGGATCGCCGCCATGTGACAGGGGACGTCCTGTCACTGGCTGCACAGGACGGATAGCGTCCTGTGCAGCCCTGATCTCCGGGGGGGGAGCGGGAGGGGGGAATTTCGCCGCGGAGGGGGGCTTTGAGGTGCCCCCCCCCCGCCAGCCACATGCAGGCAGGAGAGATCGGACCCCCCCAGCACATCATCCCCCTAGTGGGGAAAAAAGGGGGGTGATCTGATCTCTCTGCCTGCTACATGATCTGTGCTGGGGGCTGCAGAGCCCACCCAGCACAGATCACTCAACACAGCGCTGGTCCTTAAGGGGGGGTAAAGGGTGGGTCCTCAAGTGGTTAATTGTACAGAGCCACACTAATCCAACATGCATACAGACTGTTTCAGATTGGTTGATCCTCATCAGTGCATGGCATGGATTAATGGGGCTCTATGGGGTGGGACTTGAAGCACCCAGAGTTATAGATTGCCTAGCAAGCTCATGGGAGGTGACCAGACTTCCAAACGCATGATCTACTTCGACGGTATGATCGAAGACCCGATCAAACTAATGCCTCCACACTATGCATTTTTTTCTAGCAATTTTGATCGGTTTATCGACTTTATCAATTTATTTGCGGCTGTCGCATTCGATGATCAGATAAAATCCAACCTGTCAGATTCCATCTTGTTCGAGAGTTCGGTCGAAATCGACCTAATGATCACAAAGCAACATTTGATTCTGCCGTTTACCATATTCGATTGCGTTTCAATTTTGATTGAATTATTGATCGCAAGTAGGATCGAACACTCATATTGCATGGTGTAGAGGGACCTTAAAGAGACTCTGTAACAAAATTTTGAGCCTTATTTCTTCTATCCTGTAAATTCCTATGCCTGTTCTAATCTGGTCTGGCTTACTGCAGCCTTTCCTAATTGCACAGTGGCTGTATTATCTCTGTTATATGATCTAATCTTCTCTCCTCTGTCGGGCTCAGGCAGTCAGGCTGGAATGTGCTGTGCTGCTTGTGATTGGATAGAAGCTATACACACCCTCTCCAGGCCCCCTGCAGGCTCTGTATGACTCACACACTGACCCACTCTCAGCCTATCACTTGCTATGTCTTTTGTGTGTAAACACTGCCTACAACTGGCAATTACAAGCCAGGATTGCAGCAGAGAGTGGCAGAAACAGCACAGAGGGGCCCAGGAGAACATAATGAATAGAATGGTATGCTTTTTATTGTAAGAATTTTACAGTACAGATTCTCTTTAAAGAAAAAGGAGAAAGCTAGAGCCCTCCATAGTGTGGTAGGTTAAATGTAATGAGTAAACGATTAATGAGAATGAAGTGGGAAGATTAGATCTGACTCCACTCAAGTTAAGAAGTCGCTCTCGGAAGATAGAAAAAGTAGGGGATAACACCCCCCCACCAAGGGTGGACACGGTAAATTTGAACCAATGCAAGAATAAAATATTCTCTCTCTGTTACAGAGGCGCTTGGCTTGTTCTCAGGCATAATATAGTTGCTCTGATATTTGCCTGATGAAGCAGGACTGTACCTGTGAAACGCGTTGCATTGTGAAGTGTTCAGATAAAGCAAATTGTTGACTATAATCGACAGAATGTTTTCTACTTTTGGGTGGGTAAGGTCCTGCCCTGCCCTTGTGAGTTTACTATCTAGAGCAGAGCTGTCCAAAGTCCTCACAGATTTTTGGGCAAATTAGTTGATAGGGCTGAATCAGGAAAGGAATGATTCATCAAGTAGAGCGCATTTCTCTGTCCATCCTAAACTCTGGTATGGATCAACGTTTGTTTTCCATAGCATTTTAGTAAGGAGGCTTTTTGGTCCATTGTAGCCCGTTACACACTCCTAGGAGTTCTCGTTCACCATGAGCTTGCTGGGAAATCTGTAACTTAGGACTAATTAAGCAAAGTCATAAGTTTACATATCTGTTACAAATAACAAAGAGAAAAACTAATACTTGCGTTTACGGTAAAGAGTCTGAAGCCTAATAAAATACTTCTTTTTACTTGCCATCAGCCGCGCTGAAACACTGCATTCCCGCGGCACAACGAGGGCTTTATCCCCGGGGCAAAAAACGGGGAGCGCTTTCTGGAAGAGGCAGAACTTTGTGCTGTAGCTCTGCCTCTACTGGAGTCAATCTCTGCTGATCGCTGCCTCTCCCCGCCCCTCTCAGTCTTCTTTCACAGAGAGGGGCGGGGAGAGGTGGAGATCTGCACAGAGATTGACTCCAGTAGAGGCAGAGCTACAGCACAAAGCTCTGCCTCCCCAGGCAGCAAAATCCATGACCTGGAAAGTCGTGGAATTTTGCCACAGGATTTGGGGGGTATAAAGCCCTCGTTCTGCCACGGGAATGCAGTGTTTCAGGTCTACTCATACTGCTTAACATAAGTAGACGGTAAAAAGAAGTATTTTATTAGGCTTCAGACTCTCTTTAACCACTTCAGCCTTCAGTCATTTTCACTTTATGCATCCGGGCAATTTTCACCTCCCATTCATTAGCCTATAACTTTATCACTACTTATCACAATGAGCTGATCTATATCTTGTATTTTCCACCACCAATTAGGCTTTCTTTGGGGGGTACATTTTGCTAAGAGCCACTTTACTGTAAATGCATTTTAACAGGAAGAATAAGAAAAAAAACGGAAAAAATTCATTATTTCTCAGTTTTCAGCCATTATAGTTTTTAAATAATACATGCCTCCATAATTAAAACTCATGTATTGTATTTGCCCATATGTCCTGGTTATTATACCATTAAAATTATGTCCCTATCACAATGTATGGCGACAATATTTTATTTGGAAATAAAGGTGCATTTTTTCCATTTTGCATCAATCACTATTTACAAGTTTAAAATAAAAAAAATTTAGAAATATTTCATCTTTACATTGATATTTAAAAAGTTTAGACCCTTAGGTAAATATTTACATGGTTTTTTTTTATTGTAATTTTTTTTTTTTTGTATTAAACATTTTATTTGGGTATTTTTGGGAGGGTGGGATGTAAGCCATAGTTTTATAATGTAAATGTGTCTTGAGTTTTATTTTTTTCACTTTTAGTTGTAGTTTTACTTTTTGGTCACAAGATGGCGGCCATGAGTTTGTTTACATGACGTCACTCTAAGCGTAACATACGCTTAGAGCGACGTATGGGGGACGTTACAGCCAGAAAAAGCGCAGCTTCCGAGAGAAGCTGTCGCTTTTTCAGCGGGGGAGAGGAATCAGTGATCGGGCACCATAGCCCGATTCACTGATCGCCAGGCTAACGAACCGCGGGCCGGGAGCGCGTGGACGCGCACCTGGCCTCCTGGGCGTAGCTACTACGTCCAGGAGGCCAAAGTAGTTAAGGAGATTACATTTTAACAGCACCATCAAGAAGAAACCATAATTTCTACTGGAATTTACATTATTTATGGATTTGGGATGTAAATACTTTTATGGATTTTAATTGTTCGAAATGTCGGCTTTTTTTTTAAAGTGGACCTGAACTCTTGCACATGACAGAAGGAAAACCTAGAGAAATGCATCCTGTATGTATTTTGAGAGTTTAGCCTGTTTAATTAACCCTCATCAAGTTGTAATTTGAACTATCAGCTGTGTCAGCTGGCTGCCATGGCAGAGCAGCTATTTTGTAAACACAGGATCTGTATCATCTGTAACAAAGAAATGTTTTTCTTGCTTTTTTTTTCCTTGGTATTTTGCGGTTGCTTATCTTTTAAGGCAAAGAGGAAGTTCTAAGTTCAGGTCCCCTTTAAGCTTTAAATATTTTTTTTATTCTTGTACAGTATGCAGGAGGCCTTTGTAGGGTCGGGCTAAATGAGGTCAGGGATGGTGCACTGGCAGGGTTTGTGATGGCCGCCTGCCATTGAACCTCAGTAAATGGGCAGTAATCAGGGCATCATTTAGTCAGTCGGTTGAATGTGGACATTATTATGGTCAGCAGGGCCTTCCTTTGACTCTGTGCAGTGAAGCGGACGAGCCTCAGAGTCTGTGGCTCAATACTCGGCCGGGGGAGGCTTGGCTGAGACAATCTGGAGAGAAATTAGGAAGATTGCAGCTTAACAAAATCAATCACACCATGTGAGGCAATGAAGCCCAGCCAGACCCTCCTGTCTCCGGCATGGACCTTCAGACCAACTTTATTGAGTGCAAGAGAAGCATGAAATTCACTGTTATCGTTGAGGTTGAGGGTTTCAGTTGATGCAAATGTATTTCCTTTTAAACAATACCAGTTGCCTGGCAGCCCTGCTGGTCTATTTGAAAAGGTGGTCCATGCTTGGGACCATATTTTAAAGGCATTTGTATTGACCTGAAGAAGCGGGCTGCGACCCGTGAAACGCGTTGTCCTTTTAATCATGCTGAATAAATAATTTAATCTTTTTACATGTACCCTGTGGTTTGTGTTCTTCCATCTGGAATGGTAAAGACACCGCCCTCCACCTTATTATTATTTTTTGTTTCATCACATTACCTATTTTTGGGTGCCTCCACAACCCAGCACTGTTGGTCTATTTGGCTGAATCTCACCAGAAACAAGCATGCAGCTAATCTTGTCAGATCTGACAATAATGTCAGAAACATCTGATCTGCTGCATGCTTGTTCAGGGTCTATGGCTAATAATATTATGCGG
The DNA here is from genome assembly GCF_040937935.1 of Hyperolius riggenbachi. Classification (NCBI taxonomy): domain Eukaryota; kingdom Metazoa; phylum Chordata; class Amphibia; order Anura; family Hyperoliidae; genus Hyperolius; species Hyperolius riggenbachi. Next base: position 639,398,616 of record NC_090646.1, on the reverse strand, counting down.
GGTACACACGTTACATTTTTCGTGCGATTTTGCGACCCGATCGTTTTTTTCGGCTCGATTCTGCACTCAATTCTCTTAAAGGGGAACTGAAGAGAGAGGTATATGGAGGCTGCCATGTTTATTTCCTTTTAAGCAATACCAGTTGCCTGGCTATCCTGCTGATCCTCTGCCTCTAATACTTTTAGCCATAGCCCCTGAACAAGCATGCAGCAGATCAGGTGTTTCAGACTTTAAAGTCCGATCTGACAAGACTAGCTGCATGCTTGTTTCTGGTGTTATTCAGATACTACTGCAGAGAAATAGACCAGCAGGGCTGCCAGGCAACTGGTATTGATTAAAAGGAAATAAATATGGCAGCCTCCGTATACCTCTTACTTCAGTTCCCCTTTAATTCGTTTTTCGTATCTTTTTCCATTCACCGCTATGAGAAATCGAGCGCGGAAACGATCGGGAGCAATATCAGACATGACGGATTTTATCTATCTGATCCATCTATCGCACGGAAAATCGTACCGTGTGTACCCAGCGTTAGAGGCAGAGGATCAGCAGGGCTTCCAGGCAACTGGTAATGTTTAAAAGGAAATAAACGTGGCAGCCTCCACATCACTCGCACTTCAGTTGTCCTTTAAAACTTCCATGTTCACCATATGCTGAAGATCAAAATTTCCCTTTCTGTAGCCTCCCCTGAACATTTCCATAGCACGCATGGGCACACAATGGTGTCATTGCATGTGGCGTAGGACCTAGAAAGTCCGGGAACTTCAATACCACCTTTTGTATAGAAGTTGCCTGGCAGGTCTGCTGATCTTCTCTAAATGGACATTGCTGATCTATTTGGCTGCAGTAGTGTCTGAATCACACCAGAAACAAGCATGCAGCTAATCTTGTCGTTATAGACTTTCATTGTAACAAACAGAATCGTTTCTATCCAACCTTTTTTGTGTGTGGCTGTAACAAGGAACTTATCCAGTGACAGTTGCTTTTACCTACATTTGAGGATTTCATGGAAATGTGATATTGTACAGTCCCTACACACTCAGTTTAAGTACAATGAAAGCGGACCTGAACACAGAACTTCATCTCTCCTCTAAAAGATAAGTAACAGCATGGAAGCAGACAAAGCGTTGACATCTTGTGTTTATATATTAGTTGTGTCTGCCTAGGACTGACAAATTTCTGTGCTGAGAGATCAAATTACACTTGTGATTACATGAAGATGAGTGGGAATTCTTTCTAAAAACACACAGGGTAAATGCACCCTGTGTGTTTTTAGAAAGAATTCCCACTCATCTTCATGTAATCACAAGTGTAATTTGATCTCTCAGCACAGAAATTTCTCTATGCTTTCCTTGTGTTTTGTGCAAAGTTTAGGTCAACTTTAAAGAGAGTCTGAAGCCAATTGAAAGACTTGTTTTTACCTGCTATTTGCCATAAGCAATATGACCAGTGCTGAAACGCCACATTCCAGAAGCAGAACGAGGGCTTTATACCCCCAAAATCCCGGGGCAAAATTCCACGACTTTCCAGGTCATGGATTTTGCTGCCCGGGGAGGCAGAGCTTTGTGCTGTAGCTCTGCCTCTACTGGAGTCAATCTCAGCTGATCTCCGCCTCTCCCCGCCCCTCTCAGTGAAAGAAGAATGAGGGGGAGGGGAGTAACGGCGATCAGCTTCCCTGCTCAAGGCTGGATTTATACTTTTTCCGCCTCAAGCTAATTTTATTTATTCCTCTCTATGTGTAACAGTGCCCCCTCTTTCCCATTCCATGTGCATCCCCCACTTTCTGTGTGTAGCATGTATGTACAGCAGCCCTCTCTTTCATGTACTGCTCCCACGAGCAGCATCTCTCCTCTTCCATGTGTTGATCCCCATTTGAAGCCTCTCTTTTCCATTTCCAGACATCTCCTCCATAGTCAGCAAACCTTTTTCACGTCAATCCGCCCATGGGCACCAGCTGCCCAAGGCCTGGCCTGGACCTTGAGACCTTTCCAGAAATCCAACAGAAAGCATGCTGCTTAATGAAGTAGTCAGCCATTGCTGCATTGTGTAAATAAAAGAGGTGGGAACAGTCATGATAAGTTTTATTCTTCTTTTTCACTTTAGGATTTACTGCGGAGGGCCACTTTAAAGGCAAAAATAATGAATCCCTTATGCAAAGGGATAGTTTTATTTAATACTTTAAGAGTTTTTCTTTAAAGAACCACTGCTGCGACAGATGTTAAAATTTAAAATACACGTAAACATAGACAAATAAGAAGAATGTTTCTTCCAGAGTAAAATGAGCCATACATTACTTTTCTCCTATGTTGCTGTCACTTACAGTAAGTACTGTAGTAGAAATCTGACGTTACCGACAGGTTTTGAGCCAGTCCATCTCTCCATTCTCAGCGTGGCCTTCATTCTTTATAAAACACTCCCTGAGATAGATTTATACAATGATGCTGGCCAGCCTCCGTTCTCAACGTACACTATTTTGGCGGTTGGAAGGAGCAATTGCCATTCACTAAGTGCTTTTGAAAATGAAGAAAACCCTAAGAACCCCCCTCATGAGGAGATAGGCTAGTCCAAAACCTGTCGGATCTGTCAGAGTTCTACTACCTACTGTAAGCAGGGCTGCCATCAGAAATTTTGGGGCCCCCCACACCATCAGGCCTGGGCCCCTCCCCCTCCCTGGGCCCACCCACTGGTTGCTGTGCCCGCACACTAGCCACCCCACCCACGTGTCTGTGCGCAAAGTGCGCTGTGACAGAAAATGTGCATGGCTCCGCCACTGAAGAATGCATCATGCACAGTGTGATGCGGCAAAAAGTGGGTGTGACCATGGCATGTTGTGGATGGAGCCAAATACTAGCAAAATACAGGTAGACCTCGGTTAACAAATAGGGACTTGTAGCTCCGGTCTTATCCTTTATCCATTCTCTTTTGTCCCCCTCTTTTCTCCCTGTGCCTCTTTTGTCCCCCTCTGTCTCACCTCAGTTTGTGCCTCTTTTTTGTGTCCCTCTGTGTGACCTCATGTTCCCATCTCATTGCTTTTCTCCCCGTGCCTCTTATGTCCACCTCTGTTTCCCCTGTGCCTTTTTTTTCCCTGTGTAACCTCTTGTCCCCTTCTGTCTCAGCTCGTGCCCCGGTATAGGTAGCCTGGTATAGTTGACCCCAGTATAGGTAGCCAGGTATAGGTGGTGCCCCAGTATAGATAGCAAGGTACAGGTGGTGCCCTCAGTATAGGTAGCCAGGTACAGGTGGTGCCCCAGTATAGGTAGCCAGGTATTGATGGTGCCCCAGTATAGGCAGTGTTCTTCCCAGGCTCTTTTAGCCGGGTGCTCCATCCGGCTAGTTTTGGTTACCACCCGGCTGTCATCGTCTTAACTCCTCCTTTGGTGTAGGCAGAAATGTGCAGAGAAGCACTGGCCTTGCATGCTTTCATCTCGCCCCACCCGGCTACTTTTTCATGCCACCCGGCTGGGAAAAAATTCTGGGGAGAACACAGAGTATAGGTAGCCAGGTATAGGTGGTGGCCCAGTACAGGTAGCCAGATATAGATGGTGCCCCAGTAAAGAAAGTCCACTGTAGCGGACTCACTCATCTGCTCCCCACGTTCAAGCACTGATGTCACTCTTCTCTCAGTGCTGGAACGCGGTGTGCTGGTGAGCGAGCCGCAGGCCCACAGCCAGCACATGCGGCCCTTCCAGCGCTTTGGGGGGGGGCAGGGGGCCAGGAGCCCCTCACTGCAGTGTCAGTTGTCCCCCCCTGATGGCTGCCCTGACTGTAAGTAACAGCAACATAGGAGAAAAGTAATGTATGGCTCATTTTACTCTGGAAGAAACGTACTTCTTATATGTATGTGTTTACATGTATTTTACAATTTTTGCGACAGTGGTCCTTTAATATTCCGTGCCAACAAAAGAACAAGTGGATCGTGAACCTGGGACCCGGCGTTTCCAGCAGCGATACAAACCACTTATCCTCTGGCACTTTGCCTTATTAAAAAAAAAAGTTTGATCGCGTTCTGCGTGACGAACACAGACTTCGGAATAAATCAATAGAGTATAATTTTTAATAACCCTCTTTTGTCACAAAGCATCGCTATAAATATCTGGGCGATGTTGCGATGAGTGACGGATATCTTCATTCCGCGCGGCGTCTCTCTGATTGCCGTACGCCAGCCATCTCCTCGTATTATTCTGCCTTCGCCGGATTATTAATGCACTTGTTTTGCTTCTCTAACCAACAATATGAAACAAATGTCAAGCGGGAGATGATTGACGTCGCGGCCAATTACAAAAGAAATGTTGTTTTGGCATAATTATATATCATCAACACAGCTGCCAGCCCTGTATGTGTTTACTGCAAGTCGCTGATGGATAGGAGCAAAACACATCTCCTTAATAATAATGGCAACTTGTATGTCGCTTAACACGCAACTAACCTTTTCAATGTAGGAAATCAAAAATGCAGTGCAGGCCATAGGAATGTGCACCGAGGTGTAACTGTAACCAAGGATTCAACTCCATTCTAATCGGTAGCTGATGCCCCCTTTCCCACAAGAAATATTTACCTTTTCTCAAATAGATTATCAGGGAGGTCTGTATGGCTGATATTGTGGTGAAACCCCTCCCACAGTGTGATGTCATGACCAAGGTCCTGATAGTTTGCTGTCTATGAACCTTGTTGCGTTGTGGGAAATAATGGCTTTTTCCAACTCCCTCTGTGCATAGAACTCTGAGTAATGCACATTCCATACAGATCACCTGACAGAACTAAAGATGTCACCACCAGTGATACATTTCAGAATGTAAATCAGGGAGAGGAAAGAATTTACAATGGGCAAACACTAACTTCAGTGGGCAGCTTCTGGCAATCGAAGAGGTGACAACATCTTTTAATTACATTCCTTGCTCTGTTACATTCCTAGCTGTGCTGAAAATGAGATATCTCTGCTGTAGAAGCAGAGAGCTGAGAAGTGATCTCTAGATAGATTGTAATATATAAATACAGCAGCTATGCAAGAACATGCAATGGCAGCTTTCAGAGAAGATAAACTGTACTTTGGGAATTTGTAATTTGTAGACAGACAATGGCCTCAATTCACTAAGCTTCTCTCCTGTCTTTAATAACGTTTCTAGAGTTATCACCATGGTGATGAGGCATGACATATTCAGGAAACATTTTACCTCAGGCAAACCTAAAGTTAACTCTTCTGTCTTTAAGTTAACTCTTCAATCCTTAAAATAATAGTGGATCTGAGATAAACTTTTACTCGTTACATAATTGTGTTCCTTTCCTATTGTTTATAGGGCATTCCTCAAGCCAAATACTTTTTTGTTTTTGTTTTAATACTCTAATTCCCTATAAACTAAACAAGCCACGCCCACAGGTTTTTAGAGAGCCAAGGCATTTTCAGACAGTAGCAAGGGCTCATGGGAGTTCAGTCTGGGCAGGAGGAGGGGGAGGTATTACTAGCCAGAGATTTCAGAGGCAGAGGGGAGGAGGGAGGAGGAGGGGGGATTAGGTTTTTTTTTCACAGGCTGAGTGCTCAAGATGCAGATCCGTTTGCCTTTGTGTAATGTTCACAAACTACAAGGCTGCTGTCGTATCACAGGAAGAAATAATCATATTCTATTGAAGCTGAATGCAGCTAGATTTGCTGTGTAAACTATTTAAACTTTAGATTTATAGACAAGTTACTTGTTAGAGTTGGTTTTTCATCTCGGATCCGCTTTAGGCACAGAGGAGGTAACTTAAAGATTGAAGAGATAAGATAAGATAACTCTCTCACTGTCTTGACAAGTTTTTTCTTGCCTTATTATCTCCAGCATGATCTTAGTAAATTGAGGCCATTATCACTTGTCACAAAAGCAAATACGGTAACTGTATGGGGAGCAAAAGTAGGAAAATACATTTTTATCGAATGTTATGTCAGAGTTTTATCTCACTTTTAGTGAACAATTCCACCTGATAGGAGGCAGAAAAGATTATCTGTGTCTCATCAAGTGAAATTGTTTACTTAATTAGCATGTGCGATGATAGCAAAGCAGCCAGCATTATAGCAGCAACACGCACACTGTATACCTATTGCTATGTGTGTTATGTTGTGCTATGCGTGTGCCGCATGTTACATTGGTTGCATTAACGTCGGTAAAATTGATGTGCCCAATCTGCACGCTGCAACCTTACCGTCATTTATTTAAGGAGGAACTGAAGTGAAATTAACATAATTAATAAAATTGTTTGGGGTTTTTGTGTGTGTTTTTTTACAATATTCAGTTATAGATTATTTAGTCAGTGTTTGCCCCTTGTAAAATCTTTCCTCATTCTGAAATGTATCACAGGAGGAGACATCTTTAGTTCTGGCAAGTGATCTCTGCAGGGAGTTTCGTTATTGAGAGTTCCGATAAGAGTGCAAAATATACAATATACATGGTCTCCCAGAATGGTGGGGGGGGGGGGGGTGGATTTTGCATAGCTAGTCAACTTAGGCTTGAAGTGAACAAGGGACGAAGCACCCTTATGTATTTCACCATATATATCAGTGGGAACATTAGAGGAAACACCTACCCTGCTCTCTGTTTAATTCTTCACTGCTCAGCCTGCTTGTTATCAGCCCTGATAAAATCCCTGACTGAGCATTCAGTCTGGCTTTGCTCTGGAATCATTATAGCTGAGTCATTATAGCAGAGCCAGAAGGGGGCAGGCTTGGGCTTGAAAAGACATCAGAGAAGACAGACTCGGCTATAATGATTCCTGAGCAAAGCCAGACTGAATGCTCAGTCTGGGATTTTATCAAGGCTGACACCTTTTTTCATTTTTCACCTTTCCTAATTTTCACATCTCGCCTCCCACAGTTATAAAACATTTAAAATAAATTATTTGGCCCTTCCTGATTAAAATGATATCCCATATGCCACATTTTACTTCTAGCTGAGCAGGTGGCGGACCGTTATCCCCAATCTGCGTGTCTGTGGCGATTGAATGCGTTCGCTAGGGTGACAGTTCAGGGGGCATAGAGCTGTACAGATGCATCACTAGGCAATGGCTGAGCGTTACATCTGTAGAGCATTGGGGCCTGAAACTTTTGCCCTGCGATCATCTGATTGCTACTGGCAGCAGTCATTAAACATTTATAAACAGGTATAGGTATTGTAGGGGTTAATAATGAGTTAATAGGCTAGGTTTGGGTTAGAAATTAATGGGGAATTAAAAAAAAAAATACTTTTTATTTTATTGGGCCCATGTCACTTTCATTTTTTTTTTTTTTTTTTTACTTTTACAACTTTTTTACTTTATTGAATGATTGTTGCTAGCTATCAGCAACAATCGTTCACAGGACCATTCATGTGACTGTGCACGAGCGTGCACGGTGGGTGCGGGAGCAGGCGCATGTGCACACGTGCGGCGGCAGACAGTGGGAATTAATGCAGGACGTAGATTCTACATCCTAGAACACACGGGGAATGATTAGGACGTAAAATCTACATCCTGAAACCTGAAAGGGAACCTTAACCGTGGTTAAAAAAAAAAAGTTTCACTTACCTGGGGCTTTCCCAAGCCTCTTGCAGCCGTCCTGTGCCCGCGCAGCTCCTCCAGTGTCCTCCGGTCCCCCGCCGCCGCTTAATTTCATTTTCTGCCAATTGCCAGTCCTCCTGCAACGCGTCCTATTCTTCCGCATTTCCCGACGTAAAGTGCGTCATTCGGACGCGCTTTACGACGTTTTATGGCGGGGCATGCGTTCCATGGACGCGCTTTATGGCACTTTACGGCGGGGGATGCGGAAGAATAGGACGTGTTGCGTTTCTTTTCACAAACGGATCATCAGGGGGTTCTGTATGGCTGATATTGTGGTGAGACCCCTCCCACAGTGTGATGTCAGGACCTGTCTGTGAGCCTTGTTGCATTGTGGGAAATAACAGCTATTTCCAACTGCCAAGCAAGCAATATCTCCCTGTGTGCATATGTATATCTATTAAAAAAAAAACACAAAACTTTTAGCCTATCGCATGATGAGGGGGTGTGGTTATAGATAATTGCAGTTGGTGCTGTCTGGTTCTTTTTCCATGTCTGCCAGTAGTAAAGATGATGACATGCAGGCTGATTGTGGATCAAACTATGAACAAATTACATGTTGAATATCACTCATTTCCTGATCTCTCTACTATTTTGTAACTTCTCAATTTGTAATGTAGTGATTTATTTTTTTCTCCTTTTACGACAGTTACTCTTTAAAGAAGTCTATTACAAATGATATACTTGCATGAAATGTATGACCACCTCTATGGTTTTATCCCTGTGGGGTGGATAAGGTGGCTCTCTCGATGTAAGAGAGGCAGTTGCGCTGCTGATGCCACCTCGCAGGAAGAGAGACAGCTGCTTCTCAAGGTGATAGCGACCCCTGACCCCGCTGTAGTGCTGTATTACTGGTCATCCATCATGTGGTCACTCACCAAGAAATCTCAGCCGTTTAACAGCCAGTGAAACATTATCTATTGATTGTATTGATTGAGATCGGCATCCGACAGCAGAGGAGAATCCCACACCCTCCGCAAGGCCGGCCCTTCGCCTCTTCTAAACTTAAACACAGGAATTAAAAGCTGCTCATCAGATGACGGGGATGGATTTCTTGTCAACTTAATAAAATGATGTTCAAAACACAGGCGGTGATTCATGGGAGGGTTGTGCGACCGACCCGCAGGTTCACTTTAATGTACACAAAGCCACGGGCCTTCCATATTTACAACTGGCGGCTGCAGACTCTCAGGAACGTGACGAATGATTGTCTGAGGGTCAAATCTCCCAAAATGGGTGCAAATTGGGAGTGTTTTTGTACTTGTCACAGAAGCAAATCTGGGTCAAATAAGTTGTACTGCTTAAAGCGGGATTGCCACCATAAAAATCTAATTTCAACAGCAAATTGTCAGAGTGTATTAAGTGATAAAGTGCTAATCCTGCATTCAAAACTTTCAGAACTTTTTCTGCTGTTATGGTTTGGAGTTATCACGTAAATTAGGAGCACTGGCCCTTTAAGTGCCATTGCCAAACAGTTGCATGCTGGGGGTGTTGTTATCTATAATATATTCCTCCTCTTCCCTTTATTTCCCGCTCCTTCTAATGGCAGTGCACTTCCTAGTATAGACCTCAGTCGGAGTGACTGAAGATTCTGGGAGGAGGGCGGGTAACGAATACACAATTAGCAAGTGGAGACAAAAAGAGTGAGGGAGGAAATGATGTCAGGAGGTCAAAGGTAACCAAGATGGAAACTGTCTAGAATAGGATTCTCTGCTTTTCCTTTATAAAATTCACAGGAATCCTAATGTGGACAGTGCAATACATCTGTTATGTAAGAAGAACTAGTATTTATCTACTTATATATGTGTTTTTATTTGTAGGTTAGCATGGGTGTCACTTGTTCTTTAATGACGTAAATACATGTGCACAGGGGTGTAACTAGAGGGGAGCAGTGACTGCAGGTGGGCCCAAAGCTGTAAGGGGGCCCCAACTACTACTTCACCCCCTCTGATAAAGGGGTCCACCCTTCAGATCAGGTGTTTTTGTGGCTACACTTGTTATGGGTGTGAAGAGTATGATGTCCACACTTGTTTCATGACCCTTGTGTGATGGGCCCCCTGGCTGTGAAGGTTACCAGGGGTTGGCAAGGGAAGGGGTGTGAGCACTGGTGGTCCCCATCAAAGTTTTGCTGGGAGGCCCATGATTTGTTGCTATGCCGCCGCATGTACAGATCTAATGGTCTTGATTCACAAAACATATTAAACATTGGGCCTGACCCAGTGCACTTTTTCTCCTAGCGATAATTCTTAAAGAGAACCCGAGGTGGGTTCTAAGAATCCTAATAGCAGACAGAGGCTGGCTGTGCATATAATCCCTCCAATCAGCAGGGAGGGAAGGAACGCAGGCGGGGACCGGAGCTATGGAGGAGGCGGGGGAGCGGCGGAGATTGATAGTGGGGCCCTGGAGGGACGATATATAGCAACAGAGCCTGGTGATTATATGCACAGACAGCCTCTGTCTGCTATTAGGATTCTTAGAACCCACCTCGGGTTCTCTTTAATCTTCTGTTTATAATAACCTTTCATCTCTCTGCAAACAAAACGTACCAAAAGGTGGTGAAAAAGAATTGTCAAAAAGATTCTGATTATTTTCTTGCTTGCTGGTATTTATTATGTGAAAATATCAACTAAGAGAAAAGGTGAATTGGATTGGGTCCATTATCTCTCTCTCACTCTGTCTGTGAGGAGAAAATATTTTTTAATTAGATATCATACTTACCTTAGCAGTTTTTACCTTTTGCAATTATGTTTTCATAGGTGGCCTTTCAAAGTATTGGGCGCTGCTAAGGAACGCATGCTACGCTGCCAGTAGCGTGCGTGGCGAGCCTGCAGGAGATTTAAGTCGCGCTACTATAATTAGCGCGCGTAAGGCCATTTAACTCGCGCTGCTGCAGCACGTTACTGTTGATGTGTCAACACCTTAGTAACTGCCATTAACAAGCCGGTGGAGGGATATCAGCAGGACGCTAGTGAGCATGTGCAGACGGGGTTTTAGCATGCCTCGATCAGCGGCATAAATCGGCATCACACCGGCATTTGTAATCCGCAGCGGGGTCGCGCCCTGCATGCCAGGAGATGTAGTCCTGCGGATGCGAGTACAGCTTCACAGAGGTGCCAAGCTCTGATTGGACCCTAAGCTGTGTGTTACTCCTGATTGTTTATTGCCTGAAGAAGCGGGATTGTGCCTGCGAAACGCATTGCCAATTGTTTTAGGAGTATGTGAATAAATGCTTTTCTATTGAAATCAACAGTTTTATGTCTGTTTTGGGTTGGCTGGTCCACCACCACCTCCCCGAAAGTTTTAAACGTTTTTAGTGAATTTTATCCTTCTGTCGCCTCTGTACATCTCTACAAATCAAGATATCCACCCTTGGGGTAGGGTGTCACACCCTCCTTTTCCTCTATCTACAGAGAGCGACGTCTTAGTCCTGAGCGGGGACAGGCTTGTACTCCCCACCTGCCCTTACAGTGGTTACCTTGGCGGTAACCCTGGTTTGTAAGTATAATACTTACTCATATAATTCTCTCCCATATTCCAATACATACTACACTAGATTGTGCTCTCAGTTTTCTGCTTTGTATTTAGGATATAGTCATTCTTGGTGAGATACAGGTACTCTTTTCCTGGAAATAATAATAATACATATTTGTCGTTGTGTTGACCCCGGCCCTATTGATTGGTGTGAATTTGAATGATGGGGTGCTGTAATGCCATTGAATTGGTCGTGGAAGGTATTCTCCGTGGGGTTTTGAAAACGTACAATCAGTGCTCAGTAAGATTCAAGTTATTCAAGGGGAAAAGTAATAAACTTTATGTTCATCTCTCAGATTGCCTGAGCCACCACTTCGTCGCGGTGTCCTGGGAGAGCGCTGTGCAGGCTCCACTGATCATTCATAAGAATTCAGGTGGAGTACAGAGGGGAATTGCGCATATTGATCTTAGGGGCTCTTTGCCGTGCCTAAAATATACATCTGTCCATCTATGCTACTGTACAAAGTGCACGCGGTCCATACTAATTTCCATTTATCACCATCCTCCGTTTTATGTAGTAAAATCCATAACATAAAAAAAAAAAAACACGGGCAATCATCATTCAAAAAAATATCGGCTAAACAAGCAAATAAATCCAAATAATCCACTTGAAATTAGTTATATATGAAAGACAACAGAGTATCAAGAGAGGGCAGTCGTGGCGCAGAAAGACGGGTAGTTATTAAAGCCATTGATTTGGAAAATGGGCAAAGTTAAGGGCAAGCCACGTAGGCATCTCATGGGGCAATCCGGCTATCAAAATCTGATAGCAGCTGAATAATTCATCTTCCAATATCGTTATCGATTTCTATACACCTAAGTTTAGCAGAGGAAAAAAAAAAAAGGTTTAATTTTAATGTATGTGGAATATATGAAAATCTATATATATTTTTTCTTACCGAAAGCTGCTAAAGAGTCGATACTTGCGAAGTGGCGTAAATTGCGACAGAAATCGTTGTTCCATGAGTGGAATCCCATAAACCTGTCTGAGATTGAGAAGAAAGGGAAGGATTGAGAAAAAAGAGCACTGATAAAATATAGATTCAATAGGATTTAACCGCTATAACTATGTAATCTTTACAGTAATGCCAACAACCTCAAACACCTCAGTTACAGACATAAGGTTAAAATGATAATTAAAAAAATATATATAACCATGCAATATTGATAATTATTAAAAACAAACAAACCAAAAAACAAAACAAATAAAAACAACTTGTTAGAATGTCAAAAGAAATTAAATAAAAAAACTGTAGAATGTCTCTTTCCCTTGTTCACTCATCCTCTGTAGCCTTTCCAGGCAGGGTTCTGGAAAGGCTGTCCGAATCCTATCAGCAGGGCCGAGGCAGAGGCGAGAGAGGCTCCAGCCTCAGGGCGCAGTGTAGGAGGGGGCGCATAACTCACTCAGCTATCATTCCCCTATTGTGTTTGAAGCAGAGAGAAATAAGAAAAGGGGATACATGGCAGTGACTGCAAGCCAGATAACTAGAGATTAAGTTTTTTGGGGGCTTTGGGGCGCATCTTAGGCTAATAGCAATCAGTGTGTGACGGCTGGGTGGGAGGGATGGAGGGGCGCACTTTGGTGTCTCAGCCTTGGGTGCTGGAGGACCTTGTCCCCACTCTGGCTGTCCATATTATGATTTTACAATTACATGCAATGTATTTGCAATTTTTGAAAATTTAAAATATGAAAAATTGCAAAATCGCACACAAATGCAAAATACAAAAATTGCAAATGCAGAAAATCGCATGCGTTAAATGCAAGGACAAGTGTGAACCTTCCCCAACTTTTCTCTCTTTCTGTTTGACTTCTCTCTCTTTACGCTTATTTAACCCATTAGCAAACAATTTTTTTAGAGGCTTGCAAGTGCTCCAGGACAATTTATTTTAGCACTTTTTTATTTTTTATTTTTTACATTGCCTTGCTATTAATACTGCTGTAATGTATTTATGGCCACTTGTCACTTGAGGGCAGTGTAAGACAATAACAGAGGACTATTGCTTTCAGTTTCTATATCCTCTGCTAGAAGAGAGAGATCAATGCATTCTAATAATTTACAGCACGGAGGTCAAAAGCAGTGCTCAGTGCAGTCTCAATAATGAGAAAATTCCTTTTGCTAAAAAGTTAATTAACTTTTCTCCTTTGCTTTTTCAAACTTTATCAGAAAAAAATTGTAAGCTCTCAGCAAGCAGGAAAAAAGTCAAGACAAATGTGATATTACATTTTTATCTAATCCTTAGTACTTAAAGAGAATCTGTACTGTCCGATTTGTGCAATAAAAAAACATACCAATCGAGTCACTGCGATCTCCTGGGTCCCTCTTGGCTGTTTCTGCCGCTTATCAACTGGTGAATTTTGATTGGGTTTTGTAGGCTCCACCCCCTTTATTACTCTGTGCAGTTTGAGAACGCTGCCATTAACAGTGTAGAACTAGCTGCAGTTTACATTTTTCCAGTGAAATTAGTATTTGTCTCCGCCGACTTTTTGGTTATGGGAATAAAACGTATCCTATATGTTATTCTAGGTAATGTACTATGTGTGTGCCAAATTTCATTCAAATCTGTTCAGCCATTGTTGTGTGATTGAGTAACAAACATCCAAACTTTCAAATTTATCATATACAGTACGTGAGATATATTGCTGCATAGTGAAGGTAGCCCCATCCTCTCAGTGTCCCAGTGTTGTCACAGCCTAGCCCAGTAATCTGCAAACTTGACTCTCCTGCTGTTAAAGAACTACAAGTCCCACAATGCATTTGTCTTTATGAATCATGACTGTGCATGCATTGTGGCACTTGTAGTTCCTTAACAGCTGGAAAGCCAAGTCTGCAGATCACTGGCCTAGCCCGATTAGCTATGCAGAATTCTTCCCCTGGAGCATTCTAGGAAACCAGGTATATTTTGTACTGGCTTCGGAACTCTCATCAACTATTCCGCAGAGATCATCTGCCAGAACTAAATATGTTGCTACCTGTGATACATTTTCAGAATCTAAATCAGGGTGAAGAAATGTTTTACATTTAGGAAAAAAGGGGACATGATTTATAAATGAATAATGTAAGAAAATAAGCAATTTTTTAATTACATTATTTTCACTACAGTGCCTGTTTAATTATGTTTAATTGCTGAATCCAGCGCAGAGTTTTTTTCTATACAGTATAACATGGTTGCAAACGCAAAACAAAACTTTGCCTTCTCAAAACAGAAGGTATTTGCGATTATTCAGATTGGAGTGAGCATATAATGTCTCCCACGATGCATTGCTGATGAATATGCAAATTATCCCTGTGTTGTCCTTGTAAGCTAGCCACACCTCCAGACCCGCTGGAATGCAATGATGTGTCAGCTTGTTAAAGGGAATCTGAAGTGAAATGAAAACTTATGAAATAATAAATTGTATGTGTACAGCTAAGAAACAGAACATTAACCTCCTTAGCGGTAACCCCGTGCTGGACACAGGGTAAGCCGCCGGAGGGTGCTGCTCAGGCCCTGCTGGGCCGATTTTCATAATTTTTTTTTCTGCTGGACGCAGCTAGCACTCTGCTAGCTGCGCCAGCACTCTGATCGCCACCGGCCCCCGCCCGATCGCTGCTATCTGATGCGGCGCGCCCCCCCCCCCCCCCCCCAGACCCCGTGCACTGCCTGGCCAATCAGTGCCAGGCAGCGCTGAGGGGTTCTTCGGGACTCCCAATGACGTCGCTGACGTCGGTGACGTCATCCCGCCCCGTCGCCATGGCGACGGGGGAAGCCCTCCAGGAAATCCCGTTCTTGGAACGGGATTTCCTGATCGCCTATCGCCGGAGGCGATCGGCGGGGCTGGGGGGATGCCGCTGAGCAGCGGCTATCATGTAGCGAGCCCTGGGCTCGCTACATGATTTTAAAAAAATAAAATAAAAAAAAACTGCTGCGCTGCCCACTGGCGGAATTTTTCATACCGCCAGGGGGGTTAATAGCAAAGAAACAAGTCATATATTGTTTCCAGGACAGGAAGAGTTAAGAAACTTCAGTTGTTATCTATGCAAAAGAGCTTCTCTGGACTCTATGACCAAATTAGTCACTGATTTCTGGAGCACTATACATCAGAGAAACAGTGACAGACAGCTTCAGATAAGGTTCAGTGAGAAGTTCAAAGGGTCATTAGCTCTGCAAATCACACTCTGTATTTTAAACTATAAGACAGAGCAAACTGCAAATATGACAATATGAGGCAATGCTATAAAACGCTATATAACTGAAAATAAAAATATGAGACTCTTTTCTTTGGTACTAATGTTCTATTCCTTATCCGTACTATACATACAGTTCATTATACCATAAGTTTTTTTTTTTTTTTTTGATACAGTGTCACTTTTACTCCTAGGAGTTCTGGTTCACTATGAGCTTGCTGGGTAATCTGTAACTATGGTTACAACGCCAAAGTCAATATTCCATATTCTCATATGTTTTTGTTTGATGCAGTGTTTTATAGTTTTTTGGGGGTTTTTGCCTGAGCTCACCTACATTGCCAGGCCTGCAACTTGTAATGGGAGAGGACACAGAAAGGTTTTTTCTTCCCAGATAGGCGACGTTTAGCAAAACAGGTAGAGCTTCAGAATCAATTGATGAGAAGTGATATCTTGAGCATTGTTAAGCTGCTGCAGGCGATGTCATTGGGAGGCGAGTGATATCCGCTCGGCTGGAGTCCTCCTGGTACCCTGGAGAGGAAGCCCTCCATGTCACGCTGAGGGATTGGAAGGTTACTTACACATTAATCCTAAATCTCACATTTACAGCACCTGCTTCCTTCCAGCAATCACTTTCCTCTCTGGCTCCAGACTGTTCAAAGAGATCATCGGGATTGTGGATTAAACAAGAACAGCTTTTAAAGCAAACTCGAGTAAGAAATGCGTGGACCTATAATCAGTGATAATTAGGTGCTGCTGTCTGTTTCCATTTTTATGGCCGGTAGGTGTTAGGCTCCCTGCACACTGCATGCGTTTCCGATTATGACTTTTAATCGGTTTTTACATCTGATTCTGATATATAATCGTTACTGCATGCTGCGTTTTTGACTCCGTTTTTCTGTTGATTGCATTTAGGAAAAGTTGGAATTGCAAACTGGAATCGGAAAACGGATTTGCAGTGTGCAGGGAGCCTTATACAGAATTTCATGTATAAAAGCAAATCTGAACTGAAACAGATGAGATCATTAAAGGGGTTCTTTCGCGAAAAAAGTAGGCAGTTAAAAAATGTGACAGATGACAGGTTTTGGGCCAGTCCATCTTTTTAAGGGGGATTCTCAGGGCTTTCTTTGTTTTCAACAGCATTTCCTGAACAACCGTTGCAAAATCTAACTGACATAATAGTGTGCAAGTGATTAGGGAGGCCGGCTGGTATCTTGCTATTTTGGCAGTTAGGCCTAGTGCACACCGGAGCGTTTCCGCTGCTGTTTGCGATCTGCTTGCGGGTACGGATCCGCTAGGGTAATGTATTTCAATGGGCTGGTGCACACCAGAGCGGGAGGCGTTTTGCAGAAACGCATACTCCCGGGCTGCTGCAGATTTTGGATTGCGGATGCGTTTCTGCCTCAATGTTAAGTATAGGAAAACCGCAAACCGCTCTGAAAAACGGCACTTCAGAGCGGTTTGCCAGGCGTTTTTTGTTACAGTAGCTGTTCAGTAACAGCTTTACTGTAACAATACATGAAATCTACTACACCAAAACCGCTACACAAAACCGCAAAACGCTAGCTGAAACGCTGCAGAAAAATAAGAAAAAGCGTTTCAAAATCTGCTAGCATTTTGCGGATCTGCTAGCGGTTTTTGGTGTGCACCAGGCCTGAAACTGCTGTTCAGGAAATTCTGTTGAAAACAAAGAAAGCCCTGAGAATCCCCCTTAAAAAGATGGACTGGCTCAAAACCTGTTATCTGTCACATTTTTTAACTGCCTACTTTTTTCACGAAAGAACCCCTTTAATTGTGTCTATAGGCCTACTCCTTAAAGGACAGCTTTAAGTGTGAAGAATATGGTGGCTGCCATATTTATTTACTTTTAAACAAAACCAGTTGCCTGGCAGCCATGCTGATCTATTTGGCTGCAGTAGTGTCTGAATCACACCAGAAACAAGCATGCAGCTAATCTTGTCAGATCTGACAATAATGTCAGAAACACCTGATCTGCTGCATGCTTGTTCAGGGTGTATTGCTAAAAGTATCCGAAGCAGAGGATCAGCAGGACAACCGGGAAACTGGTACCACTTAAGGACCAGGGGTGGTTTGCCTGATCTGTGCTGTGTGGACTCTCCAGCCCGCAGCACAGATCAGGATAGAGCCAGGGCGATCAGACTTACCCCCTGTTTTCCCCAGTAGGGGGATGTCCTCCTGGGGGGGTCTGATCGCCGCCGGCTTGCTGCGCTTTGCGGGGGGTTCTCTTCAAAGCCCCCCTCTGCAGCGTTTTCGGCGCTCTCTCCCTCTCTCTCCCCCTGTGAGCAGCGCAGGGCGGATATCTGTCCTGCGCATTGTAGGATAGGCTTCAGCCTATCAAATGACGGCGATCCCCGGCCAATCAGAGGCCAGGGATCGCCGATCTGCTCTACGGCGCTGCTGCGCAGCAGCGCCGTATGATGTAAACAGCGGGGATTTCTTCCCCGCGTGTTTACATTTTGCCGGCGAGCCGCGATCGGCAGCTCTCCAGCTGTTCACGGAGACACCCTCCGTGAACTGAAATGGAAAGGCCGCTCGATCGAGCGGCCGTTTCCATGGTAACCCACTTAAGACCTGCTGACGCCTATGGCAGCCTCCACATATCTCTTGCTACAGTTGTCCTTTAGGCCTCTTTCACAGTGGGACGTTAAAGTCGCATGCTATAAAAATTTATAACGCAGACTAACGCACAGCAATACAAAGTCTGCGTGACATTCACAGTGCACACGTTGCAGTGCTGCATGCTGTGCGTTTAGCAAGAAATTTGCTGCGTTATGTGTGTTGCACATGCTCAGTAATGTTTTTTTATTTTTTAAATGTAACGCATGCGCCATTTTTGTTCCATGAGTATGCGACGAAAACGGCGCACCAAGAGACACAACGCAGTGCAAAATAATGTCCAATTTCATAACCTACATGTGCTGCGTTAGGGGCACGTTGTGCGACTTTAACGTTGCATCAAACGCAACGTCCCACTGTGAAAGACAAGACAGACAATTACATTTATATCGCGCTTTTCTCCTGGCGGACTCAAAGCGCCAGAGCTGAGCTGCAGCCACTAGGACGCACTCTATAGTAGGCTGACCAGATGTCTTTTCTTTCCCCAGACAGGTCCTGACAGGTTTTTGAAATGTCTCCGTGAAGAGAGCCGAACACAGAGCGAGTCAGAAGAGCCAATTGAAGAGACAGAGAGCCGAACAGCCAAGACTCAGTCCAGTGTTTTCCCCAGAGCCTATCAGCTTTGCAGTAGTGTTGTCCGGATCATGAATGATTCGGATCTTTGATCCGGATCTTTTTTGTGAGTCGATTGATCCGGATCATTACCATGAACGAATGATCCGGATGATTCGACTCACAAAAAAGATCCTGATCAAAGATGCGAATCGTTCATGATCCGGACAACACTACTGCAAAGCTGATAGGCTCTGGGGAAAACACTGGACCGAGTCTTGGCTGCTCGGCTGTGCTCGGCTCTCTGTCTCTTCAATTGGCTCTTCTGACTCGCTCCGTGTTCGGCTCTCTTCACGGAGACATTTCAAAACCCTGTCAGGAGTCAGGACCTGTCCGGGGAAAAAGAGGACATCTGGTCAGCCTACTCTATAGGCACTAGGCAGTAGCAGTGTTAGGGAGACTTGCCCAAGGTCTCCTACTGAATAGGTGCTGGCTTACTGAACAGGCAGACACGAGATTTGAACCCTGGTCTCCTGTGTCAGAGGCAGAGCCCTTAACCATTACACCACTGAGGCCTCAAAGAGGTATAAAACCAGTGTGTCAGACTGGGAGCTGGAAAAGCTGATGAAATCCACTTGCTGGCCAAGCAGCAGTAATCAGGTGTTGCTGCTCACAGTGAAGACTTGATGCAGGTTTCTATTGGGAGTGATAACACAGGGCTACTGCTGCTTGGCCAGCAGGTGAATGTCCCACCTCCCAATCCGACACTGTTTGAAATTCATAATTTCCTCTTTGTTCTAAAAGATTGCTTACAGCATAAAATCTACTACCTCAACAAAATTGCAGCAGAAAGGCATCCAGTTAAACACAGCACTTTTTTGTGTCCTGCAAGCTTTTAAAGGCTACCCGAACTGAAATCCGACATGATGAGATAGACATGTGTATGTACAGTGCCAAGCACACAAATAACTATGCTGTGTTCCTTTTTTTCTTTCTCTGCCTGAAAGAGTTAAATATCAGGTATGTAAGTGGCTGACTCAGACAGGAAGTGACTACAGTGTGACTCTCGCTGATAAGAAATTCCCCTTTTTTTACCTCTTTCTTGCTCTCAGAAGCCAGTTTCTGCTAGGAAAGTGTTTTATAGTTGGAATTTCTTATCAGTGAGGGTCACACTGTAGTCACTTCCAGTCTGAGTCAGGACTGAGTCAGCCATTTCCATACCTTATATTTAATTCTTTCAGGCAGAGAAAGAAAAAAAGGAACACAGCATAGTTATTTGTGTGCTTGGCACTGTACATACCGTATTTCGCGCCGTATAAGACGCACCCAGGTTTAGAGAGCAAAAATCAGGGAAAAAAAATAATCAAAACCTGGTCTGGAGCGTCTATATATCAGGAGCATCTTGTACATGTCCTCCCCCAAATGGTGTCCTCCTATGTTCCTCATGTGTCCCCCATGTGTCCTCCTGTATGTCCCACCATGTCTCCCCCCTGTGTCCTCTGGTGTGACCCCCTTGTCCTTCCATGTCCTAGACTCCCCTGTGTCCTCCTGTCAGCCCCCTGTGTCCTCCTGTTAGACCCCTGTGTGTTCCTGTCAGACCCCCTGTGTCCTCCTGGCAGCCCCCTGTGTCCTCCTGTCAGACCCCCTGTGTCCTCCTGTCAGACCCCCTGTGTCCTCCTGGCAGCCCCCTGTGTCCTCCTGGCAGCCCCCTGTGTCCTCCTGGCAGCCCCCTGTGTCCTCCTGGCAGCCCCCTGTGTCTTTTTGGCAGCCCCCGTGTCCCCGCTGTGCCTGGCTCGGTACCCTGCCTGCGCATCTCCTCCCTCCCCCTTGTGTCTCTGTGCCCCCCCCCCCCCAGTGCAAACAGCGGCAGCAGCAGCTTACCTCCCATTAGAAGCCCGGCACTAGAGGAAGCCGCACGGAGAAGCCGGATGTCTTCAATCGGCGCGGGCAAGATGGAGGAGGTAAGCTGTTGCCACTGCTCGCACGGCGGGGGCCACAGAGACACAAGGGGGTGGGAGGAGACACATCGGGGGGAAGCCAGGCACGGCAGGGACAAAGGCAGGGAATCCCAGATGGCGGCGGGTCGGCGGTTCGTATCGGCGGGCGTTTGTAAGTCGGGGATTCCCTGCCTTTGCCGTATAAGACGCAGGGACTTTTTCTCCCCACTTTTTGGGGAGAAAAAGTGCGTCTTATACGGCGCCAAATACGGTACACATGTCTAT
The DNA here is from genome assembly GCF_040937935.1 of Hyperolius riggenbachi. NCBI lineage: Eukaryota > Metazoa > Chordata > Amphibia > Anura > Hyperoliidae > Hyperolius > Hyperolius riggenbachi. The sequence continues at coordinate 639,377,954 of NC_090646.1, read as the reverse complement.
CTCGTTATGTCACATTTCAGTTCGGGTATCCTTTAAGTGAGCAAGCAGATAACAGAAGCAACGGTTGTGTGCACCGGCCTAACTAGAGGGGAGCAGCACCTGCAAACACAGGAGGGCCCAAAGCTGGGGGGGCCCTTAACTACTAACCTTCTCTTCCTCCGATATAAGGGACTATACTGCAGATCAGGTGTTTTTGTAGCTACACTTGTTATAAGTGTGAAGATATTGATGGGCCAACACTGTTTTATGACCCTTGTGAGAAGGGCCCCCGAGGCTGTAAGGGACAATAAGTGGAGGCAAGGGAAGGGCCCATGTGAACACTGGGAGTAGTTGTAGTTACGCCACTGGTTGTGTGTGCTTGCACGATGTGTGCTTTATTTTATGGGGTATATGTTTAAAGAGCCTATTCAGTGTAAAATAAACATTGTATGGATCCTCTTCTAAGAAAAAAACTATAATTGCATGGTCTCTTTCCTCCAACTCACTCCCCCATCTCCGTGTCGGGGTGCGAGTCTGGCATGTAACCCCACCCTTTTTCAGAGAAGTGCCATGGCACTTTCTTTATCAGAGATACAGAGTGACACAGCCTTTCTCTGCAAGGGGGCGGGGCTTCACACAGGAAGCCGGCAGATGTGGGGATCCGGGAGTGAGTTGGTGGAAAAAGCCCCGGCAGCTAATTATAGAATTACCATTGAATGTTTATTTTACACTGAATAGGTGCTCTAAGGCTTCATTCACACTGGAGCATTTTACCAGTGATTTCAGCAGCCTTTTCAATCGCTGGCGATTTAAAAAATCGCTAATGCAATGTGTGTGGCACTGTTAGTGATCGCCAGCGATTTGCTGAAAATATGCAGCAATTTTTTAGCGATTTTAGAGCCATTGTGTTTCAATGTCAGGGCTAGTTCACACTGGGCACTTTGGCAGTGCTTTGCTGATTGCTGATTTCCGGTGATCCGCAAAGCGCTGCTGCTAATATATCATTCTCACTGCAGCGTTTGCAATTTGAATCAAATCGCAAACACGACTGCATGCAGCACTTTGGGGACGATTGCGTTATGGTTCTAGTTTTATTGCACGGGAATCACAAGCGCATATCGCAGTAAAAACGCAAGATTTTGTATGCCAAATCACGATCAAATGTGAACCGGCCCTTATAGAATCACAAAACGCAATCACTCCAAATACGCTTTCCTATAAAGTGAAAGATCACTGGAAAATTGCTTTGAAAACGCTTGTGATTTTGCTTGCATTTTGCGCTTCCCAGTGTGAAGGCGGCAGAACAGATGTTAGGTTTTGAGCGATTTTATACATGTAAACCATTATACGCGTGCATTGCGGTAAAATAACGTGTATTAGTGTCAAAATCATCTCCTACAGCCAGGGTTGTACTTTATTTTCACAGAGAGATAATGACATGTTTGTTATTTCTAATAAATAGTTACAATTTCAGTTTCTCATGGTATTTTTTATTGTCGTTCAACTACATTATACTTTTTGTTGTCTACTGTTTGAATGAAGAAAAAATATGGATATATCCACATGTGTTAAAGTTAAAAAGAAACAAACTTTATGTGTGATGTACTTACTTTTCCTGGCCTCAGTCTTTTTTCATCTGGTGTAACTTTTGTTGTCAGTTTATCTCAGCTGGCCTCATCTTCCATCTGTTGGTGGCAGTGGGGGCTGTGGGGACAGGACATCGTGCTGGCCGGCCCTTATGTCCTTTTCTCTGACCACTGAATTTTTCCCGTAGAATTCAATACCATTCAGAGACCATCTGGGTTATGTAACCCCTCAGGCAAGTTCTGGCTTAGAACTCTTCCAACACAAGCTGCCAAACTTTCACTTCAACTCTGAGGAGCCGCAAAGAAGGGAAGCCAAGAAGGCTTGTTCAGAAACATCATTTCAGCCTGTACCCTGATGAACTTCTAATTATCCTTGAAGTGTACCCGAGGTGACATGTGTATAAGATAGACATGTGTATGTAATTGTACAGTGCCAAGCACATAAATAACTAAGCTGTGTTTTTTCTTCTTTTTCTCCCTGAAAGAGTTAAAGAGAAACTCCGACCAAGAATTGAACTTTATCCCAATCAGTAGCCGATACCCCCTTTTACATGAGAAATCTATTCCTTTTCACAAACAGACCATCAGGGGGCGCTGAATGACTGATATTGTGGTAAAACCCCTCCCACAAGAAGCTCTGAGGACCGTGGTACTCCTGGCAGTTTCCTGTCTGTGAACCTTGTTGCACTGTGGGAAATAGCTGTTTACAGCTGTTTCCAACTGTCAAAAAAGCATGCAGCAGCTACATCACCTGCCAACAGTAAAAATGTCACCATGTAATAAATGTCAGAATGTAAATCAGGGATTTAAAAGATTTTACAATGGGTAAACACTGACTAAATCATTTATACATAATAATTGTAAAAATGAAGCACTTTTTTTTTATTACATTATTTTCACTGGAGTTCCTCTTTAAACGTTCAGGTATGCAAGTGACAGTTTCTCTTTAGTCAGGACCTAGTCCGACTATAGTGTAATCCTCGTTGATAAGGCATAAGCCATAAAACTCTTACCTAGAAGAGAACAGCTTCTGAGAGCATGGGATGGATAAAAAAGTCAATAGTTCATAGATTTTAGTTTCTGGGACACTGAAAGATTGTATCACTCATGTGTGACAGTACAACACAAAGCTTACTTTTTAGCTGATACACAGAAAATAAAATGTGGCATTAAAAAAAAGTGATTTTTAGGAGTAGGAGGATAGATACAATTGTTTATCTAAGTTTAATGTCACCTCAGTTTTTCTTTAACCACTTGAGGACCGTGGGCTTACACTCCCCTAGTGACCAGGGGCTATTTTTTACAATATAAGCCACCTCACTGCTGTAATGTTTGTTTATTTTTATTTTTTTTTATATTTATTTGTTGTTGTTTTTTTCTTAGTAAATTTTTCTATTTTTTTTATTGGTATTTTTTTAATCTCCTCCCTCCCTCCGCCACCCAATCCCAGCGATCGGCTCTCCTGGACAACAGCCTATGAGAGATGATCGCTCTCCTGCCTCCCAGGGGGACAGCCGTGTCACACAAAAATGGACTGGTCACTAGAGGGGTATACCTCTGGAGCTAAAGAGGTTAAAAATACATTTCTTTGTTACAGCTGATATAAATCCTGCAAGAAATCTGCAGTGTGTCTACTTCCTGCTTTCATGGAAGGAGACATAGGGTTAACATCCTGTTTTTAAAATGTAGCTGCTCTACCGACGGAGGCAGCCAGCTGACACAGCTGAGGGATAAAATTACAACTAGTGCTTAGTCACAGATGAAGGGGTATTAGACAGGCTAAACTCTCATACAGGGTGCATTTCTCTATGTTCTCTATGTTTTCCTTCTGTCCTGTGCAAGATGGTCCTCTATAGGGCCCTGGAGCCTGGGGACCAAGTAGTAATTGATGTGTTGAGTTAACTATACATTTTTCTGTATTTGAACTATTTGATTACTTGGGGAACCACTTATTCTTGCTTATAATTTATCCATAATGTACGTAAGTTATAACGGGGTACTGTAGTGGCATATAGTAGAATGCAGTAAAGTATACCCACTTATTGTAATTTTCCTGGTTTCATTCAGCATCAGTAATATTGTAATTGGGATAATATCTTTTTCTATATATCTGGACAAAAGACTAAAAACCTTTGAGTCCTTTTTGATGTGGTCCACTTCACTTCAATTCATTCAGCATCAGCAACACTTCCTATATCTACAGTATATAGTGTTGTATATTTAGCCTTGGCTGTTAATTTATGCAGAATTCTCCTCCAAAACCCATTCTGGGAAACCAGTTATATTTTGTACTGGATTTAGAGCTCTCAGTAAACAAACATTCTGCAGAGATCACCAGACAGGACTACAGATGTTGCCACCTGAATGTAAATGAGAGTGAGGAAGGATTTTACTATGGGCAAACACTGACTAAATAATTTATGAATGGATATTGTATAAGCATGCAATTTTATTAATTACGTTAGCTTCGGTACAGTGTTTAATGATTTATTAGTTGTATTTTTACCACCTAGAGCATGTACACTCCTCCTCACCCATTTCCATTGTTTGGAGCTGTCATTTCTTTCACCCATTTCCTGTGTCTGGAGCTGTCAATCCTCCTCACCCATTTCCTGTGTCTGGAGCTGTGACTCCTCCTCACTCATTTCCTGTGTTTGGAGCTGTCACTCCTTTCACCCATTTCCTGTTTCTGGAGCTGTCAATCCTCCTCACCCATTTCCTGTGTCTGGAGCTGTCACTCCACAATCATTTCCTGTGTCTGGAGCTGTCAATCCTCCTAACCCATTTCCTGTGTCTGGAGCTGTCACTCCTCACCCATTTCCTGTGTCTGGAGCTGTCACTTTTCCTCACTCATTTCCTGTGTCTGGAGCTGTCACTCCTCCGCATCCATTTCCTGTGTCTGGAGTGGTCACTCCTCCTCACCCATTTCCTGTGTCTGGAGCTGTCACTCCTCCTCACCCATTTCCTGTGTCTGGAGCGGTCACTTCTCCTCACTCATTTCCTGTGTTTGGAGCTGTCACTCCTCTCACCCATTTCCTGTGTCTGGAGCTGTCACTCCTCCTCACCCATTTCCTGTGTCTGGAGCTGTCACTCCTCACCCATTTCCTGTGTCTGGAGCTGTCACTCCTCCTCACCCACTTCCTGTATCTGGAGTGGTCACTCCTCCTCACCCATAGGGATGAGCAGAAACTACGCCCAAATGTAATTACGCATCGTAATTCATAATTACGCATCGTAATTGTAATGCAAAGTTTGTAAATTACTCTTACGAATTTACGAGTAAAAATCGACCGCTATGCGTAATTACGGCTGTTACGTGTGTTACACATGAATGTTGTGAAGTTACTTACGAAAGAGCTGTACGCGTATCCGATTAAAATCACGCACTGGCATGCGCACTGGACTTGCTTACCAGATGTACGCTTACAAAATAACGCATAGTCAAGGGGAATTTACGCATAAACAGTAAAAGAATGCGGACATTTTTACGCATACACATCCGTTCAGCTTACGCGTAATTGGTAATTACGTTTGACAACCGTAGGTGTTAGTTGGTAACACATACGTAATTGCAGAAAATTAAGCGTAATTAAACGTAATCGTAGTTTGCTCATTATGAGCAACCCTACTCACCCATTCCCTGTGTCTGGACTGGAGCTGTCACTCCTCCTCACCCATTTCCTGTGTCTGGAGCTGTCACTCCTCACCCCTTTCCTGTGTCTGGAGCTGTCACTCTTCCACACCCATTTCCTGTGTCTGGAGCTGTCACTCCTCTCACCCATTTCCTGTGTCTGGAGCTGTCACTCCTCTCACCCATTTCCTGTGTCTGGAGCTGTCACTCCTCCTCACCCATTTCCTGTGTCTGGAGCTGTCACTCCTCCTCACCCATTTCCTGTGTCTAGGGCTGTCACTCGCTCTCACCCATTTCCTGTGTCTGGAGCTGTCACTCCTCCTCACCCATTTCCTGTGTCTGGAGCTGCCACTTTTCCTCACTCATTTCCTGTGTCTGGAGCTGTCACTCCTCCGCATCCATTTCCTGTGTCTGGAGTGGTCACTCCTCCTCACCCATTTCCTGTGTCTGGAGCTGTCACTCCTCCTCACCCATTTCCTGTGTCTGGAGTGGTCACTCCTCCTCACCCATTTCCTGTGTCTGGAGCTGTCACTTCTCCTCACTCATTTCCTGTGTTTGGAGCTGTCACTTTTCCTCACTCATTTCCTGTGTCTGGAGCTGTCACTCCTCCGCATCCATTTCCTGTGTCTGGAGCGGTCACTTCTCCTCACTCATTTCCTGTGTCTGGAGCTGTCACTCCTCACCCATTTCCTGTGTCTGGAGCTGTCGCTCCTCCTCACCCACTTCCTGTGTCTGGAGTGGTCACTCTTCCTCACCCATAGGGATGAGCAGAAACTACGCCCAGATGTAATTACGCATCGTAATTCAAAATTACGCATCGTAATTGTAATGCAAAGTTTGTAAATTACTCTTACGAATTTACGAGTGAAAATCGACCGCTATGCGTAATTACGGCTGTTACGTGTATTACACATGAATGTTGTGAAGTTACTTACGAAAGAGCTGTACGCGTATCCGATTAAAATCACGCACTGGCATGCGCACTGGACTTGCTTACCAGATGTACGCTTACAAAATAACGCATAGTCAAGGGGAATTTACGCATAAACAGTAAAAGAATGCGGACATTTTTACACATACACATCCGTTCACCTTACGCGTAATTGGTAATTACGTTTGACAACCGTAGGTGTTAGTTGGTAACACATACGTAATTGCAGAAAATTAAGCATAATTAAATGGAATCGTAGTTTGCTCATTACGAGCAACCCTACTCACCCATTCCCTGTGTCTGGACTGGAGCTGTCACTCCTCCTCACCCATTTCCTGTGTCTGGAGCTGTAACTCCTCACCCATTTCCTGTGTCTGGAGCTGTCACTCCTCCTCACCCATTTCCTGTGTCTGGAGCTGTCACTCCTCCTCACCCATTTCCTGTGTCTGGAGCTGTAACTCCTCACCCATTTCCTGTGTCTGGAGCTGTCACTCCTCCTCACCCATTTCCTGTGTCTGGAGCTGTCACTCCTCCACACCCATTTCCTGTGTCTAGAGCTGTCACTCCTCACCCATTTCCTGTGTCTGGAGCTGTCACTCCTCACCCATTTCCTGTGTCTAGAGCTGTCACTCCTCACCCATTTCCTGTGTCTGGAGCTGTCACTCCTCCTCACCCATTTCCTGTGTCTGGAGCTGTCAGTCACGCATTTGAGATCCGTCTGTCTTCCATGTTGGCAGTGGCGTAGCAATGGGGGGTACGGAGTTTGCAACCGCATCGAGGCCTTTGGGCCAGAGGGGCCTCGAAGGGCCCTCCCTCAAACACAGTGTTAGCTCTCTATTGGTCCTGTGCCGATAATCACCTCTATAGATGCTTGGAATAGTGGTAATCATTAACAAACTGTTCCCCATGCCCTTCTTGCATCTCTGACACTGTTTGCCCTTGGCAGGTTTTGGTGCGCCGTATCAATTGCTATGTGTAGAGTACTTGGGGGGCCCCAATATAAAACTTGCACTGGTGCCCATAGCTTCTTAGCTATGCCACTACATGTTGGTACTGTCACATTTTTGGGCAACGAGTCACCAACTGAAATGTTAGCATCTTTTTTCGAGGACAAACAATTCTAGAAAGGTATAAAAGACAAATGTTTTTGTTGTTCTGTGGCCAATCCAGCTAGACCTGTCGGGATTCTTCTTTAAGGTGACATATTCCGGTATCATTTACGACACATGCAAAGAGGCACAGCTGGCAATGTATGGCGCTGTTAACCAACGTAACATTAAGCCAGAGATTTATGAAGCCATTGTTTACACAACAATAGGGCTATACTTAGCTCAGGCACAGGGCAAGGACTTAGGTCAAGTCAAAGGTCGTGATTTCGAGGTCAGAGGTTTCTGTCACTAGAGAGTAATAGAGATTATATTTTTCCATGCCATTTTGTTCTGCGTCCAACATTTGTACGTCTAAATTAATTAATTATAATAACCTAGCATTATTTTTGTATGTTTCCTATACTTAATCCCTGCTGCTATTTTCCATTCTTCTAATGCATTCCTTGAACTAGTTTTTTTTTATTTTAACCAATAACTAAGAGCTTCTCATTCAGTGGGGGCATCTGTGGAGGACGCAGAGGTCTGTATGTTTTGTTGCTACACAAGGCTGTGAGCTACACTATGCCCAGCAGTGTTGTTTGCAAATTTTCTTCAAAATCATTATAGCATCGAAAATGGTATTTTCGATTTTTGAGAAAATACATTGTATTTTCGCTAAATGGTCAAAGGAAACAAAGTTGCGTTATTTTTACCATGAAGATGCGTCAAAAGTGCAAAATCGTTTATTTTTACAGCGAAAAATGTGAAAAATCATTATTTTCAAAAAAATAATTGCAAAAAGAAAATTAGCATTTTTGCTCATCACTGACGCCCAGCACCTATGAAGCCATACATAGGTGAGCTGATTAGGGAAAAATTTTGGACCCCACTACACAGGGACCCTCTAAGGTATGAATAAACTTGTTTTATAGCTAAACTGACAAAAGGATTGTCAATAACAAGCAAAGCTATGACTGTATACAATAATAAATAAAATAACAGCAATATAAATAAAAAAACAAAAATTCTACATATTTGGAGGTTTAATCTCACTTATCAAAGCTTTTAACAAGTAAGGCTAGGTGACTTTTGAGCAAATCAGGATGCACAGCAAACGGTTTAGGGTTTTTTCACTCAATCTTGTGTACTCTGTGTGATAGCAGCTAGAGAGACAGACAGGGAAATAGAACATTTGAGTGCTTGCTATCTAGGGGGCACCAGAGCCACCTGCTATGCATACTGCATGCTTGTTTCAGGTGTGTGATTCAGACACTTGTGCAGCCAGAGAGTTCAGTAGGACTGCCAGGCAACTGGTATTGTTTAAAACAAAATAAATATGGCAGCCTCCATATCCGTCTCACTTCAGGTTCTTTTTACTGATTCAGGCAAAAATCTTGTTCCATTCACACACAAAAAAAAAAAAACATTTTCAGAACAAGGATAATAGCACTGATACTGGACATGGAGCAATGGTCCTGACAGTTTCCTGTCCTGAACCTTGTTGCATTGTGGGAAATAACAGCTGTTTCCGACTAACAAGCAACCTGTATCTCTGTCTGTGCATCTGTATATCGATTAAAAAAACCCAATCTTTTAGCCTATCGTATTGTTAGTGGGGGTGGTTAAAAACAATGTCAGTTGGTGCTGTCTAGTTTTTTTCTTGTCTCCCAGTAGTAAAGATGATGAGTAGCAGGCTCATTGTGGATCAAACAAAATTAACAAATTACATGGCAAATATCAGTCATTTTTTTGATCTCTCGTCTGTTTTTTTTTTTTTTTACCTTTTTTGCTAAAGTTTCTCTTCAATTGGAATGAAAACAAAACAAAACACAAAAACAACAGCAACACTTTTGTATGTTAAACATTGCAATAAAATGAATCTTTGGGGTAAAATCTCACTCTCAGACACAGCCTATCAGAGCTATCAGAGAGACAATGGTATGTTTGAATGCCGTTAGATGACATTGGTAAAGTCAGAGGCAGCTGGGTGAAGATTTGGAGTGTAAATTTTTAATGAAATAATTTCCTGCATTCTTCTAGAGTTTCATGGAGTATTTGGAGATCTTGCGGAGCCCGGTGAAGGAATTAGAGATTGTGACCAGTATACAGAGTCCCTGGAGAAGCGAAGCCATGATACCCCCGTATGCCACCAACCCACCCCCTCCTTTCACCTCCCCTTCCCTCCTCCCTTCCTGTTTGTCTTTCCGCCTATACACTCCGTAAAAGTGCTTTCTGTGCATGTATCGCAGCTATCACACACACACTTCCTATGAAAGAAATTGCAGCCTTCCATGGACCTCAATTTAAAATGTTAATATGAAATGTTATCCCCGATTCTTCCATATTTATCACATGACACCAGCAGGTGGTGCTGCTCAAACACAATCGAGGCTGAAAATAATAATTACAGTATTACTCTTTGCTAAAATATCGGTCCGAAAGTGATATACAGAAAAGTTTTCCCTAGCTATATCAGTCATTATATTACATTTTTGGATACTGTTTTTTGCTTGCTAATAATCTGCTTTGGATTATTGCTGGAAATACAATTTCTTCTACTGAAAATGAATGAATTATGGTGTGGGTTTCAGTAGACTTTGAGCCTTTTTCTCATAGACCTGCTGTGTTAAAGGGGCTCTCTGGACTGTTTAAATAAACAAAAACCGCCACTTACCTGGGACTTCTATCGGCCCCCTGCAGCTGGAATGTCCCGCATCTTCCTCCTCCGATGCTCCATTGCCCGCCGCCAGTCCCGTTGTAAAATTCTTCTATCAAGACGAATAATGGTCGCTACCGCGCGCGTCATCAGGAGCTTACTGCGCAGGCTCAGTATGAAGTTTTCTTGTACTTCGCCTGCACAGTAAGGTCCCGATGATGCGAGTGAGAGTGCTCGCGCAGCCGCAGTCTAATCAGACTGCTGATTACAGGGAGTGCAGAATTATTAGTCAAATGAGTATTTTTACCACATCATCCTCTTTATGCATGTTGTCTTATTCCAAGCTGTATAGGCTCGAAAGCCTATTACCAATTAAGCATATTAGGTGATTTGCATCTGTGTAATGAGAAGGGGTGTGGTCTAATGACATCAACACCCTATATCAGGTGTGCATAATTATTAGGCAACTTTCTTTCCTTTGGCAAAATGGGTCAAAAGAAGTACTTGACAGGCTCAGAAAAGTCAAAAATAGTGAGATATCTTGCAGAGGGATGCAGCACTCTTAAAATTGCAAAGCTTCTAAAGCGTGATCATCGAACAATCAAGTGTTTCATTCAAAATAGTCAACAGGGTCGCAAGAAGCGTGTGGAAAAACCAAGGCGCAAAATCACTGCCCATGAACTGAGAAAAGTCAAGCGTGCAGCTGCCAAGATGCCACTTGCCACCAGTTTGGCCATATTTCAGAGCTGCAACATCACTGGAGTGCCCAAAAGCACAAGGTGTGCAATACTCAGAGACCTGGCCAAGGTAAGAAAGGCTGAAAGACAACCACCACTGAACAAGACACACAAGCTGAAACGTCAAGACTGGGCCAAGAAATATCTCAAGACTGATGAAATGAGAGTGAGTCTTGATGGGCCAGATGGATGGGTCCGTGGCTGGATTGGTAAAGGGCAGAGAGCTCCAGTCCGACTCAGACGCCAGCAAGGTGGAGGTGGAGTACTGGTTTGGGCTGGTATCATCAAATATGAGCTTGTGGGGCCTTTTTCGGGTTGAGGATGGAGTCAAGCTCAACTCCCAGTCCTACTGCCAGTTTCTGGAAGACACCTTCTGCAAGCAGTGGTACAGGAAGAAGTCTGCATCCTTCAAGAAAAACATGATTTTCATGCAGAACAATGCTCCATCACACGCGTCCAAGTACTCCACAGTGTGGCTGGCAAGAAAGGGTATAAAAGAAGAAAAACTAATGACATGGCCTCCTTCCTTGTTCACCAGATCTGAACCCCATTGAGAACCTGTGGTCCATCATAAAATGGAGGAGGGAAGCGCTGAGAGGAGAGCCCGAGGTGAGGGGGGGGGGGGGAATTTCCCCCCTCCCCACCGATCTGCGGCCACAGCTCTCCTCTTATGCTGCGACCCCTCCTGCCCCCACAAAGTCCCCGGGCGGGGCCCTAGAGGGGCCCGGGCCCCCCCCGCGACGGCAGGGGTCACATCCCCTATTGTTACGCCAATGGCCCCAGCCTCACCACCACTGCCAGCAGCAGCCACAGAGCCCCTGCCTCACCACTGCCAGCAGCAGCCACAGAGCCCCTGCCTCACCACTTCCAGGCATTGGCATTTGGCAGCAGCCACAGTGCCCAAGCCTCACCACTGGCAGCAGGCACTGCCAGCCCACTGCCAGCAGGCACTGCCAGCAGCCACTGTGCTTTCAGTACTTTCAGTGCTAGCTGGGAACAGTTTTGCCCATAAAAAAACATGGTTTATTGCATTTTAGAGCCTAAGATCTATGTGTAAATGCTCCCCCACTATTTCCAACCCATTTTGCAGAAGTTTCCCTCATTTTGCAAGTTTTTTCAGGCATGCTCTGGTCCCCATTTACTTTAATTAGGCTCAGTTTTTGGCCGAATATCCCGAACATCTGGACCATGTTCGGCCGAGGTGGGTACAAGCCTATAACAAGACTCCTTCAGATCTGAAGCGGAATACTCACCTTGTGACAGAAGGAATATCCAGCGGTGTCTCCTTGACGACTAGCGTTCCCTGATTCATCTTCCTGCCCGCGGGAGCACAGACAGGTCATCATGGTACGGCACACGACGGGCCCGAACGAGAGTTCAAACTATCGTGGCACTTCGCCAGGGATCTTAAAGGACATCCAAGGTGAAAATAAACAAAGGAGATTAAGGCCTCAATTCACTAAGATCATGCTGGAGATAATAAGGCAAGAGAAAACTTACCTCCACACAGTGAGAGAGTTACAGTATCTTATCTCTCCATTCCTTAAGTTACCTCCACTGTAGTTATTTTCACACGCAGTTAATTAACAGCCTGTCCTTAACTCTGGAGTTATATTAAGGATTGGAGAGTTAACTTAAAGACAGAAGAGGTTACTTTAGGTTTGCCTGAGGTAAAATGTTTCCTGAATACTACATGCCTTATCAACATGGTGATAACTCTAGAAACGTTATTAAAGACAGGAGATAAGCTTAGTGAATTGAGGCCAAACTATTGTATCTATCCTCCTATTTCTAAAATCTTTTTTTTTTTTTTTTTAGCTATCCCACAATTTTATTTTATATTTAAATCTACTTTTTAGGTCTTTACTGTTTCATGGCCTCTGCTCAATGACACATTCACTGAAGTATGTCAGAGCTAAAATCTGTGAGCTATAGACTCTTTTTATCCCTTTCCTACTCTCAGAAGCCATTTACTGCAAGGAAAGTGTTATATGGCTGCAATTCCTTATCAATGAGGCTTACGTTATAGTCCGACCCAGTCCCGACCAAACAGAAACCGTCACTTGCATATATGATTTTAAACTCTTTCAGGCAGAGAAAGAGAAAAAAGGAACTCAGCCTAGTTATTTGTGTGCTAGGCACTGTATATACACATGTCTATCTCATCAATCATGTCACATGTCACCTCGGATGTCCTTTAAGGATCCGATCTGCAGTGACCGCCATTATCGCCGTGCATCACTAAGCGTTGTTCACCTAATCACACAATCGTACACCCCTCGCAAGATAGTGTACAAAAAAACGCTCATTGCTCAAAAAAATTGCCGGTCTTCAGAAGAATCTGCGAAGAATCGCAAGGTGGGTATGAGCCTTCAGCAAGACCCCCTCAGATCTGGACCCGCAGACCCCTTTATTCTAAAGCCCGGCATCAGCCCACCTATACGTATTTTCCAATCAGCCGCCGCGGCCCTGTAATCCCAGCTCTGGAAATCTTTGATCCGTTTGACTAATGAGGGTTTATTTTCACCCGCCTGACACCACTAATATATACCATTCATTCCGGTGACGAGCCATTAAAACGGCATCTGTCACCGAGCCCCTCGCCTGGTGAGGTGGTAAACAATGAAATTCATATTAATATGTTCTTCTGATTAATTTACAAAATGTAGTTGGGAGAGCTTGGCAGCCGGCCCAGAGAGAAGCCCATTACGGCGAAGCGTGCGCATATCTCGCCTGCTTCCTTCTACTAAATCATATTAATCTCTGCTTCTCTCAACTGCAAATCCCTGCTCAGTGTTGTGTTCTAAGGCGCGATTATTTGCTGATTGCTGTGGATTTTAGCGTATCTGCTGTCCACGAGGACAACATCTGGTGAAGAAGATTCCAATGTCACTTGTTGGGGTTTTTTTGTGGGGGGGGGGGGGAGATAATGTTTCCGTTTCCAAATATAAGAATGAGCTAAAAAATATTGCAGTGATTGCTCGAGCTGAAAATAAGAAGGAAGGGTGGGAATATAAAAACAGCCTCTTATATATTGCAATATATATCAGTTCTTGCCATAAATAGTAGTATAATGATTTTCTGTGCTTATAATATTATGCTACAAATGCTAATTTTTACAACTTAAAGGGACCTTGAGCAGTGAAAATAAACAAAATCGGTACTTACCTGGGGCTTTCTCCAGCCCACCGTAGGTCGGGAGGTACCCCGGCGTCCTCCTGGCTCCTCTCCCGGGCCCGCTGCACAATCCATCACTGGCAACACCCGGGCCGAGTGTCGGGCTGACACTTCCTTATCGGTGACGCTCGTCTTCATCACGCTGGCCGCTACACGCCATCACGCCGGCCGGCGTGACAGTACTGCGTATGCACGGTTTTCTAACTCTAAACCGCGCTTGCGCAGTACTGTCACGCTGGCTGCCGTGATAACGTGTAGCGGCCAGCGTGATGACGACAAGCGTCACCGATAAGGAAGTGTCAGCCCAGTGAAGGATTGTGCAGCATGACTGGGAGAGGAGCCAGGAGGACGCTGGAGACCTCCTGACCTACAGTGGGCTGGAGAAAGCCCCAGGTATGTACCGATTTTGTTTATTTTCACTGCTCAGGGTCCCTTTAAAGGATACCTGAAGCCTTCTAAAAAAAAAAAAAAAAAAAAGTTATATACTCATCTAAGAGTTTCTGGCACGGCTGCAGACTCACAGGAAGTCCAGCAGAAGGACTATGGGAAAATGGTGTCCGAAGCCTATCACCGGAGTCTACAGTGAATCAAAGGGACTGAAGGAGCCAAAACTCAGGAGTCAGTCTAAACTCTAAAGGGATGCCGGGGTGCCTTTCACTATTGTAGCTATTGAAGCAGCAATTTGTAAATAAACTGCTCATGGCAGACCACGTGTACCAGAAGAATCATCACAACTCCAGCCAGAAGTAGGAGGACATCACCACAGCAGACCATAGCTTGCTGCTGACTGAGACACACCAAACCGCTTGTTAGACTTCTAATTTTTACCAAGCACATTGTGAATTGAAGCCATGTTTTTCGGTAAATTATTGAACTATTACCGCATGTGTGAAATACTTGGTGATCTCAGAAGAAAAAGTCTAAAATACCAAATGCGGTATGGTATCTTCTCCACCTATTATTTTTTACCAAACAGGTCAAATTGAACAGGTCAGTGAATTAAAGCTTTAGAATGTAAGTGAAGATTACTAGATCAGCTTTATGAAATGTAGTTCTTGGATGAATAATATCTCCATGAATTATAGAGAGGACACAAGATAGGGTTGGGCGTACATTTGAAAATGTGAGCATTTTATAATGGTAGTAGAATATCGGTAAATTTACCGATAGTCTACAGCCTACTTAAAATAGAGGAATATCGGCAATATTTGCCGATATTTTACTATGACCTAACCACTATGACCTAACTTCTCATAGTCTCACACAGAACCCTCATCCTCTGGGCAACTAACAACCCTCTCCCCGGGCAACTAATAACCCTCCCCCTCAGGCAACTACAACCCTCCCCCCGGGCAACTAATAACCCTCCTCCAGGCAACTAACAACATTTCCCCCCCAGGCAACTAACAACCTTTCCCCCCCAGGCAACTAACAACCCTCCCCCTGGGCAACTAATAACCCTCCTCCGGGCAACTACCAACCTTTCCCCCCCAGGCAACTAACAACCCTCCCCCCAGGCAACTAATAACCCTCCTCCGGGCAACTACCAACCTTTCCCCCCCAGGCAACTAACAACCCTCCCCCCGGGCAACTAATAACCCTCCTCCGGGCAACTAACAACCTTTCCCCCCCAGGCAACTAACAACCCTCCCCCTGGCCAACTAATAACCTTCCCCCTCAGGCAACTAACAACCCTCCCCCCGGGCAACTAACAACCTTTCCCCCCTAGGCAACTAACAACCCTCCCCTGGGCAACTAATAACCCTCCCCCCGGGCAACTAACAACCTTTCCCCCCAGGCAACTAACAACCTTACCCCGGGCAACTAATAACCCCCTGGGGCAACTACAGTAATAACCCCCCTGGCAACTAATACCCCTAACAGCGACAAAAACATTTTGGTGGGGGGAGACCTCTAATGTGACAAAACCTTGTGCTGCTAACAGCAACCATTAGTAGTCTGTGTTCATCGTCCATTCGGTCATCATATACAGCAATGCCTTTATTATATGTGAATTGCGCAGCTGAACAGACACGTGAATCTGTTCTTCTCCATAGATACCTCGTAGCTCAAGTTATTTTTGTTTCATCACTTTAACACAATCAACTCCTACGTCTATACTGTCAAGAGGCTTGAAATTCTTACATCATTTGCCGTATGAAAGTCTTCTCATTGTTCCATCTATAAACACAAGCACGCACTCTCCATATACCCTATAATGCCTCTCGCTTGCTAACATCCAGTAATGAAGGAAAATCCATATCTCTGACTGCCTAGTTCTCTTTAGATGGGAAAACTGTCTGGTCTCACATCTTACAGGTCAGGACTTGAATTTCCCTATCGGCAACCAAAAATAACAGTCTCAGAGGTAGCGAGAGGTGCGGTGGCTTTTCCCTATAATATCCGTAAGGAGCTGGGCCTTGGAGAATAGGCCTGGCCTGCTGTTCCTCAGAAATTGCTTACTGTGGCAATAGAGGGAACAAAGGAGAACGTAAAGCAGAGCTTAACTTTTCCATCCAACTAACATGGCAAAGAGCCAGCCCTCGAGTACAGCAGAAGTTCTAAAAAAAACTTTTCTCAGTTGGGATTCACCCGCATATCCCTGGTGACTCTGAGCATCCTCACTAATGTGAGAAAAAAACTTAAAGGGAGTTGTAACATCCCCCAAAAAAATTACGCCCACCAAAAAATCGTAAAAATAGTTAGTGTTCTAAAAATGTATGTTAAATTGGAAACCCCCTTTTTTGTTTCTAAAATGGGTACCTATAAGTCCCTCAATTAGTCTCCATTTTTACCTTGTTGGCTGAGTGCCTAACTGCAGGAACTGCACAGTGCCAGCAGGATTGTGGGAAGTTTTTTGTTTAGCTACAGTAACAACCTTATCTCAGCATGCAAATAACAGAAAGCTTCCTATTTCTGATAAGATAAGGACTATATGACCAGAAGGTAATTTACCCCCTCCCCCCCTCACTCCCTTTTGAAGGCATACCCCCTCCCCCCCACTCCCTTTTGAAGGCATATAAAAAGTAGGAAAACGTGATTTTATTGAATATTATGTCAGGGTTTTATACTGCTTTAATGAGCACCATCAGTAATTCCCTCCCCAAAATCGTGTCTGGTGTAGAGTAAGAAAAGCAACTACACATGATGGGGCTCTCAGATTTTTTTTGACATAGCTAGAAATCACAGGGCCCCATTATAAAATGTGGGTTGCCTCCCCACTCACCACACACCAATTCAGTGGCATAGCTGGAAATTATGGAGTCCAATAGCAACGTTTTTATGGGGCCCTCAGAACTGGGCACTCTTGAGCAATGTCACCTGCCCCTAATCTATGGATATGAGTTGATTGGGCAATTGACATTACCGTGCAATGTACACTGTGTATAGTCCTTGGGCTAGGAGACAAAGTCAGAGGGTGGTGAAACAAAGGAAAGTTAATAGTGAACACATCAAGTACAACCTGGGCCTCCTCTGCTCCAGGACCCCATAGTAGATGCTATGGCTGCTATAGCTATTGCTACGCCTCTGCACCAATTTTAAGTGGCCAGAGGGGCCCACCAGTATTAAGTATTAAGTAGCCCTCCAGCAACAGTTGCCAGAGGTACCACCCAGTATTAGACCAAGTTGTCTCCAGTATAGGTAGTCAGAGGCATTCCTCCCAGTATAGGTAGCTAGATGAAGTTCCCCCCAGTATCAGTGCTGGGCGTAATGGAAAAAACTACGCTTTCGGATCATTACGCGTAATTTTACGCTATTACGCATTACGGAATTACGCTTATGGCGTAGACATTTATTTACGGTTCATGTCTGTAATTACGCATAGCCCTTACGCAATTACGCGTAAGAATACCGTAATACAGGTTGTTACGTTATTGCCTTGCGCGTAATTTCCTACTAGCAATTAATGCGTATGGCCATGCTCCCAAGCGGAAAAGTTGACGCATGGATCAATGTTAGGTAGCCGCCGACTTTAAGGGTTAATAGCAAAGCCCCCTTAATTGCTTAGAGCCTCAAATTTGGAGAATATATTAAGGAGATCAGAAGGAATAAGAGGAAAAAACATTTTTTCAAAAAGACTTTATAGTTTTTGAGAAAATCGATGTTAACGTTTCAAAGGAAAAATATATACATTTAAAAACCCGCCGACTTTAACGGTTAATAGCAAAGCCTGATTAAAATTTAGGAACACCAAATTCCTAGGGTATATTAAAGGGATCAGTGGGAATAAGAGGAAAATTTTTTTTTCAAAAAGACCTTATAGTTTTTGAGAAAATCGATTTTTAAGTTTCAAGGGCAAAAATGTCTTTTAAATGCGGAAAATGTCAGTTTTTTTTGCACACGTAACAATAGTGTTTTATTTTCATAGATTCCCCCAAGTGGGAAGAGTTTTACTTACTTCGTTCTGAGTGTGGGAAATATAAAAAAAAAAACGACGTGTTTTAATAAGAATATCAAAGGACTTTTTTTCGTGGTTATGTTTTTTGTTCAATTAAAATACTTTTTCTAAGTGTTTGTGTGTTTATTTACTTTTAACTCTTAAAGGAAATGGGTCAGGGGTACAAGTACCCCTATACTCATTTCTCTTGGGAGGGGGGGTGGGCATCTGGGGGACCCCTTTTTAAAGGGGACTCCCAGATGCCACCATGACCCCCCCCCAGGAAATTGCGGCCTCCACCTCTACCGCCCATCGGAGGTGGAGAAGAGCCCCTTGTCCTTGGATTGGACAAGGGCTCAGAGGGGGAGGGGAAAGCTTGGCTGCCCTTCCCCTTCCGAGACCGCCCAATCCATGGACCATGCGGGCTGGTATAGTCAGGGTGCGGAGCCCCACACGGCCGTTGCTCCGCATTCTGGCTATCCCAGCCTGCATGGGGGACAAGGGGTTAAAGAGGTCTGGGAGGGGGGACCCCACGTCGTTTTTTTTTTTTATATTTCCCACACTCAGACGAAGTAAGTAAAACTCTTCCCACTTGGGGGAATCTATGAAAATAAAACACTATTGTTACCTGTGCAAAAAAACCTGACATTTTCCGCATTTAAAAGACATTTTTGCCCTTGAAACTTAAAAATTGATTTTCTCAAAAACTATAAGGTCTTTTTGAAAAAAAAGGCTTTGCTATTAACTGTTAAAGTCAGCGGGTTTTTAAATTTATATATTTTTCCTTTGAAACTTTAACATCGATTTTCTCAAAAACTATAAGGTCTTTTTGAAAAAAATTGTTTCCCTCTTATTCCTTCTGATCTCCTTAATATATTCTCCAAATTTGAGGCTCTTAGCACTTAAGGGGGCTTTGCTATTAACCCTTAAAGTCGGCGGCTTTTTTATATTATACGGGAGCGTAATATTACGCGATTACGGCAGACTGTGTAATTTCAATAGGAGTTTACTGTCTTACGCGTAATTTGTTACGCGTAATAACGTAACCTACGGTCTACACGTAAATAATTACGTGTAATACCGTAACCTTACACGTAATGCTTACGGTGCATTTGTAGTGAATTACGATGCGTAATTACGCTAATGCGTAATTTCGGCCCAGCACTGCCCAGTATAGGTAGTCCGCCAGTATAGATAGCCAGAGATGACCTCCCATATAGGTAGATAGAAGTAGCGCCATGAGTATAGGTAGCCAGAAGACCCCCTCCCTACCCAGAGAAGAACACCAAGATGTTTACTCCTGTAAACTCCAAATAAACATCTTGGTGTATTTGTTCGGGGAGGCGGAGCCACGCGCTGGAAGTCAGGCGATGCGGGGTCTTCGGGTCGACTTCAAGGGAGAAGGCAGCGCAGGTAACTCTATAACTTTCTTTTACAGGAAGGCTGCTGGATTTTAATTGCAGGCTGGAGATCCACTTTAAGCAGTGTAGCTGAAACTGAAGGCGATGGCTAAGGTTTTTTGTGTGTAAAAAGCTGCTAGCCACGTCTGATCGGAGGCCTCATTCATGGAGCTATGGGGTCATTACAGTAGGCAAAGAAAATGCTAATTACCCTCGTAAAAAAAATCATATCACCATTTTATGAATATGGCGGTCTTAAAGGGATAACTTGATTTTCTTTTTAGACATGGGGAACGTAGAAGTGGCAGTCTGTTACCTGATCTCCACTTCTCTATAAATAGGTCCCTTATTCCCACCGCAGTCCTTCAGCATGATCTCACCTATTACGCATTCTTCAGAATACAGCTGCGGTATTGTTGCCATTGTTAAGCAGTCTTTCGGCATGGGCCGTTGACACAAGTGAGCTAATGTTCTTGATTGGAAAGTTCTCAGTCTCATTTCGAGTGTCCTGTAATCAAAACAAACAGTCAAAACGAGTCAATTAAAATTCCCATGGCTGAAACTGATGGAATTAGTTGAAATCCCGTTGGAAAGCTGACGATATTGATCCAAGCTCTGCTGAAGTGAATGACGAGAATAAATCTGCACAGAGTGGAGGCGAGATGAGAAGAGGAAATGAGAAGGACACGGTTGGGGATGGTTGACGTGCTTCAAGAAGCAATAATTGCAGGTTCTAAGAGTACCAAAGTTATTTGTCATTGCGTTGCATAACGTATAGGCTTCACATGTGGAAATGATGGAGTTTGCCGGGAATGCAGAATTTGCACCAGGTGAAGGATGGCGACAATAGATGCTAGGTAGAGATTTATAATATTAGGATATATCGTGGCCTGATCTCACCACCCCATGGATTGCAAGCTAGCAAATACACAGAAGAAACCAGCTCTCTTATTGTGGTGGTGGCTGGATCGTGTACTGGTTAAAGGATACCCGAAGTGACATGTGACATGATGAGATAGACATGTGTATGTACAGTGCCTAGCACACAAATAACTATGCTGTGTTCCTTTTTTTCTTTCTCTGCCTGAAAGAGTTAAATATCAGGTATGCAAGTGGCTGACTCAGTCCTGACTCAGACAGGAAGTGACTACAGTGTGACCCTCACTGATAAGAAATTCCAGCTATAAAACACTTTCCTAGCAGAAAATGGCTTCTGAGAGCAAGAAAGAGGTAAAAAAATGGGAATTTATTATCAGTGAGGGTCACACTGTAGTCACTTCCTGTTTGAGTCAGGACAGAGTCAGCCACTTGCATACCTGATATTTAACTCTTTCAGGCAGAGAAAGAAAAAAAGGAACACAGCATAGTTATTTGTGTGCTAGGCATTGTACATACCCATGTCTAACTCATCATGTCACATGTCGGTTCGGGTATCCTTTAAGGGCTCTGCCTCTAAAGTGGGATTGTCAGACACAAAATCAAATTCCATTTACCCATGGCTCTGTGTTTAATATGCAGCCTGCAAACTGACCCTGCATTGTAAGCACTCCAATCTTTTCAGAAATGTTTCTGCTGTAACAAATCTTATATTCTAGTTTTGCCATTGCCAACGAGAAGGAAGCTTGTCATCATCCTTCCCACATTCCTGCTCCTCACTGATTGGCTGAGGGCAGTTCAGGGATGAGGGATTGGCTGAGGGCAGAAAAATAAAAGTAAGGGAGGAAATTACATCAGGATTGGCTTCAGTTAGATGGAATCAGGATGGCAAATTGCAGGAACTGAATTCTCTTTATTTACTATATAAAATCCACTGAAATCAAAACACGGACAGTACAATACAGATGTACTGTAAGTAAAACAAGTATTTATCTAATTATATGTGTGTTTGTTTGTTTTTTCCTGGGATAGTATGGCTGTCCCTGCTGCCTAACACAGGAGATCAGTATTCAAATCTTGGCTCTTTCTGTTTGGTAAGCCAGCACTTATTCAGCAAGGAGTCCTTCCTAGCACTGCATCTGCCTATACAGTGCGCCCCAGTGGCTGCAGCTCTGGCACTTTGAGTCCGCAAGGAGAATAGCGCAATATAAATGTTATATGTTTCATGCAGGAAATGACTGCAATTGTTTTCCAACCTGTCAGATCCCCTGTCCAGGGCTGGATTTAAGCCAAGGCCACCTAGGCCATGGCCTAGGGCACCACAGGAGCAAGGGCACCAAAGCAGCAGGCTAAACTGGTGCAGCACTTGCAAGGTTGCAAATGCTGCAATGCAGGGAGATCAGGTGAGCGTCTGACCGCGTTACTCTGCTGTCAGTGGCCTGTGCAGCGGCCACCTTGCTCTCTGTGCACGTTTGCATTGTGGCCGGCGGCTATGGACTTGGGCAGCATTGGAGACAGAAAGGAAGAGAAAGTTTCTACGCTGGAGATGAGTAGAGAAATGAGTGACACTGATGGCTGCTGCGGTGTGAAGGTGCGCTGGCTACCTATACTTAAAGGGAGGGGGGATAGGAGGGATTAAGGGAGTCATCTGGCTACCTATACTGGATGGAAAGGGGGGAGGGGTCATCTGGCTACCTATACTGGGGGGGGGGGAGGGGGGTGTCATCAGGCTACCTAGGAGGGAAGGGGGAGGGGTCATCTGGCTACCTATACTGAAGGGGGGGGGGCGGCTGGTGACAGTGGCCTAGGGCGTCAAAGAGTACAAATCTGGCCCTGCCCCTGTCAGATCCCGGTCATGATCCCCTCATGATGCAAAATTGTGAAAATGGTCGGGAAGGAGACAGGCGTCACCTTAACTGTCTTTTTAGCTGTTGACCAGCACATATGCGCAAATTCATATCGGGCTTCCTAAAGACTTGGACCTCGTATGCAAGTTCTTATTCTTTTATGGTTTACACATATGTTTTAAATGTACGGTTTACACTTAGAGTTGCCATTTGTTTGTTGATTTTCACATTAACCGTCTGGATACTGTACCCTCTTGGATTGCGGGACTGGAGGTCGTGTGGATCCCCGATGGGTGGACTGTGGCCTGTGCCTTCTACAATTGAAAGCAATATATACAACCTTATAGTGCGGGTTGTTTGGAGCTGGTAAGCCCCTTTTATTCCTTTGGGTGTTGTGGTGACTACAAGAATATAGGAGGCCTGAATACCACTGTGGTGAAGTCTTACAGACTGTTTATTATATTACACTGTATTTGAAGATCTGCACTGATTTGTACTATAATTGTTTTCCAACCTGTCAGATCCCATCCCACAACCAAGGCAACAGTTCAATTTTTCTCCTGAGTTTTTTCATCTGCTGATATTTTCCCACCTTGACAATAAATTGCCTTTCAAGCTACCAGTAAGCAAACAAAAAATGTAAAATAATTTTGAAAGTGCCTTTTCACCGGCTTTGTGGTACTTTTTACATTTCAAAGTGATTAAAAGTTATTTTAAAGAGAAGACGGAAAATTATTATAAAACTCAGGAGAAAAAGTTAATTGAATAAGGCCCATAGTGTTATACAGCACCGAACAGTGCAATGCTGCGGAGCGATTGATTTTCCATGCAATTCATGCTAAAATCTATTGAAAATCTATGTTCAGTGTGTGGAAGAACTATATCTTTTTCCAATCAGATTCAGATCAGAGAAATCTTTTTACCACTTTTCGGAGGAGATCTACTACCATCCACCCATCTATGAGAAATCTATCCATCGGTCCATCTATCTACTATCTATCTATCCATCTGTTCATCTATCTATCTATCTACCTATCTATCTACCTATCTATCTATACATCTATCCATGCATTATCTATCTATACATGCATAATCTATCCATCCATTACTGTATCTATCTATCTATCTATCTATCTATCTATCTGTCTGTCTGTCTGTCTGTCTGTCTGTCTGTCTATCTATCTATTGTATCCATCCATCTATTATCTACTGTATCTCTCTCTCTCTCTCTCTCTCTCTCTCTCTCTCTCTATCTATCTATCTATCTATCTATCTATCTATCTATCTATCTATCTATCTATCTATATATATATATATATATGTATATCTACCCATCCATCTATTATCTATCTATCTATCTATCTATCTATCTATCTATCTATCTATCCATACATTATCTATCCATCCATTACACTACCTGTCTGTCTATCTATCTATCTATCTATCTATCTATCTATCTATCTACCCATCCATCTATTATCTATCTATCTATCTATCTATCTATCTATCTCTTTCTGTATTTAGTTGAACCACAGCAGATTTCTTGGCCAATGTCTTTCGGGGACCCAGCGTCGCCATTTTTCTGTTGTTCTACCACAAATTTCCCGGCCGATAGATTGTAATTTAAAACTTTGGCTACCAATATATCAAGGCGTAATTGAAATACAAATAGAGCGGCTTGTAATTGTATTGACTGTTTAAAGAATGGATAGAGAGCGTAATCGCTGCCGTCGCTTTAATCAGCGCGCGGCGGTGGCCCCTGTGTTAAACGCTTTATCTTTCATCTATTCAATGCGAGAGAAGACAGAAATCTCTCTAAATCCTGGAGGCGTGACAATTCCGCTGACCTCCGCATAAAAAGAGGGGGAATACACAATGAATATGGATGCGCCTCCATTGAAATCAGCGGCAGAGAAAGGCGTGGCCCGGGGGAGGGGTCATATTTTTAGTGCGGTGGAATGTTGTGACTCAGCATCAAAGCTCTTATGTAAAAGTAGCAATTTGCATGTTAAACAGCAGCATTCAGCAGCGATCTCTGGTGTCTATCCCGCGCGTGTGCCATGTTGGCATGAATTGTGGGCGTGTCGCGCATTTACATACTGACAAAGGCTGCATTGTGGGCCGCGGTGGCTGAACAATGAGCAGCGAGCCCCTCTGAATGACATTTAGTGGCAACCTTTGTGTGAGGGGAGAGAAAGCAGTTAATATCGGTGCGACAGGCGCGGCAGCGTCAGGGTGACAAGAGCTGATTACGAGGAATTAACGCCGACTTATCATTAAACTTCACGCTTAATGTGAATTAATGAGACGCTTCAGCAACGCTAAATCACAAAACATTTTGAATAAGAAAAAGGAACTCTTTTTCTGGCAAATATGATGCTATGTAATGCTCCTAATGTAACGTTATTTAGCCTGGGCAAAATAATCACATGATTTCTGGTTGCCAAGAGCATTGTGGGTAATGATTGACCTCCTCACAAGCACAAACAGAACACAGGAGGGAATGCAACTAATTGGTTGTATCACTAGGGTCTTATTTAAAGGACAACTGATGTGAGAAGAATATGGAGGCTGCCATATTTATTTCCTTTTAAACAATACCAGTTGCCTGGCAGCCCTGCTGATCTATTTGGCTGCAGTAGTGTCTGAAGTACACCTGAAACAAGCATGCAGCTAATCTTGTCAGATCTGACAATAATGTCAGAAACACCGGATCTGCTGCATGCTTGTTCAGGGCTAAAGCATTAGAGGCAGAGGATCAGCAGGGCTACCAGGCAACTGGTATTGCTTAAAAGGAAATAAACATGGCAGCCTCCGTATCCCTCTCACTTCAGTTGTCGTTTAAAGGGGACCTGAACTCAGAACTTCCTCTCTGCTCTAAAAGATAAGCAACAGCTTTAAAGAAAAACATTTTTGTTACAATAAATCTGCAGTGTGTGTACTTACTGCTTTAATGGAAGCAGACATGGGGTTAACATCCTGTGTTAACAAATTAGCTGCTCTGCCGAGGCAGCCAGCTGACACACCTGAGATATCAATTTATAGTTGTGATTTGTCACAGATGAGGGGGGGAATTAGACAGGCTAAACTTTCTAAATACATACAGGGTGCATTTCTCTAAGTTTTCCTTCTGTCCTGTGCAAGAGTTCAGGTCCGCATTAAATCTCAGCTGTCTGCCTGGAGTTTGAACCTTCTCCCTGTATTTTGTGGGTTTGTTCTAGGCCAAGCATGGGCAAACTCGGCCCTCCAGCTGTTACGGAACTACAATTCCCACAATGCATTTACCTTTATGAGTCATGATGACTGTGGCTGTCAGACTCCTCCAATGCATTGTGGGACTTGTAGTTCCTTAACAGCTGGAGGGCCAAGTTTGCCCATGCCTGTATCTAGGCACTCTTGTTTCCTCCCACATCCCCAAAACAGACTGGTAGGTTAACGGACTTCACCCAAATGGGCCCTAGATTTTTGGTAGGCTTATGACACTGTGACCATAATAGGGAAGGGATTAGAGTTTGAGCTTTTCTGAGAGACAACATGTAAAATGTTAACACTAAAGTAAAGTTGGCCATACATTTGTAGACTTGTCGTGCGTTTGACCATCAGATTCAATAATCATTATCGAATCTGATGAAACTCGGTGCTGCTAAGAGCATGCCGATTGACAATTCAACCAATTTTGGGCCAAAGTATAGATTGGACATGCTAGAAAGTCTCGGGGCGAATGGGGCTGGAGGAAGTCGCAGGTATGTATAAAACTTTTAGTTTATCTCAGCTCTGGTTTCCTTTAAGCCATCAGCAAGCAAGAAAATACTTGTTAGTAGTTTTCAATTGCAGAGTGGTAAAAAGTTAGTTTAGGTCGGGAGCACACATAACATAATGTGAAAGGTAGCGTTTTATGTCATGTGCATTTGTTTTTGTGTGCGTTTTTGGTGTGATTTTACTGCAGTTTTTGAGCGTTTGCATTTTTTTTTTTGTACCGCAGATGCTTTTTTCAAGCGTTTTGCATACGTTTTAATGCGTTTGCGTTTCGCATATACAAAATGCATATGCGTTTTGTATGTGTTTTTCATATGTTTTTCAATTGCATTTTATGCAAATAACTAGGAAGACAACAGGAAGCGGAAATACATCACAAAATAATTTTTAAAAACGCATAAAAACGCATGTAAAACGCATGAAAAATGATCTCCTAGGAGAGTATGGTTGGAGAAAAAGTTAGTTGCATATGGGCCTCTGTCTTTTAACCATTTCAGCCACCCAGACGTGAAGCTCACGTCCGGGCGGCTGCTCAGCTCCTGCGCGCGATCGCGGGCGCGCCCCCGTGTCCCCGCGGTGTCCCCCGGTAGCCCTGGGATCAGTGAAAGGGAACATGGTTCCCGATCACCGATCCCTGTCCCCCGCAGAAAAACCGAAGCGCTCACCCGTGAGGCTTCGGCTCTTCTGCCCGGCAAAATTTCCACATCCCCCTTGTACTTCCACATAGCGAGAAGTACAAGGAGGGAAACCAAAAATGAAGGTGGCCATCTTGTGGCCAAATAGTAAAACTACATCAATACATTTTTTTACATTACAATTTACACATCTAACAACATTAAAAAATAACTGTTTATGTCCCACACCAAAATATTCCCCAAATAAAATTTTTAATGGGAAAAAAAAAATTACAATTAAAAAAAAAAAAAAAAAATAATGACATAAATAGTTACCTAAGGGTCTGAACTTTTTAAATACCGTATGCATTTGAAGGGGGTATACTACAAACATTTTTTTTAAATTATAAGCTTGTAAATAGTGATGGACGCAAAACGGAAACAATGCACCTTTATTTCCAAATAAAATATTGGCGCTATACATTGTGATAGGGACAACATTTAAATGGTATAATAACTGAGACATACGGGCAAATAAAATACATAGGTTTTAATTATGGTAGCATGGATTATTTTAAAGCTATAATGGCCAAAAAGTGAGAAATAATGAATTTTTTCCATTTTTTTCTTATTAATCCTAAAATTAAAATGCATTTACAGTAAAGTGTCTCTTAGCAAAATGTACCACCCACAGAAAGCCCAATTAGTGACGGAAAAAACAAGATATAGATCAATAAATTGTGATAAGTAGTGATAAAGTTATTAGCGAATGAATGGGAGGTGAAAATTGCTCTGATGCATAAGGTGAACAATCCCCGCGGGCTGAAATGGTTAAGCTAATATTATTATTATTATTGATTTATATAGCGCCAGCATCTTCCGTCGCACTGTACAACAACATACAGGGTATAACAATACAATGTATACAATACAACAGTTCATACAAGACAAGAGGGTATAACAGCTAATGCAGTGAACAAATTAACTACATATTATACACAGAGGTGGGAGGTATGTACACCCAATACACAGCGTTGTGAGACAAAAGGAAAGAGAGTCCTGGCCAAAAGAGCTTACAATCTAGTTTTAAGGTATAGGACAGTAGGTAAGAGGAAGCTGTGTGTGGAGTGGTAGCAATGGTGGTTAGTGGGCAGTGGTAGGACAGTATGCTTGCCTGAAGAGGTGAGTTTTCAGATTGCGCTATAAAAACAAAGCAGAAATGATGACGCTTTTGAACTTTCCTGCAGTAAAATCTTATCTCAACCTGCCTCTCACTGTTTCTTGGCTGTTTAATTGCTTCAGAAAACAGGACTGTATTTGACCCAAAGGGTCGAAGAGCTCAGAAAAGCTCTTTTGCATAGATAACAACTGAAGTTTTTTAACGCTTCCTGCACTGGAAAACAATATGAGACTCTTTTCTTTGCTGCTAATGATCTATTCATTATCCGTACTATACAGAAAATGCATTATCTCATGAGTTTATTTTCACTTCAGGTTTGCTTGAATAACTAACACACTGTTTTTGTCTGGCAGTTGTTGTGCTGTAGCTGTGCAGTGTGTGTCTGGTCTCTCCAGTGCCAGAGATGGGGATGATTTTATCCTCTCCAGATCTTGTAAAATGTTTCCACTACTTGTACTCGTGTAGAACAGCGGGTAGGATATTGTCAGAGCCCCACCGTGACCCAGCGGACAAGCCGCGCGCTTCCTCCTTTTGTGTGTGATAATGCCAATGCAATCTGCCTTCCGCTCTCTTGTTTAACTGTCTCTGTTGCTAAGCAACGCGGCGTGCAGGGGAGATCGCTCTGCACTCTAGCAAATTTTGTCTGCCTTCTAATTCATTTTCTTCTTTTGCATTGCGGCGCAGCAGCCATTTGAGTTACATAGAACAACAAGTTCTGAGGTAAGAAGTGCAGCTCTCTGGCTGTGCACTCCTGAGTTTGGCTTTGGACACTGAAGCGCCCCGGAGCCGCCAGTGCAGGGCGTAACAATAGACCCTGCAAGGGATGCAACCGCATGGGGGCCCAGAAGCCACAAGGTACCCCGTCCTGAGAGACTGACAAATAAGGGTAAGGCGAGAGAAACTTTCTGCTCTCTGCGCAATTGTTCTAATGACTGCATCTGCTCAGCCACTGATAAGGAATCATACAAAGTTTTGCAAACAGATTTGTAAGACAGTCCCTATTTAGTGTTCAGCAGGGTCTTGTGTACAGTACTATTTACCCCCAGCCTTTCTAACCCTCTGCAAGTGCTGTGTCCTGTAGTGATGCTTGAGGAGTCTGGGCACGAAGAGGAAAAGCTTTCTGCACAATTGTTCTAATGACTGCATCTGCTCAGCCACTGATAACAATCATACAAAGTTTTGCAGACAATGATTTCTAGACAGTCCCTATTCCCTGTTCAGCAGGGTCTTGTTTACAGTGCTGCCCTACCCCCTGCCTTTCTACCCCTCCCCAAGTGCTTTGTAAGGAGTCTGGGCATGGAGAGGAGGGGGCCCCATGAAAAGTTTTGCAGGCGGGCCCAGTGATTTCTAGTTACGCCCCTGCGTCAGTGTGTTGTAGTGCAGAGCGGATATCAGGAAAAAAATTCAATTAGTTCTGCCCCCCTCCCCCCCCCCCCCCACACACACACAATAGTACCTCCCCCATGTAAAGTAATAATACTATTCTATCATACCTCCCGACTTTTAGAGATAAGACAGAGGGATACTCTAAAGTGGACCTGAACTCAGAACTTCCTTGCTGCGCTAAAAAAAGATAAGCACCAGCATAATAACCTTTACAGAAAAAAACATTTCTTTGTTACAGCTGATACATATCCTGCAAGAAATCTGCAGTGTGTCTACTTCCTGCTTTGGAGGCAGACATAGTGTTAACATCCTGTGTTTACAAATTAGCTGCTCTGCCGAGGCAGCCAGCTGGCACAGGTGAGAGATTAAATTACAGTTGTGATTATTCACAGATGAGGGGGAATTAGACAGGCTAAACTCTGATAATACATACAGGGTGCATTTCTCTATGTTTTCCTTCTGTCCTGTGCAAGAGTTCAGGTCCACTTTAAGACAAACCCCATCATACCTCTAACCACACCCCTAGCCACACCCCTAGCCACATATATCGCAAAGAGTTCAAAATCAAAAGATGCAGTTTTGTCATTGAAACCGCACTGGTCCTTTCTATCATAATTATATTTCTTATTTTGAAATGATAAAATGAAGAAAAACTATCAATTTAAGTGATGGGAATAAAGTTTAGAGTCAGTTAAACATATTTTTTCAGTAGAAAAATAGATATATCAACACAGATCTGTACATCAGTTTTGAAAGAGTGGCACTTAAGGAAGAAAGAGGGACAGACGGATTTGGTTCCCAAAGAAAGACTGTCCTTCTGAAAGAGGGAAAGTTGGCAGCTGTTCTACATCCCAGCAACCCCCCCCCCCCCCCCCCCCCAAGGTAAGCCCCTTCAACATAAAATATTGCCTCCTCCATATCCCAGAAATCCCCCCGATTGTAACCCCCATTTAGTTTAAAATGCTTAGGGGCATAATAACAACCCACAGCTCCCCCCCCCCAAAAAAAACCTGGCATGGAATACCCTTCCTGGGATTCAAACTTGCAATAACCTCCCCCCCCCCCCCCCCCATGTGGGGCCAGTATAACACACAGACCCACAGTATAACACACAGAGACACACCCTGTGTTAGGGCCTCAGGAAGGGTGTTTGTGCGTGGCGGGTGGGGGGGGGGAGATTTAAAGTTAGGTGGGGGGGGGGGGGTGGAGGGCATTTAGGCTTAGGCCTCAGGAAGGGTATTTGTGCGTGGCAGGGTGGGGGGTATTTGTGCAGGGGGGAGGGGGGGACACAGTTAGGGTTAGGCATCGGGTAGGGTGTACTGCTCTCTGCAGTGAAAGTAAAGGTTTTTACACACAGGGCCGTATGCAATTCACTTTTTCTCCTTAGTGATATTTTCACAATTTGTCATAAAATGCCTTTTAAGCCACGAGCAAGCAAGGAAACACTCAGAATAAATCTGATAGCACTTTTTCACTAACTTTTGGGTACTTTTTCAATTGTAAAATGCTGAAAAGTTAGTTTAAAGAGAAGATAAAAGATATCACCTAGGAGATAACTCAGGTGAAAAAGTTAATTCTATATGGGTCCTTGTCTTCAAATTTCTTTTAAGAAAAAACGCCAGCAAGTAGGAAAATACTCATAATCAATACATTGCAAAGTGAGAAGTTGAAAATAGAAGAGAGATCAAGAAATGATTGATACTTGTTGCCATGTCATTTGTTCAGGTTGTTGTTTTTTTAAATACATATGCACAGAGGCCCATATGCAATTAACTTTTTCTCCTGAGTTTTCTCCTAGGAGAAAATTTTTCATCTTCTATTTAAAATAATTTTTGGCCACTTTGTAATTGAAAAAGTATCAAAAAGAAGGTAAAAAATGTGTAATCAAAATTATTTTGAGTATTTTCTTGGTTGCTGGCGCTTTAAAGGGAATTTTATTAACACGTTTAAAAATATCACCTAATAGAGTGCTCAGGAGAAAAAGAGAAAAAAGTTAATTGCATATGGGTCAGAGGGAGATACCGGCAGTTGGAAAAATCCACCATTTCCCACAATGCAACGAGGTTCACAGACAGCAAACTGTCAACACCTAGGTCCTGACATCACACTGTGGGAGGGGTCTCACCACAATATGAGCCATACAGCCCCTCCTGATAACCTTTTTGAGAAAAGGTAAATATTTCTCATTGAAAAAGGGGTATCAGCTACTGATTGGGATGAAGTTGAATCCTTGGTTACAGCTCCTCTTTCATTTTTTGGTTCCATTATTCCATAGGCTGCGCATGGCTCTGGCGATAGCTGCATGCGTGTTACGGTATGCGCAATATGAGGCCACCGCCGCTCTCTGTACCTGACACGTGTTATTTGCTGTGAGTTAATGGTTTGGGCATCACACTTCTCTTCTTTATACTATAATGACTGCTAAGCAGAGATAATCAATAGGCCTCTCTCTCTGGCAGCTCCTGTGCTCTGTAGATTGTGGAAGTTGCTAGGAGCCCATAGACAAAGGTTAAGAGGAGGGTAAAAGGCAAAGGGCAGCCATGTGTTTGCTATCCCATGGGGCTTAGCACACAAAGAACAGTCCACAGCAGATAAACTTAATAAACACATTAAGGAAATCTCAAGAATATTCTATTTTCCTTAGAGATAAAGCCGGTTCAAGTTATTATCTAGGCCAGAGATAGCCGGACGCCCAGGCACCAGAGGATCCATATAGTTTATGGCACACGGATATGCAGATGCAATTACTGGGGAATTATCTTTATTTTAAGTCAACCTGCTACTTCATTCACCCCCAATAAAGGCAGATCTGCACTGCTACGTGTATAAGCGTATTTACTGACAGGCTGCAAAGGTGGCCACTACATTATTATCCTCGGTGGTGATCGTTCGATCAGATTCGCGGGATTGTAAGTAATCAGAGCGGCAAGTATGGGCGCTGCCGCTGGGAAAAAAGGGTGCGGGTGAAGTTGAAATTGTAAAATATCGTCTATAGCAATTTTTAAAAAAATAATTTCTTCATCTTTATCTCACTTAGAATAATAAATGTGTTAAAATAACGGTGTTAAAAAGGGCGCGGGGTCAAGTGGAAATATCATCTATAACACTGAAAACAAAGAAATATTTACAGTCGTAATCAGAATAATAAAACAGTGGTAAATATTACCGATATTTTACTACAACTAATCCTAACCTTACTCTAATACAGAACCCTTCCTCTACTGATGCCTAACCCTAAGACCCCCCCTGGTGGTGCCTAATCCTAAGACCCCCCTGGTGGTGCCTAACCCTAAGACCCCCCCAGTGGTGCCTAACCCTAAGACCCCCCCAGTGGTGCCTAACCCTAAGACCCCCCCAGTGGTGCTTAACCCTAAGACCCCCCTGGTGGTGCCTAATCCTAAGACACCCCCAGGTGGTGCCTAACCCTAAGACACCCCTGGTGGTGCCTAACCCTAAGACACCCCCAGGTGGTGCCTAACCCTAAGACACCCCTGGTGGTGCCTAACCCTAAGACCCCCCCCAGGTGGTGCCTAAACCTAAGACACCCCAGGTGGAAGGGGCGTAACAATAGACCCTGCAAGGGATGCAGCTGCAGGGGGCCCGGTGGGGCAAGAAGTTTATTTTTTTTCTGTCCTGAGAGACTGACAACTAAGGGCACAAAGAGAAAAAAAAACTTTCTGTTCTCTGCACAATTCTTTTAATGACTGCAACTGCTCAGCCACTGATAAGATAACGAATCATACAAAGTTTTGCAGACAAAGATTTGTAGACAGGCCCTATTCAGTGTGCAGCAGGCTCTTGTGTACAGTGCCCAGCCCCCAATCTCTCTACCCCTCCCCAAGTGCTGTGTACTGTAGTGATGCTGGAGAAGTCTGCAGAGCTAGTTCTGCTCCATGAGAGATGGACAGAGTGAGTGTAATAAGCTGAGGCTGGGAGCACACTCGCCTGTCAGTTTTCTGTATGTGTTTTCTGCACACCTAGGGTTTGATTTACTAAACCGTGATAACTAAAATATCACACCTTATCAACGATATCACACCTTATCAAATATATCACACCTTATCAAAGTGAACACGCCTTATCGGGGTAGCATAGCGAGCGCTACAAACTTATGCCTGCTAATTGGCAATGGCACTCGCCCTGCCCTGAGCCCCTGTGGGTTTGTAGCCTCGCTATGCTACTCTGATAAGGCGTGTTCACTTTACTAAGGTGTGATGTCTTTGATAAGGTGTGATATTTGAGTTATCACGGTTTAGTGAATAAAGCCCCATGTGTGTCTGTATGTGTGAAAACATGCACATTTTATCACAGAAGCTGATATAATTGATAGAGAAACTGCCCGCAGTGCTTCATGGCTGTCTGATTTTATCTGCATGGGGAAAACACATTCAAGTGATCACTGGCCAATTGAATAACATTGGT
Organism: Hyperolius riggenbachi; assembly: GCF_040937935.1. NCBI lineage: Eukaryota > Metazoa > Chordata > Amphibia > Anura > Hyperoliidae > Hyperolius > Hyperolius riggenbachi. Next base: position 639,344,310 of record NC_090646.1, on the reverse strand, counting down.
TCTCAGTTTACCTGTGCAGAAAGCGAGGGGGGGGGTCATCCAAAGTTTTGCAGGGGGGCCCAGTGATTTCTAGGTACGCCCCTGCCTGGTGGTGCGTAACCCTAAAACAACCCTTCCTGACGATAACCCTAAAACCCCCCTTCCTGTTGCCTAACCTTAAAGGGGTACTATGGCTAAAAATTGTAAAATTTAAAATGTGTGCAAACAGACAAATAAGAAGTACATTTTCTCCAGAGTAAAATGAGCCATAAATTACTTCTCTCCTATGTTTCTGTCACTTACAGTAGGTAGTAGAAATCTGACCGAAGTGACAGGTTTTGGACTAGTCCATCTCTTCATAGGAGATTCTCAGCAAGGCTTTTATTCTTTATAAAGATATTCCCTAAAAAGGATTTAAACAATGATTCTGGCCAGCCTCCCTGCTCGCTACACAGTTTTGTGGCAGTTGGACAGAGCAACTGCCAGTCACGAAGTGCTTTTGAAAATAAATAAATCCCTGAGAATACCCCCATGAAAAGATGGACTAGTCCAAAACCTGTCGCTTCTGTCAGATTTCTACTACCTACTATGAGTGACAGCAACATAGGAGAAAAGTAATTTATGCCTCATTTTACTCTGGAAAAAACGTACTTCTTATTTGTTTATGTTTGCACATATTTTACAATTTCTCGCCATAGTGCCCCTTTAAGACCCCCTACCTGACATCTAACTTTAACCCCCCCCCCCCTCCCCTTCCACCGCATATAACATAAAAAAATATACATTTCTAAGACAATACATTTCAAAATGATAATTTACTAAATGATAAGTCTCTAAACAAATTTCAAAACAATAATTCTCACAACATAAACATTTCAGTTGGAAGGGCCCGGCACCCGCTATTTATTGGGCACCCAAATTTCATATTATATATAAAATATTTTGCATTAGCGACTACAGGGCCCCCAAATATTCCATCAGCCCCAGGCACCCAAATTTCCTGCTTCCATCAGAAGGTAATTATCGATTGTTCCCATAAACAGGTCAATTAGGGCAGTTTCTCTCTTCAGATATGATCTTAAAATCTGTCTTCCAATCGACTATAGAACTGTTGATTTTCTCCACATACAGGCCCATATGCAATTCACTTTTCTCCTGAGTTTTCTCCTCGGTGATATTTTTACACCTTGTCATAAAATCCCTTTTAAACCACCAGCAAGCTGCTTATTTTTTAGAATACATAGGTACTGAGTTCAGGTCCTCTTTAAAAGGAAATAAATATGGCAGCCTCCATAGCCCTCTCACTTCAGTGTCCCTTTAATTCAATAAAATGCGCTATGCAAGCCTGGCTTTGTGAATAACGTCTCACCTCTGTCTCAGAGCACAAAGGGAACAAATCTCTTAAAATCTCTACACTTAAAAGGTTGCGAATACACTCTGCCATCTAACGCATCTGCGCTTCCGTTCCTGGGAACATACGCTAACGGTAGATATTAGGACAAGCCGTGTACAGTGCCAGTGTGAAGAAGGAGGGGCGCGGAGTCAATGCAATTATCCCTTAGAGACGGCAGAAAGACAAAGAGAAGAGAGTGACTAAGTAACTATGTGCCATTTAAGGCCAGAAAGAAAAAAAATAAAAAGAAGGCATGGCACGCGATCAATGGTGAGCCGCAACCGGCAGGGTGGCTTTTAGTGTAGCGGAGCTTGCTGTTAGGAATGGCTGTCACTGTGGGCACCGGCACTAAGCTATCTGTCTCAGCCGATAATACCAGACAAAGAGGGGGGGATAAGGCGCACTGAAAGCCTGGTGAAAATCATTATATTTCAGCGTCGCGAGATATCTCAGTTCAGAAAGAAATCATTGAAATAACCAACCACGTCTATTGTGTGATATGACCAAAAACAGGCTCCAGGAGAGCTCGAAAAATACGCGAGCTACATTGTTAAAGGCATCGGTTAGGATTGACTGAGCATTTAGGGCTTGCGTACAATGAAAGAGAAATCCCACTGTCATTACAGAATTGCCAGAAACGTAAATCACACAAGTCTACTTAAAATTTGTCCCGCAAGTCTTCTTAAAATTGCGATCAGATTTTATTTTAGGCGTATCCTTGCTGCACCTAATTTTCCCTAGCACTGGAGTATGAGATCGCCACCGCCAGCCACAATTGTTCCTCCTCACTAGATGTGGTCAGTAAGAGGGTAATAATCCCAGCTAATAATTCATGCGAATTGTGTACAGCTTGGAATCTGATACTCAAAATGGGAAACTGTTACCAGAGTGGTCCCACAAGGGTCAGTACTAGGTCCAATCCTTTTCAATTCTTTGATTGATGATTTAGTAGACGGAATCCGGAGTAATGTTGTCATCTTTGTAGATTATACAAAATTATGCAGAATTAATAACACTTGCAGGATATTGATGTATTACAACAGGATCTTGACAACATGGCTATATGGGCAGACAGATTGCAGATGGAATTTAATATTGGTAAATGTCACGCACCTTGGACATGCCAATGGTAGACTAGAGCAGAATATAAAGTAAATGGCATACAACTGAGAACATCAGACTTGGAGAAGGATTTGGGAATACTGGTTGATAACAAGTTAAGTAATTGTACATAATGTCAAGCAGCAGCAGCGAAAGCAAATACAATTCTGGAAATAAAATCATTCAAAACAGGAAATAAAATCATTAGTTGCTAGTATACTACTCCCTCTGTATAAATCACTTGTGAGGCCACATCTGGAGCAGGGGATAGAGTTTTGGGCACCACCACAATGAAAAGGACTTTGACATTCTAGAACAAGTACAAAGTTAGTCAACTAAATTAATCAGAGGGATGGAAGGTCTCACTTACCTCACTTACCAAGAAAGGTTGGACAACTTGGGCTTATTTAGCTTTTAAAAAAAAATTGAGAGGTGACCTGATTAACATGTATAAATACATTAGAGGGTAATATAAAAGCTTGGAAGATTAGCCTTTTGCCCCTAGGATTTTGCAAAGGTCAAGGGGACATGATCTGCGTATGGAGGAAAAAAGTTTTTGCCATCTGTTTAGAAAGGTGCTCTTTAGAGTAAGTGCGGTTAATTTCTTATCACAGGAAGTAGGCATGTCAAATTCTATATCTGAGTTTAAAGAGGGGTTATATGCATTTCTTGCACTGAAGGACATCCATGGCTATAAATACTAGCTAAATCCCAGCAGTGTTGATCCAGGGATTTTATCTGACTGCCTTTTAAGGCTAATTGGTTCAAACTTAGTGAGGATTTTTTCGCCATTCTCTGGATCAACTGGGATATGTGCGGGTGCAGGACAGGGTTTCTTATTCTTCTGGTTGATAGCAGGATATCTTTTTTAAGCCAAACTATGTTACTACAGTATGTAAATGCTGTGGCTTAGCAATAGAAGATGCAGAACTTGTGACCACACTAGGGCACTTGGGCAAGAGGGGCCCTCCTTCAATGGCAGTATAAGCTCCTTATTGGTCCTGTGCTAATAAGTATCACTTTTATAGATGCTTTAAATAGTGGTAATAATTAACAAACTGTCCCCATCCTCTGCTTGCACCTCTGACACTATGGCTGCCCTTGGCAGGTTTTGGTGCACCATATCAATTGTTATTTATTGAGTGCTGGGGGGGGGGGGGGGGGGCAATCTAAAACTTGCACTTGGGCCCAAAGCTCCCTAGCTATACCACTGTTCCTGTTTATTTTCACTGGTCCAGTTCCCTGAGGCAGCTTCTTGGCCAAGTCAGTAGCATTGACTCTCACCGTGGCCACATATACATGTACAAGAGGTTTTCTGGAGACTGACGCTTCTACAAAATTACACTTTAATACAGAAGACACTAGCCAACGTTTCGGGACACAAGAGTCCCTTCTTCAGGGTAGTTAGACCTTTAAATGTATCTAAACTAGGAAACAAATGGTCAATGATGCCATTCCACTGGCCAGCAAGTGATGCGGTACTCCTGGTGGCAATCTGTGGCAACTGGCTTACAGGGCAGGGCACCACTATCTTCCCTGTAGCCTTTGTGGTTCTCCGCTTTATAAGACAACAAGAAGACAACTGCAGCTACTAGAATGTGCTCTATAGGTAGCGGCAGTGTTAGGCCTCGTTCACATCAGGGCCGTTTCTGTGCGCTTTCCACAGCGCATTGCCCTGTGCGATCAGCAAGGTATTGATTTGTCCATGTAACTAAATGTAGCTGGTTCACATCTATGCGCTGCACTGAGCAGCATTACAAAAACGTAGTGTTGCATGCATTTCTGTGCGCTGAGCTGTAAAGCGCACAGCAATGCAAGTGAATGGGTCCGCTTTTTTAGCGCATAGAAGCGCGTACAAGCGCATAGAAGCGCATGCGTTTTTTACCCCTAATTGGAGAAAAAAATACATTTACATACAAAAACAAAGTTTTATTGACAACTGCTGCTGCTACAGTAAGCAAAACGTGCTTTAAAGAAGCGCAGCGCAACGCACAGAAACGCGGACTAAAGCGCGCACAAGCGCATGCGTTTTTTACCATGCGCTTTAACACGTTTTTCAGCGCAGCAGATGTGAACGAGGCCTTAGGGAGTCTTGTCCAATGGTCTCCTACTGAATAGCTGCTGGCTTACTGAACAGGAAGAGACAAGATCAGACTGGTTGTGCCTTCCAGCATTGTCAGGGGTATTCTACTATTGCCTTCCCTAACCTATCTTTCACACTAACACCTCTACCTAACACTACTATGCGTAACACTAAGGACCCCTGCCTACAGCTATCACTGTCTAACTAGTGACCCCCCCCCCCTTCCTCCCGGCACTTGGCTATACTATAACTGAAGCCCCACCACTAACTATGTGCTGTAAGCCATAGATCCCAACTGTCCCTCTTTCGGAGGGACAGTCCCTCTTTGGGAGCCCTGTCCCTCTGTCCCTCTTTCCTCCTCATTTGTCCCTCTTTCAGGACTTTGTCCCTCTTTCTATGTAAATATATATATTTCTCTACTAAAAATGTGTTTGATTGACTCTAAACTTTATTCCCATGATTTCAATTGATATATTACTCATTTTAAAATGTTAATATGAAGGAAAATGAACCAGGATAGAAAGGACCAGTGTGGTTTAAATATGTTTGAATACAACATATTTTTCTTATGATATCTTTATGGTATGCATGACTACGGGTGTGACAGGGGTGTGATCAGGGGTGTGGCAGGGGCGTGGCTTAAATTCCCCTCTTTCTCGTCTCAAAATATTGGGAGGTATGTGTAAGCGAATCTCAGCACCCAAAGTAACCCCTTGGATTAGGCTACAAAATAGCCGTTCAGCCATTCCTGATTCGGTGCCCACTGTAGCGAAACTTCAGCACCAAAATGAACCCCTGGCGCTCAGTTATACTATAGCCAAGCATCCATTCCTGATCATCTTAACTTGTTTTGATTACCGTAAATAAGTTCCACTATTGCAAACCATTATAAAAAAATAAATTACTTGAAAACACATCAATAAAAAGAACATTTCTTGCAGAGTAAAATGAGCTATAAATTAATTTTTCTCCTATGTTGCTGTCACTTACAGTAGATAATAGAAATCTGAAAGAACGGACAGGTTTTGGACTATTCCATCTCCTCATGGGGGGTTCTCGGCGTTTTCTTTATTTTCAAAATCACTTGGCGAACGGCAGTTGCTCACTCCAACTGCCAGAATAGTGTGAAAACAGATAGGGGCGGTGGCCTGCATCTTTGTATAGATCCTTTCTAGGGAGTGCTTTTGTAAAGAATAAATGAAATAATGATAATAACCCATGAAGAGATGGACTAGTCAAAAAACCTGTCAGTTCCCTCAGATTTCTATGAACTACTGTAAGTGACAGGGACATAGGAAAAAGGTAATTCATGGTTCATTTTACTCTGGAAGAAACATACTTCTTACTTGTCTGTGTTTACATGGATTTTACATTTTACAATTTTTCACAATAGTGGTCCTTTAAAGAGGAACTTCAGCCTAAACAAACATTAGTTATGTTAATTAATATAGATAGGTAATATAATCTCTTACCCACCCTGTTTTAAAAGAACAGGCAAATGGTTGTGATTTCATGAGGGCAGCCATCTTTTTGGTTGAAAGGAGGTGACAGGGAGCAGGGAGTTCCAACTGTCCTGTGTCCTGATCACCCCTCCCAGTTGCTAGACAATTAGAACAACAACATCAGAAATCCCATCCTGCTTTGCACAGCATCAGGGGAAAAATGCCCGGGCAGTTTTCTTTGATGGGGCGGAGCTTAGCTTCTGTGCAGCCAAAAATGAGGCTTGGGTAAGAAAAACAAAGTTCAGATGCTGTGAACCTGTTAAAGAAACACCAAGCCTTTTCAGTGCTGCTGAGTAGATTTTTAGTCTGGAGATTCGCTTTAAAGAGAACCCGAGGTGGCTTCCTAAGAATGAAATCCGCACACAGAGGCTGGGTCGGTCTGCCTATACTGCCCAGCCTCTGTTGCTATCTCAATCCCCCCTAAGTTCCCCCTGCATCTGCTATGCCCCATAAATCACAGCCGCGCTGTCGACAAGCAGCAGGCAGTGTTTACCTCTGTAGTGTCGCTCTCGCCGCTCCCCCCGCCTCCTGCATAGCTCCGGTCCCCGCCCGCGTCCCTTCCCTCCAATCAGCGGGGAGGGAAGGGACGCAGGTGGGGACCGGAGCTATGCAGGAGGCAGGGGGAGCGGCGAGAGTGACACTACAGATGTAAATACAGCCCGCTGTGACATGCTGTGTGCCAACAGCGCGGCTGTGAATTATGGGGGATAGCAGAGCGCAGGGGGAACTTAGGTGGTTTGAGATGGCAACAGAGGCTGGGCAGTATAGGCAGACCCAGCCTCTGTGTGCGGATTTCATTCTTAGGAAGCCACCTCGGGTTCTCTTTAAGTAATAAGTTGTTCCATAATTATATACTTGCAGGCTTGGAAAATAGGTGACCGGTCCACTTTAACAATTTACAAATAGGAAACAAAAAAGGAAAATGTCAACTCTGGCCTTATGTACACAGAGATAACCGTTGGAACACCTTTTTACTTATTAGCCAGACTTAGGTTTACCATTCTCATTTGTTTGAGGATATTAATAACCAGGATTAATAGAGTCAGGCTGCTATCAGTTTGGGAAGAATAGGTATGAGCACGCCGTGATACGCCATTGTCCGCCGCTGCGATAACATGTTTATATAGGTCTGAGCAAACACTTACCCGTCTGGAGGAGACGCCGCCGATCGCTGTCATGAGTAATTTGCTTGTTATGGCGACAGGACAGTGCGGAGTCCTATTAGCAGGGATAGCTCTGCTCAGGCCCTTGTTATGTCAATTCATTAATGTTCAATCTCCAGATACCGCACACAGCTAATTTAATCTGGTGTCTGGCTTAAAAAGGGACTCTCAGATAAACATCAAGTTATTTTTAAAGCCATGCTGATGAAATACTCCCAGGAGTTCTCTTAAGAAGATTTATTGAAGGAAATAAAAGAAACTTCCAGAGTTTTAATTTATTTATTTTTTTAAAAGGGAACCCCGCTTTGGGACAGCAGTTGATAGAACACATGACATGACAATTCTGTTTGTAATGGAATGTTGCTAAAACATTAAAGTGTAACTGTCGGGCATAAAATCAAAAATCAATTATTTATTCTTATCTGGTAAACAAGTAATACGGATGCTAACCAGGCAATCCAAAAGTTAAAATCACTATTACTTTTCTTGTTTATAAATGATCATTCCCCAGTTTACCTGACTCTTATTTGGTACATACAAAGGAAGTTGCAGGGCATGCTGGGTTGTCCTTTTTTTGCTTCTCTACTTTCCCCTCAGATTTAACTAATGCAGCCTGATTGGCTGAAGCCTCTTTCCCTCCTGTTTTCCACTCCCACACTTCTGTTCCTCTCTGATTAGCCAAAATTTCTCATGCTGATACAACGCACTTTCTACAGTGGAAGGCGGGCAATGCATACACAATCAGGCAGAGGAGAGTAAGGGAGGAAATTACATCAGGATTGGCTTCAAAATAGCCACTGTTAAAATGGTAAATGCTAACAAGGATTTTCTCTTTTTTTACTGTAGAAAAATCACTAAAATAAAAACATGGACAGTGCAATAAATATGTTATGTAATTAGAGCAAGTATTTATCTACTTATATATGTGTTTTTTTCTGAGATAGTATGGCTGACAGCTCCTCTTCAAGCAAAACATTATATTCCACTAATTATACAATAAAACGTTTTGTAAAAAAAATAGAATTTTTTTTTCCTGCAAAATTATGAATTATTGGTATTATTGTTTCATAAAGCACCAACCTTATCTGTGGCCCTGTACAGAGTAAGAAACAGAACATGGGATGCATAATACAGACAAAGGCATACAAAAAATATAGACACTGGTACATAATACAGAATTGGTAGACATAGGCCTCAATTCACTAAGGGCAGTTTGGTAAAATAATTTAAATCAGTAAAATACCGCATAACGTATTTTACACTTTTCAAAAAAAATTCACTAAGATTTCCTAAATGTGGTAGAAGTTCAGTAATTTACCCAGCATGCCTCAGTTCACTAAGCCCTGCTCTGTAAGTGTCACTTACCAGCTGGTCAGTCAGGAAGCTGTGAATCTGTGTGCACGAGTCGGAGTTTTCTGTCCAGTGCATCCCCTGCATCCCTTTAAATGTGCTGCAGCCACTAGGGGGAGCTCTTCTGTATAAGATCATACAGATATTCACATCTAAAGGGATACAGAAAAGACTTTTAAAAAGTCTCCTTCCCCTGCTCTGCTGGACTGAAGTCCCGCCCTCCAGAGTGTCAGACCAAATCAGGCGAGAAGCAGGGCTGTGTGGCTCTCCCTATTGGCTGCCTGCTACATTTGTCAATAGGTTACCGCATGGACAGAGATAATTATCGGTTGGTCAGAGCTGGAGGTAAATACCGAACACTTTTGTTTGATTTACCAAATGCTTTACTCTTTGTGAATTTCAATTTCTTGAGGTATTTACGGCACAAGTTGGTAATTTACCTCACTAGTCAGTAATTTTGCTTTTCAGTGCATTAATAAGTTTAGTGAATTGACATTTGTCGAGAAGATCGGTAAAATCAGCTGTTTTCTGCATTACCGAATGCAGTAATGCTTAGTGAATTGAGGCCATAGTAATTTGTGACAAATGTAACATGGTGAACAAAATATATTGTGATATCTAAGACACAAAATGGTGAGAGAGTCCCGTCCTGGCGAGCTTACATGATAAATCTTGTATACGTAAATTCGAGGAGGTGACTCTAGAGGAGGAGAGAAGAAGGTCATGTGCAGATCAAAGATTGAGGCTGGGATCTGGAAACTATTGAGGAGATGCAATTGTGGAGAGCTGAGGAAAATGAAAATACCGAGCTAGCTTATAGAAACTAATTTCCTACTCCTCGTTGACTTGCAGCTGCCTCCTCTATTCCGGTCAGTTGGAAAAATGCCCCCTTTAGTCACATGGGCATAAAGGGGGAAAATCAATTTTTTGTTTAGCTGTGTGAGAAAAAACAAAATAATAAACTTTTCAAGCAGGCCTGGATTTACCTCAGAGAAGCCTATAGGCATAGATGTCCTGACACCTTAGACTGCGCCCTCTAGGAAACTACAAACCCCGACTGAACCGCACTGTAAGTGTGCTGGCTGTCCCAGCTGTCACTTCTCCCTTACTTCCTCTGCTTGTCACAGATAGCTACAGGTGCCCCTTAGCATTAGGTAGCCAGACGTACCCTCAGTATTAAGTAGCTAGAGTTGCCCTCAAGTATTAAGTAGCTAAAGGAACCTCAATATTAAGTAGCCAGAGGTGTCCCCAAGTATTAGGTAGCTAGAGGTGCCCATGACTGAAGGGAGCTCTCGTCAGTGAAATGCCGAGTGCAGGTTAAAGAGGAACTTCAGCCTAAACAAACATACTGTCATTAAGTTACATTAGTTATGTTAATTAAAATAGATAGGTAATATAATCTCTTACCCACCCTGTTTGAAAAGAACATGCAAAGGTTTGTGATTTCATGAGGGCAGCCATCTTTTTGGTTGAAAGAAGGTGACAGGGAGCATGAGACACAGTTCCAACTGTCCTGTGTCCTGATCACCCCTCCCAGTTGCCAGGCAACGTGAATAACAACATAGGAGATCCCATCATGCTTTGCACAGCATTAGGGAAAAAAAGCTTGGGCAGTTTTCTTTGATGGGGCGAAGCTTAGCTAAAAATGCAGCTAAAAATGAGACTTCTATAAGAAAAACAAAGTTCTGATGCTGTGAAACTGTTAAAGAAACACCAAGCCTTTTCAGTGCTGCTGAGTAGATTTTTACTCTGGAGGTTCACTTTAAGTAATCTCTAATTTACTATCTCATCAGGACTCTGCATAAGGAAGGAGGGAGGGAGGCACTCGGGGAGAGGAGTGGGCCGCGTTTCCATCATCAGGCGCCTGTAGGCACGTGCCTACAGTGCCTTACGGTAAATCCGGCCCGGATGTTATAATGTAAGCATTTTCTCTGTCGAACATCCCATGGAAATAATTCTAAAACATCCCTGCATTTTTAGCCGGCAACTAGGCAAAGGTTAGCACTTCGCAATCACTTTGTGAAATGCCTGAACTGCCATCACAGCCGCTGAAGGAGCTGATGGAAGTGTTTCGAGAATGCAAGGCCACTTATGTTAATTAAATACGTCATGGATGTTTTTATTAAGCAATTGCAGAGCCAGAAAGTATTAGAAAGTACTGGAGGCAGAAGATCACCCAATCAGTAAGGTAAGTAACATTTTTGAAAAGTACAAAAGATGGCCGCCTTCACACCCCTCCCACTGCAGTTTTGCTTAAATGCACCACAGATCACCAAATCCGACCTAGAGAAGAATAACCCATCCACGTGCTCCACCTCCACTGGCCAAGTCAATTGAACCCTATCTGATTGAAATTGGGTCAGATAGTGATTGATTCAAACCCTGCAGGGCAAACTCAATTTCAATAGATTTCAGTAAAAATCTACCAAATGTGGATTAAATTGCAAGCATTGTACTGCTTGATATAGTTCAACACTGTGGGCCATAGTTCCCCTACAGCTCCTGCTCCTCCTCCATCGCGTGAAGATTTGTGAGTTCACCAACGCCTGAACACTCAATTTTGAGATCTCCTGACATCCACTCATCTCATCTATTACTGACTTGTCTTCCTGGAACTTCGGTTGACCCGCCTGTCTTTTTGCCCCATATTCCAGTACCATTGCTGATGTCACTGCCCCCGAACCATAGCCACCTGGATGGGCAGGCTATATGAACAGTCCGAACCAGCCTGCCCATCTAGCTTTCTATGGTCTTCGGGATCACCATCGAAGGAGCAGAGAGAGCTGGATGGGAGTGCCCATTTAGACTGCCCATCAAGCTCAGCATGGTTAGATGTGTCGGCCATTGGCCGAACCTACTAGAGGATGGTAAGAAGAGAGAAAGAGGTGACCCCGACCGCCAGCATTCTTGTGGTGGGGTTTGGCAGGCAAATCTATGCTTGTGTTGGGATTTGCAGGTTCACAAACCCTCGACCGATAACTTGCAGGTTGGCCGGTGAACCGCATGTCATCATTTTGCCCCATCCGGTTTGTTAGGAGAACTGCACCAAGTTCGTCCAACAATACAGATAAGGAGAGATCATTCATAGGATAAACAGTTAAGGAGACAGGAGATAAAACAGATAAGGAGAAAAAAAATGGGAGTTAAGGCAGATAAGGAGAGATAACCTCAGAATGGAACAGTGGTTCCCAGAATATTATTAGTTGTTGTATTTATAAAGCGCCAACATATTACGCAGCGCTGGACAATAAATATATACAATGATACAAAGGATGACAGATGTAACAAGCTATACACGGCAAACAGGGCATAAAGTACATGATCATGCAAATTTGGCCCAAGTAATAAAATTTTAGGTAATACAAGCATGAGGTGATCATAGGAAAGGATCATACAATCATGTAGAATACACTACGGAAGGGAGGACCCTGCCAAAGGCTTACAATCTAAGGGGAGGGGAGAGGGACACACGAGGTAGGGCTGTAGAATAAGTATTCAGTAAAGAGTTACTGTGTGGTAGGGGTGAGTAGGCCATCTTGAAGAGTTCGGTTTTGTGGGCTTGCTTGAATATGCTGAAAGAGGGGGCAAGTCAGATGGGCAGCGGAAGGAAGTTCCAAAGGGTGGGGGCAGCTCTTGAGAAATCCTGAATAGTATCATGTTCAGAAGTGTGTGTGTTTTCTTGCGTTCGGGACATTGACACTCAGGGCACGATATAAAGCTAAGTGCCTGTCTGTCAGGATAGCTCGCCTCCCATAATGGTCTCATCTCCATGCAGACATGCATTAAGAAGAATCCTGATCATCATGACACTTTTATGTCTGCACATTAAGATTCTGCCGAGCCCTCATTGGCATCACCTTCATCTTATAGTGAATTCTGGAGATGATCACCATAAAGCAGAGCAGCATGACGATTTCACCAAGAGGATGATAAACCGAGCCTAGTGATGACATTATTCACTTCAGCATATTCATTGATCTGACTTTCTGATGAACTGATCTCTATTCATGGAGATGAGTGAAAGGATGGATAATGGATAGTGAGGTCATCAATCTGTACATACAAGAAGAAAGTAGGAGGCACCAAAGACAATAAAAACATATATAAATGGGGTGGCACCTATACTTGGCTAGCCTACACTAGGGCTGGCTAACCTATACTGGGGGCACCTATACGTGGCTAACCTATACTGGGGGCACCTATACCTGGCTAACCTATACTGGTGGCACCTATACCTAGGTAGCATACACTGGGGTACCTATACCTGGCACACCTATACCTGGCTAACCTATACTGAGAGCACCTATACCTGGCTAACCTATACTGAGAGCTCCTATACCTGGCTAACCTATACTAAGAGCTCCTATACCTGGCTAACCTATACTGAGAGCACCTATACCTGGCTATCCTATACTGAGAGAACCTACACCTGGCTAACCTATACTGAGAGAACCTACACCTGGCTAACCTATACTGAGAGCACCTATACCTGGCTAACCTATACTGAGAGCACCTACACCTGGCTAACCTATACTGAGAGCACCTATACCTGGCTATCCTATACTGAGAGAACCTACACCTGGCTAACCTATACTGAGAGCATCTATACCTGGCTATCCTATACTGAGAGAACCTACACCTGGCTAACCTATACTGAGAGCACATATACCTGGCTAACCTATACTGAGAGCACCTATACCTGGCTATCCTATACTGAGAGCACCTATACCTGGCTATCCTATACTGAGAGCATCCATACCTGGCTAACCTATACTGAGAGCACCTATACCTGGCTAACCTATACTGAGAGCATCTATACCTGGCTAACCTATACTGAGAGCATCTATACCTGGCTATCCTATACTGAGAGCACCTATACCTGGCTAACCTATACTGAGAGCATCTATACCTGGCTATCCTATACTGAGAGCATCTATACCTGGCTATCCTATACTGAGAGCATCTATACCTGGCTATCCTATACTGAGAGCATCTATACCTGGCTAACCTATACTGAGAGCATCTATACCTGGCTATCCTATACTGAGAGCACCTATACCTGGCTAACCTATACTGAGAGCATCTATACCTGGCTAACCTATACTGAGAGCATCTATACCTGGCTAACCGATACTGAGAGCACCTATACCTGGCTAACCAATACTGGGGGCACCTATACCTGGCTAACCTATACTGGGGGCACCTATACCTGGCTAACCTATACTGGGGGCACCTATACCTGGCTAGCCTATAATAGGGCACCTATAGCTGGCTACCTTTACTGGGGCACCAATACATGGCTAACCTATACTGGGAGAACCTATACCTGGCTACCTATACTAGAGGCACCTATACCTTGCTACCTATACTGGGGAGCTAAATACCACAGCGCAAATAATGTTCTAGAGCCCACGGGGGAGGGGGGTTGAAATTTTGACACCCTCGCCCTTGAAGCAATTTAGCCTCGAAACTGCCCCGCACTTGATCATTGGCTGAGGCAGTCGCTATCAGCCCCCTCAGCCAACTTAAATCAAGCATGTGTACAAGGCTTGATACATTTAGCCATAGACCCTGAACAAGTATGCATATCAGATGTTTCTGACTGAAGTCTGACTGGATTAGCTGCATGTTTGTTTCAGGTGTGTGATTTAGGTACTTCCGGTGCAGGATTGATCAGCAGGACAGCCAGGCAACTGGTGCTGCTTAAAGGGCAACTGAAGCGAGAGAGATATGGAGGCTGCCATATTTATTTCCTTTTAAGCAATACCAGTTGCCTGGCTGTAATGCAAATCCCCTGGCTCTAATACTTTTAGCCCTCGACCCTGAACAAGCATGCAGCAGATCAGGTGTTTCTGACATTATTGTCAGATCTGACTAGATTAGCTGCATGCTTGTTAATGATGTTCTCCAAACACTACTGCAGCCTAATAGATCAGCAGGGCTGCCAGGCAACTAGTCCTGTTTAAAAGTAAATAAATATGGCAGCCTCCACATACCTCTCACTACAATTGTCCTTTAAAAGTAAATAAATATGGCAGCCTCCACATACCTCTCACTACAATTGTCCTTTAAAAGGAAATAAATATGGCAGCCTCCATATCCTTCTCACGTTTGTGTTCCCTTTTTAGAAAGTATGGTTCTGTTATAAAGCCACAAAGGAACATCAGCACATAGCAGTTCAAGGAGGACTCGCTGGACAAATTCCACTGCTGAGTTGTCGGCTGGTTTCATGATGGAAGCAGTGGTGCTCAGCAGAGCTCGAATATTCGAGTAGCTCGAATATTCGAGCTCTTTTTCAGCTATTCGAGCTCGGTATTCGAGCTCCGAATAGCTGGAGCTATTCGAATGGGCTATCCGAGTACACTCGAATAGCCCATTCACTATTCGAGCTATTCGAGCAACTCGGCGCTATTCGAGCTCGGTACCGAGCTCGAATAGCGTCATAGCCCAGATTGATGTCCTTAGAGCCAATCAGAGGGCTCCCAGGCCCTCTGACGGCAGCCAATCACAGAGGGGGACCCTGGCCAGCCCCTACCCTATAAATAGCGGCCGCCATGTTCCGTTTCTCCATGCTTGCCTGAGACTTGTACAGAGAGAGAGTTGCTCCTTTGTGCTTTGGCTTAGCAAGTGCTCTATTGTGATCATTTACCTAGCGTTTTTGCTCACCTACACCTGCCATATACACCTATATTGTTGTTAGTTAGATAGACATTGTATTTTAGTTAGTAGCTTGTGTGTTACATTAGAGACAGGCAGCTGCTGCAAGCTTACAGGTTTAGGCCTCAGGGGGGCCTTGCCTCTGTGGGCAGCTGTCCTCTGTTTATTTCTCTCATCTATACCAGTATTTCTGCTGTCCTTTACTAATAGTATTGTAGTTATACTGTACTAGGAGTAGGACACTCACTGACTGTCACTGTTTATAGGCTACTAGCTAGCTCCTGCGTGTGTGCACTCACTCACTGTCTGTGTGTACACACACTCTATTTCCTTCTGATTACTGATAGATTATTGTTAGTTAGTTGTACTTACTTACTACTTACTCTTACTGTACCCGTAGGGACACTCACTGTCACTGTTCATATAGGCTACTAGCTCCTGCGTGTGCGCACTGCACTCACTGTCTGAGTGTACACACACAACACACACTCTATTTCCTTCTGATCGCTGATTGATTATCGTAATTAGTTAGTTCTACTTACTGTTACTACTTACTCTTACTGTACTAGGAGTCTAGGACACTCAGTCACTGTCCATAGGCTACTAGCTCCTGCGTGCGTGCACTCACTGTCTGAGTGTACACACACCCACACTCCATTTCCTTCTGATCGCTGATTGATTATTGTAATTAGTTAGTTCTACTTACTGTTACTACTTACTCTTACTGTACTAGGAGTCTAGGACACTCAGTCACTGTGTTCATAGGCTACTAGCTCCTGCGTGCGTGCACTCACTGTCTGAGTGTACACACACCCACACTCCATTTCCTTCTGATCGCTGATTGATTATTGTAATTAGTTAGTTCTACTTACTGTTACTACTTACTCTTACTGTACTAGGAGTCTAGGACACTCAGTCACTGTGTTCATAGGCTACTAGCTCCTGCGTGCGTGCACTCACTGTCTGAGTGTACACACACTAAATTTACTTGTGATTACTACTGATTATTGTAACTGCTAGTTGTACTTCCTGACTGTTACTACTTACTTACTGTACTAGGGGACACTCACTCAGTCACCTCACCAACCAACCCACTCCATTAAAGTACCCCACTTTTCACCCGCCCTTTTACAAAACTTTTGTCTATACGCCCAAAACATTTAAGATGTCTGGAAGTGGCAGCCAGCGCGGTTTGGGCAAGGGGAAGGGCAGCAAGGGAATCAGGAGGAGAGGGAGCAGCATTGTGGCAAGCCGCGGCCGCGGGCGCGCCACCATGCACAGTTCCGCAGCAGCAGCAGCAGCGTCAGTGGCTAACATTCCTCCCATAGCCACTGGCCGTGGACGCCTTGGGCGCCGCCCAGCAGGAGCATCTGCAACTCACGCTGCAGAGACACAGCAGCAGCAGCGTGTAGCACCTGCTCCCATTTTCCTCCAGCCGGGTCGGAAACGTCCCATTGAGGAAAAGGATGCAGACACTGTGGTGCAACTCATGACGGAGGATGAGCAGCCCGCCATCAGCTCTGCATCCGAGGCCTCCACCCTCACCACCACCACCACCCCTGTTCGCAGCAGCCGCCCAGCAGGGTCTGGGGAGGAGGCCAGTTCACCGTCACTCGCCGACCTGTCATTCAGCAGTCTTTTGACCCCAGGCATCATGAGTAAATTGTCTGCTGTTGTTGGCGATCTTGAGGAGGAGATGCTGATGGGCACTTTGGGGGATGAGGGATTGGACAGCAAGACTGTGGCGACAGTCAAGCAGCCCATCCATGCATCAGGAGAGGAGTTTGGGGGGTCCTCATCCCAGCAGGACATGTTTCAGGAGGGGGAGGATGATGATGACCCGGTGACAGACAGAGACTGGGTGCCACCACCTCCAGGGGATGTCGTCCTCAGCAGCTCTGAGGAGGAGGAGGAGGATGCTCTTGTGGGCCTTGCAAGGAGGCGCATCATTGCAAGCATTGGCAGCAGCAGTAGGCAGGTCCCACAGCCTGCTGGTGTCTCAGGCTCAGCAGCAGCAGCAGCAGCATCTGCCAGTACCACCACCAGCCGCACCCAAGCCCCCCAAGCCCCCCCCCCAACCACCACAGGGAGACAGGCAGCAGCGCTTCCATGCCGTAGGGGGATGTTTAAGTCACCAATCTGGCGATATTTCACCATGCCCACTGTGTACAGCAAGTACGCCACTTGCAACCACTGTCAGCGGAAGTTGAGCAGAGGTGCAGACCCCTTAAAGTTCTGCACCAGCTCGCTCATCAACCACCTTGCGGCTAAACATTTCCACCAGCATGAGGAGTTCCAGAGGCTGAAGGCATCTGGTGCTGGCAGTGGCACCACACCCATCACTGCACAGCCTTCAGCAGCAGCAGCAGCAACAGCAGCCACCCGCCCTCCTGCTCCTCCAGCAGCACCAGCAGGAGTGCGGAAACGCACTGCTCCTCCCCCCTCTGCAACTCCTGCCGCCGACACTGAGGCCTGTTCTGGCAGCCAGTCCTCAGTGGCCTCCTCTGCTGTGTCTGCTGATTCCCGTGTCAGCAAAAGGCCACGCCAGAGCCTTTTGAGCGAGTCCTTCCAGGGGGTGGTTAGGGCTCTGCCTCCCAGCAGCCGTCGCGTGCGGCAGCTGAACGGCTTGCTGGCACGGGCCATGTGCTCCCAACTCCTGCCGTACACGCTCGTGCAGGAGGGGAGCGACATTCGTGCGCTGCTTGCTTGCGCAGCCCCAGACTGGCAGCTCCCCAGCAGACACTTCTTTGCCCGCAAGGCCATTCCTGCACTGCACCGCTTTGTGATGGCCAATGTGGAGCGAGGGCTGGAGCACGCGGTTGGTGAAAGGGTCCACGTCACCATGGACTCCTGGAGCAGCCGCTTCGGGACAGGCCGCTACCTGTCCTTCACTGTCCACTGGGTCAGCTTGGTGGAAGGGGGTGAGGATGGGAGAGCAGCAGCGGGCACAGCAGCAGCAGCAACACAGTGGGTGGTGCCACCCCGCAGGCTCAGGGGAACTGCAGCAGGTTCCTCCGATCCTCTGCCATCCTCCGGCACACCTGGCCAAACCCCCCGCCTCAGCAGCAGCGTGAAGGCCCGCCACTGCCAAGCGCTGCTGCACTTGGTCAGCCTTGGGAAGACCAAGCTGACGGCAACCCATGTGTTGGCCAAACTCCAGGAGCAGGAGAGGATTTGGCTGACCCCCAGAGGCCTCAGAGTCGGAGAGGTGGTGGCCGACAATGGGGCCAATCTGGTTGCCGCAATAGACAGGGGAAACCTGACCCACATCCCCTGTCTTGCCCACGTGCTGAACCTGGTGGTGCAGAAGTTCCTGCGCACCTACCAGGGGATGGGCGAACTGCTGGAAACGGCAAGGAATGTTGTGCGTCACTTCCGGCGCTCGGCTGCAGCCTGTGCGAGCCTGGAAGACGTGCAAAAGGAGCTGGATCTGCCACGCCATCGGCTGATCCTTGACGTTCCGACTCGCTGGAACTCCACCCTGGCGATGTTGGAGCGTCTGGTTGAACAGAGGCGCGCTGTCAAACAGTACCTTGCCCTGGCCACTGTTTCCGCAGCTCAGAGAAGGGACAAGACCAGCAACTTCCCGTCCATCGTCCCCGATGATGACTGGAGGCACATGCAGCAGGTGTGCTTAGTGCTGGCTCCCTTCCTGCAGGCCACAAACATGGTGAGCAGGGACCATGCTATGGTCTGCGAGTGGGTGCCCCTGGTTTCTCTGCTGAACAGGGCCCTCGATGCTTTGCTGGAACAGGGAGCGGCAGCCTTGGACCAGCAGGAGCGGCAACCAGCTGCGCAGTCCACCTCTGAGGGGGAGGAGGAGGAGGACTTGGTGGAGGTCCCTGACCTGGCTGCTGATGAGGGGGATCAGCACAGCGCAGCTGAGTTGGTGCAGGGGTGGAGAGAGGATGAGGCGGCAGAGGAGGAGGATGAGGACAGCACTGACGTCGATGTGCCAGCAGACGTGGCCCGCCTCTTCCCAATGGCAGCGCACATGCTGACGTGCCTGCGCAGGGACCCCAGGGTGATCCAGATGAAGCAGAGGGAGGACATCTGGATCAGCATGATGTTGGACCCACGCCTCAAGGGGAAGTTGAGCCAGTTCCTGCCGCCTGCAGGAGGAGACCCAGCGCAACAAATAAGGAGCTTGCAGCAGGCCCTTGTTGAGCGCTTGGAGGAAGCCTTCCCCCAGCCTTCCACCCCCACTGTCCAGCAGCCAGCACAGAGGCAGCAGCAGGTGCCTGCATCCAGCAGCAGCAAGCGCCCCACAGACCTGCTGTCTCTCAGCCACGAGCTCTACAGGACTGTAGAGGCTCCGGCAGCAGTGACTAGAGAGGAGATGCATGCAGCAGCATCCTCCTCCGGTCACAGCCAGCGCCTGACCCGCATGGTGGCTGACTACATGGGGTCGTACAGCGGGCTTGACAGCGATGCCCCTGTTGATCCCATGGAGTATTGGGTCAAGCGCATGGAGATCTGGAGCGAGCTGGCGCAGTACGCCCTGGAAGTGCTGTCCTGCCCCCCTTCCAGCGTGCTGTCCGAGCGCTGCTTCAGTGCAGCTGGTGGCGTGGTCACCGAGAAACGCTCACGTCTGTCTCACAAGTCTGTGGACAGACTGACGTTTCTCAAGATGAACCAGGCGTGGGTGGAAGGCGAGTTCCTGGCCCCTGTTGTCGGCGAGAGGGGGACATGAACTGGCTGCCGGAACCATCGTTAATGTGCCTTACCACCCTTTACCACCTCCTGGCTCCTGCTCACTAAGCCAGCCTGGTTCACTTTGACTATTACGTCGCCTGCAGCCACACATTTTACACCTACAGTGGGCTGCTGTGTACTGCCCTTCTGCTGTCTGTCTGTGTTTCCCACTGCCAGGGTACACAGAATTACCTTCTTCTGCTGCCACTCTGCCACCAGCTATTACGTCAAACAATAGCTATATTGGTTGCAAAACCAAAAACCAAAAAACCATAAAAAAAAAAAAAAGGTTTAATTTTTCTGAGGTGCCCGGGTTGAAAACTGTGTTGTCCCAGTTGTGTATTGGACACAATGTGGGCTGCACGACCGCTGTCTGGGACCTCCTGTTGTGTTTATTTACAGCCCTGGTATCACCGCTAGGTACCAGGGCTATTATGTCACGCTGCCTACCTGCTGCCACACTCACACTGCTCCTCCATACCTCCTCCTGCTGCTGCTGCTGCTGTCTGTCTGTGTTTCCCACTGCCAGGGTACACAGATGATTTACCTTCTGCTGCCACTCTGCCACCAGCTATTACGTCAAACAATAGCTGCTCGCCTACTCCTCCATTCCTCCTCCTGCTGCTGCTGTCTGTCTGTGTTTCCCACTGCCAGGGTACACAGAATTACCTTCTGCTGCCACTCTGCCACCAGCTATTACGTCAAACAATAGCTATATTGGTTGCAAAACCAAAAACCAAAAAACCATAAAAAAAAAAAAGGTTTAATTTTTCTGAGGTGCCCGGGTTGAAAACTGTGTTGTCCCAGTTGTGTATTGGACACAATGTGGGCTGCACGACCGCTGTCTGGGACCTCCAGTTGTGTTTATTTACAGCCCTGGTATCACCGCTAGGTACCAGGGCTATTATGTCACGCTGCCTACCTGCTGCCACACTCACACTGCTCCTCCATACCTCCTCCTGCTGCTGCTGCTGCTGTCTGTCTGTGTTTCCCACTGCCAGGGTACACAGATGATTTACCTTCTGCTGCCACTCTGCCACCAGCTATTACGTCAAACAATAGCTGCTCGCCTGCTCCTCCATTCCTCCTCCTGCTGCTGCTGTCTGTCTGTGTTTCCCACTGCCAGGGTACACAGATGATTTACCTTCTGCTGCCACTCTGCCACCAGCTATTACGTCAAACAATAGCTGCTCGCCTACTCCTCCATTCCTCCTCCTGCTGCTGCTGTCTGTCTGTGTTTCCCACTGCCAGGGTACACAGAATTACCTTCTGCTGCCACTCTGCCACCAGCTATTACGTCAAACAATAGCTATATTGGTTGCAAAACCAAAACCAAACAAACCATTAAAAAAAAAAAAAAGGTTTAATTTTTCTGAGGTGCCCGGGTTGAAAACTGTGTTGTCCCAGTTGTGTATTGGACACAATGTGGGCTGCACGACCGCTGTCTGGGACCTCCTGTTGTGTTTATTTACAGCCCTGGTATCACCGCTAGGTACCAGGGCTATTATGTCACGGCGAGCTGCCTGCCTCATTGACTGCCTGCTGCCACACACTCATCCTCCTCCTCCTGCTGCTGAATTTACCTCCTGCTGTCTTTGTGTTTCCACTGCCAGGGAGCACATACAATGGCGCTTCCAACATGCGTGCGCCCACCAGCTATTTGTTACGCTCAAAAATAGCTGCATTTCTTAAAAAAAAAAATTGAAAAGAGAAATACGTGAAGAAGAAGAAGACGATATTGAAAAGGAAGGAGAAGATGAAGATGAAGAAGAAGAAGAAGATGAAGAAGAAGATGAAGAAGATGAAGAAGAAGAAGATGAAGAAGAAGAAGATGAAGAAGAAGAAGATGAAGAAGAAGAAGAAGAAGAAGATGAAGAAGATGAAGAAGATGAAGAAGAAGATGAAGAAGAAGAAGAAGAAGAAGAAGAAGAAGAAGAAGAAGATGAAGGAGGAGGAGGAGGAGGAGGAGGAGGAGGAGGAGGAGGAGGAGGAGGAGGAGGAGGAGGAGGAGTATATACAGTAACACTACTGAACAAAATTAAGGACACAACTTCTCTTTCCACATTTTTTTTTTAAAGGAACATCCCCACATAATCACTTGCTGTTGTTACTTGGAAAAAAAGAGGTTTCTTGCATCATTCACCCTCAAAACAAGTGTTGGAAGCTATTTAAGGCCAATTCGAATAGTCAGCTCGAATAGTTAGCTCGAATACCGACTCGAATAGTGAGCTCGAAGTCCGAGGTCGAATCGAATAGTAAAAATTATTCGACTCGAATATTCGACTGACCTCGAATAATTTACTATTCGAATTCGACCAAACTCGAATTTTAAAAAGGGGTATTTGAGCATCACTAGATGGAAGCAGTGAAACTGTAGATTTGTGACGTTCCTGATTATTACAGTTGTCAGATGAAAGTACAAGGTTGGGACAAGGAGTGCCACGTGCCGCTTTATTCTAATTCTGTCCATAGATACGGAATTATGCTCACGGCGACAGTCTTTTTTTATACTTGTCATGTGTACTGGAAGATTTTCAGGACTTTGCTACTCCTGTGACTTATCGATTCCGCTCTGTGTTCTCACAAATCGATGCTGTGACCCTGCGGCGCGGGAGAGGTGTCGCCACTCACTATAATGAGTGATATGAAGACCACAGTAATAGCGGGAAGCTAAGACACCTGGCAATCATCTGCTGTGAGAGGGTATCAGCCAGCTCCCAGGAACAAATGGAACAAAGATCTCGCTGAGGCCCAGAAACAATGCCGGCGATCGCTGAGGTGAAGGGCTGGCGATGGCTTGATGCTTGCAAAGAAGTATTTACATGATTCAATTATGGAAACCATGTTGGACTACATTACCTTGCCTGGCTAAATGGCTTCATTTAGGCCCTTTCACACGATTGCGTCGCAGTACTCTCCCCCGCCGCTCCCACGTCACAGTGGCCAATAGTCTCTATGGGCTAGATTCACTATTAGTAACGCCCTACAACAGCGCGAGTTATCTGTTCCTCTGTGCGCTAATAAATGAGCTTGACTTAATGATCCCTTGTGGCATGCTACGCACACACTAGTGGCAGTGTAGGTATGTGTTACCTAGTAACAACCGTATATAAAACCACAGCGCTTTGGCACTCTCCTTGGTATTCTGCAGGTCACCACAGTGCTCAATGCAAACTCATCATATAGGTGACTGTCACCAGACAAAGAAAGCACAAAAATTGGTCACTTCTTCTCCAATTAACTTCCCTGGTGTTCAATTGTTGCAGAGTTTCGGCCGCGGGAGGGCTATTTTTTTGCAAAAAAAACTTGTTTTAAATCATGTAGCTAGCACTAGGCTAGCTACATGTGTCCCCCGATCGCCCAGGGGCTGTGTCCCGCCCCCGATCGCCGCTGGCTATATTTACCGCTCCGGGATCCCGCGAGAGCCGTAATTTCTTCTTTCAGCTTCGGTCGTCACTATGGCGACGATCAGACATGACTTCTGACGTCATGCGCAGTCCCGATCCTCGCCATAACAACGCCTGGTGGTGATCGAAGAGGCTGCGACAGCGCGGGCTCCGGCGGGGGTACGTACAACGCCGGCGATCGGGGGGGGGGGGGGTTAGCGGCGTCAATCGGGCAACACATGTAGCTAGCCATGTAGCTAGCCAAGTGCTAGCTACATGATGTACAAAAAGTTTTTGTAAAAAAAAATCTCCCTTTGCCATGATATCCCCTCCGGCGGTAATGGACAGGCTGAGCTCGTCCATACCGCTCAGAGGGTTAAAATCACAAATTTATTCCAGTCAGCAGAAATTAAGTACAATAACTTACTTCAGGGGTCCCTTCAACAGGGACCCTCACCCTTAGCATATAAAACGCATGTAGTGCGACAGGTTCCCTGAGGACGGCGGAAGGCCGAAACCGGTAGGAACTGGAGACCGGGCATTGCTAATACTGACACTGTGATGTTGATTTGTGCACGCTTTCGCACTACATGCGTTTTATATGCTGTTGAAGGGACCCGTGAAGTAAGTTATTGTATACTTAATTTCTGCTGACTGGAATAAATTTGTGATTTTAATTGGAGAAGAAGTGACCAGTTTTTGTGCTTTCTTTGTCTGGTGACAGTCACCTATATGAGTTTGCATTGAACACTGTGGTGACCTGCAGAATACCAAGGAGAGTGCCAAAGCGCTGTGGTTTTATATACAATCTGACCGAGACCATACTGGAAGTGGTTACCATAAGCAGCTGGCGATGTGTATTACTTGTAGGAGCGCCTGTATCTTTTATGCTACCTGAGTAACAACTGATACTTTCAATAACTGTGTGGAACTGACATATCGCTACCACGATACTTCACTAGCTTGCCCGCTACTACGTTAATTAAGCCGTACCGCACAATTGCATTAGAGTCAATGGCACCACAGCAATCTATTATAGATCATTGCAGAAGCGGTGCAGGGCGCATGTGCTGATAGTAAAAACCCAGTGACATATTTCCTGTCCAGCAGGAAGCACATCACTGAACTGAGTTGGGGCAATCATTACAATGGGACACTAAATTTAAGTTTGTTTTCCACTGTGGGGGGGGGGGGGGAGGTGTGGCAGCTGGGACGGTTAAGGTTATGCGTGGGGGAAGTATGGTATGGTTAAGGGTAGGCGTGGGGGAGGACCGGTTGAGGTTAGGCGTGGGGGAGGACCGGTTGAGGTTAGGCGTGGGGGAGGACCGGTGAAGGTTAGGCGTGGGAGAGGACCGGTTGAGGTTAGGCGTGGGGGAGGACCGGTGAAGGTTAGGCGTGGGAGAGGACCGGTTGAGGTTAGGCGTGGGGGAGGACCGGTGAAGGTTAGGCGTGTGAGAGAACCGGTTGAGGTTAGGCGTGGGGGAGGACCGGTGAAGGTTAGGCGTGGGGGAGGAACGGTTAAGGTTAGGCATGGGGGAGGACCGGTTAAGGTTAGGCATGGGGGACATTTGCGGCGGTGGGGACAGTTATGGCCTGCACCCCACTGCTGAGCAATGAAAGTCTATGGAGACTTTCAACTGCCACGTTACGGTATGATGCAACAAAAGTGAGGTTTTTGCTGCATCCACGATGCTAGGACAAAACTACGTTAATCTGTGTACTTGCGTCGCTCAATGTCAGACCGGAGGTCATGTTACTCTATAGCGAGTTAGCGACGCTGGGATTTTAAAAATGTTGGTGTCGTGACATTGCAGCGCGCATGCGCGGAAGCTTATTTTAACAATACACTTCTGTGCACTTCCGCATACCCGAAGCAGGAAGTGAAGGGTGCAGACGGCTGCTGCATGGTAACTGCTTGCTGCTGCCTGGTAACTGCTTGCTGCTGCCTGGTATCTGCTCACTGCTGCCTGGTAAATGCTTGTTGCTGCCTGGTAACTGTTTGTTGCTGCCTGGTATCTGCTCACTGCTGCCTGGTAAATGCTTGTTGCTGCCTGGTAACTGCTTGTTGCTGCCTGGTATCTGCTCACTGCTGCCTGGTAACTGCTTGCTGAGCACACAGCTCAACAGTCCGTGGAAAAGAGGCCTTAAACTTGGTGTTTGAGCACGCATAAATTTTCTCATGCAAAGTACTTCTTCTTCTTGTTTGAAGGTTGAGGCACTTAGTCTATTATATATATAGATTTACCAATATTCTCCTATCGGGATTACTAAAATCTAGGCTCCCTTTTTTGGCATAAGCATCTAGGCATGTATAGATGGAGTGAGGCTTTAAAGGGAACCTAAACTGAGAAGGATATGGATTTTTCCTTTTCAACAAAACCAGTTGCCTGGCAGTCCTGCTGATCTCTTTGGCTGCAGCAGTGGCTGAATCACACACCTGAAACAAGCATGCAGCTAATCCAGTCTGACTTCAGTCAAAGCACCTGATCTGCATGCTTGTTCAGGGGCTGTGACTGAAAGTATTAGAGACAAAGGATCAGCAGGAGAATCAGGCAACCAGTATTATTTTAAAGGATACCCGAGGTGACATGTGACATGATGAGATAGACCCGTGTATGTACAGTGCCTAGCACACAAATAACTATGCTGTGTTCCTTTTTTTCTTTCTCTGCTTGAAAGAGTTAAATATCAGGTATGTAAGTGGCTGACTCAGTACTGACTCAGACAGGAAGTGACTACAGTGTGACCCTCACTGATAAGAAATTCCCCTTTTTATCTCTTTCTTGCTCTCAGAAGCCATTTTCTGCTAGGAAAGTGTTTTATAGTCAGGACTGAGTCAGCCACTTACCTACCTGATATTTAACTCTTTCAGGCACAGAAAGAAAAAAAGGAGCACAGCATAGTTATTTGTGTGCTTGGCACTGTACATACACATGTCTATCTCATCATGTCACATGTCACCTCGGGTATCCTTTAAAAGGAAAAATCCATATCCTTCTCAGTTTAGGTTCCCTTTAATAACTCTGAAATACAAAGTAGTTTGAATATCAATGCAATACACCAATTTATTTTTAACAAAATTGGAATTACTATGGAGTATGGAAGCGGAAATTGTAGGTTTTCTTTTGTAGTCAGCAGCAGCCCGGCCAGACTGGACCCCGGCAACTTATTATACAATCACATTACCAATGCAGCCATCTTCAGTGCAAAAAGTATGCATATTTCTCCCAGATTTAAATGGCCTGGAAGCAGAATAAAAAAGAAAAAGATAACAAAGAAAAAAAAAACAGAATGTCCCCGCAACGTTATCATAAAAAAACACCGGCAGGCTTAGAATGAAAGGAAATATAATTGCACAGTCCAATCATTTTTTTTTTTTGACTGGGCATAGTTGAAAAGCAATTTCATATTGAATACAACTGGGAAATTAATCTTTACTGCAAAGAACATTCAATTTTAGCATTTCTTCCATAAAACTTCCCCAAAAATATTGCAAATCAATTATACTATATAATGGATGGAAGTCTGAAGAGGAGTTTGACAGTGGCTGAATTCCGGACTGTCAGGATTTATATACGGAGTTCAGCAGTCGGAGTATTTACACCAATATGGAATATAGTAAAATGCAGGCGTGGGCGCATAATTTATCCCCTCGTCTAACCATATTCTGCTCATTGCACTCCTTACCTGTCTCTGGGTGGCGTGATGAGTTTGCCAACGGTCGAGAAATTTACCGAGCGTTTGTAAATTATGTTCCCGCTTTATTTTATTCATTAAATAAAAAGCCTGCAGTGCACGCAATGGAAAATAAGCATAGCATGAAAATCCAGGCAATTAAAAGTTATCTTCGGTTAAAAGGAAAGTTCAGTTAAAGTACCTCATTTTTCATACCTATTGATTCGTAAGATTGATTGATGTATACGCATCCCATAGGTGTTGTTTTCTGTACTTACTTCATTTTATGCTATCTCCATAATTTTTTTGTATTTAAAGAGGAACTCCAGTGAAAATAATGTAATAAAAATGTGCTTCATTTTTACAATAATTATGTATAAATGATTTAGTCAGTGTTTGCCCATTGCAAAATCTTTCCTCTCCCCGATTTACATTCTGACATTTATTACATGGTGACATTTTTACTGTGGGTGGGTTATGTAGCTGCTGCTAGCTGTTTTGGCTGTTACAGACAGCTGTAAACAGCTATTTCCTGTCTGTGAACATTGTTACATTGTGGAAAACTGTCAAAAGTACCGCGGTCCTCAGAGCATCTTGTGGGAGGGGTTTCACCACAATATCAGTCATACAGCGCCCCCTGATAGTCTGTTTGTGAAAAGCAATAGATTTCTCATGTAAAGGGGGGTATCAGCTACTGATTGGGATAAAGTTAAATTCTTGGTTGGAGTTTCTCTTTAAGTACAGATTCTTTGCTAGAGTGACTTATGGGAGTGACTTTGTCTTGGTGTCAGTCATTACACTGTGGGCGTGGCTTGGTTTCTGAGTCTACACACCCCTTGGAAATGGATTGGCGCTACTCAGCAGCCGAGGATTACACCATTGCCGTTGGCTGGGATTCAGTTTAGTTCCGCTTCAGACTTAATTCGGTACGTGTTGTCACCCAAAACAGCTGCATCCCGTTGCAGAATAAGTGATAGCCCTATGGGGCTATTACATCGATGGTATTGCAGCGGGTTCCGTGGCATCACTGCAAGAGTTGTAACCGCGAACGCGAGGCATACCTTCAACGGAAAATATACCTCACTGATTTGGTTGCACCAGAGTTATAAATGCATAGTGCGACTTGTGACTGCTGCAATCATCTAATAATTGCAGCACAACCGTGTAAAAGAGACCTGAGGCCTCGTTCACAGAGCAGGATCGTCCACTAGGCAACCCAGACAGGTGCTTGGGGCCTATTGGGGCCCCAAATCTACTACCTTGTCTAGTGCTCCATTACATCTTAATCCATCTCTGCCCGCTCACAGTGTTGCGGTGCGGCATAATGGCCACATTGTAATGCGACTTACTGCACTGCAACGCACCACCTATGTCACATAGGTGTCACAATCACAGTGCGCCGGATGCCCTGTGTTATAACGGGTTGTAGTATGGAAACACACTGCATGCAATGCATTACCCGTAAACACCCTTGTTAACCACCTGAGCCCCAGAGGCTTATACCCCTCTAGTGACCAGGGCCATTTTTTACAATTCTGCACTTCACAACTTTAATGGTTTGTTGCTCAGTCATACAACTTAGCACCCAAATGAACTTTACCACCTTTTCTTCTCACAAATAGATCTTTCTTTTGGTGCTATTTGATTGATGCTATGTTTTTTCATTTTTTTTTAATTAATCAACAAAGTCCTAAATTAAAAAATATATATATACATACAGATAAGTTAATTGGCTTCCCCCTAAATTTGCCCCAGACTACGATACATACAGTACACAAAACATACATAAGCCGAAGGCTATGGTAGGGATTAGATTGTGAGTCCCTCTGAGGGACGGTTAAGTGACAAAACTGTTCTCTGTACAGCACTGCGTATGATGTCAGCGCTATATAAATACAATTTCGTATATAAATTAAAAAAAAAACAGCCTGCCAGTGCTGATCAGCCGCTGGCAGGCTGATCGCTAGGGACCGCTGTTTACAGTGACGGGAATTCGCGCTCATGTGAGCACGAGCTCCCGCCAAATCTCATTCCTCGCGAGATGACGCACATATGCGTCACAGAGGAACAAGGGAGCCTCTCTGCCGCCGCGATCCTGCGTTAGGCAGTCGGCAAGAGGTTAACAGTAGTTGTAAAGCATACTTTTCACTGACTGTATGTGCTATTGTAAGAAACACAATGAGGCCATAACGTGCTGTACAACTTTTTTGTTCCTTTGCATTGGTCCTATTATACATAGTTACATAGTTATTTAGTTGAAAAAAAAAACATATGTCCATTGAGTTTAACCAGAAAATAAAGTACTACAAAGGCCTGCACCCTCACATATTCCTGTTGATCCAGAGGATGGCAAAAAATTCCTTCCCGACTCCAGATGGCGGTCAGATAATATCCCTGGATCAACACCACTGGACATTACCTAATAATTATAGCCATGGATGTCTTTCAACCCAAGGAAAGCATCTAAGCCCCCTTTAAATGCAGATATAAATTTTGCCATAACTACTTCCTGTGGCAATGCATTCCACATTTTAATCACTCTTATTGTAAAGAACCCTTTCCTAAATAAATGGCTAAAACGTTTTTCCTCCATGCGCAGATCATGTCCTCTAGTCCTTTGTGAAAGCCTAGGGACAAAAAGCTCATCCGCCAAACTATTATATTGCCCTCTGATGTATTTCTACATGTTAATTAGATCTCCTTTTAGGCGTTTTTTTCTCCAGACGAAATAAGCCCAGTTTATCTAACCTTTCCTGGTAAGTGAGACCTTCCATCCCACGTATCAATTTTGTTGCTCCTCTCTGCACCTGCTCTAAAACGGCAATATCTTTCCATGAATGTGATGCCCAGAACTGAATGCCATATTCCAGGTGTGGCCTTACTAGAGAGTTAAACAGGGGCAATATTATTATAAGATCCGGTTGCCGCTCATGGCAGCGGAACGCCGAGACCCACGCTGAGGCACAAGCCTCTGGGTATCGGCCTGTCTCTGACGTCACCGGAGAGCATGGCACTCAGCTCTCATTGGATTAGCGGTGGACGCGCTCTCAATACGCGCTCTGCCGCTGTAAACAGTAACCACGTGTGCGCATAGCGTGTCAGCAGCTCTGCTGACATGCTCTCTGTGGATTGGTTGCTTTGGATTGCTTTACTTTCTGATTGGTTAGTTCTAGTATAAATGAAAGGTGAGCAACCCCTGTCATCGCCCGTGATAGCCTATGCTGGGCTTGTTGCTGAGATTGCGCTCACGCCAAGTGCTTGTCTTGCTGGCAGCTTGTGTCTGTCTCTTGACTAAGCTTCTTCTAGATTGGATTACCTGTTACCGACCCGGCTTGAACCTGACCACACCTCTGTATTGGATACTCTGTTACCAACCGGACTTGTTAAAGGATTCGCATGAACGCTGCCTGTACTGACCCTGGCTTGATTGACCACGCATCAGTCTAGTGATTATACTTCAGCCATTCCCCCCTCCCTGTCTTCATCTGGATTGCCTCAGCCTATAGGCCTCAGGTGACTATTCAGTATACTGTGTTACATTGCCTTTGCTGTGTTTGGTGATTGCTGTCTGCCAGTTTGTATGCTATATCTGCCTGCAGAGTATTGTAGTTTGTATTAGGTAGGAGCTTTTGCAGGCATTAGGGCTGGGTTATATGTCAGTCATATGGGCATACAGCCTGACTCACAGCAGGTGACCAGACAAGCCTGACAATTATGCTAGCATCCCAAGTTTCTATTGCCCTCTAAATAAATACATCCCAAAATTGTATTAACTTTAGCTGCAGCGGCTTGGCACTGAATATGATTATTTAACTTGTTGTCAATGAGTACTAAGTCCCTCTCCAAGTTTGTCCTTCTCCAAGTGAACTAGGCAACTTGATACATGGCAGGAGCCTGAAACAGTATCTGTCGTCGACTCATCGCCCAACAGTTCTTTTATGTATTTTTAACTTTAATAAACATCTGCTAGTTCATTACATGGTGGTGCGGACTCCTATGATTGTGTTTGATGTTCCGGTGATTAGAGTTGGGCCGAACGGTTCGCCTGCGAACGGTTCCATGCGAACTTCCGTGGTTCGCGTTCGCGTCCCGCAGGCGAAGTATTGCGGAAGTTCGGTTCGCCCCATAATGCACCATGAGGGTCAACTTTGACCCTCTACATCACAGTCAGCAGGCCCAGTGTAGCCAATTAGGCTACACTAGCCCCTGGAGCCACTCCCCCCCTTATAAAAGGCAGGCAGCGGCGGCCATTACGCTCACTCGTGTGCCTGCATTAGTGAGAGTAGGGCGAGCTGCTGCAGACTGTCTCTCATAGGGAAAGATTAGTTAGGCTTAGCTTGTTCCTGGCTGCATACCTGTTCTGTTCAGTACCTGCATACCTGTTCAGTGAACCTGTTCTGTGAACCCACCACTGCATACCTGTACTGTGAACCCACCACTGCATACCTGTTCTGTTCAGTACCTGCATACCTGTTCTGTTCAGTGAACCTGCCACTGCATACCTGTTCTGTGAACCCACCACTGCATACCTGTACTGTGAACCCACCACTGCATACCTGTTCAGTGAACCCACCACTGCATACCTGTTCAGTGAACCCACCACTGCATACCTGTTCAGTGAACCCACCACTGCATACCTGTTCAGTGAACCCACCACTGCATACCTGTTCAGTGAACCTGCCAC
This sequence comes from Hyperolius riggenbachi, assembly GCF_040937935.1. NCBI lineage: Eukaryota > Metazoa > Chordata > Amphibia > Anura > Hyperoliidae > Hyperolius > Hyperolius riggenbachi. The sequence goes on along the minus strand of NC_090646.1, from coordinate 639,312,642 downwards.
TGCATACCTGTTCTGTGAACCCACCAATGCATACCTGTTCAGTGAACCCACCACTGCATACCTGTTCAGTGAACCTGCCACTGCATACCTGTTCAGTGAACCTGCCACTGCATACCTGTACTGTTCTGTGAACCCGCCACTGTATACCTGTTCTGTTCAGTGAACCCGCCACTGTATACCTGTTCAGTGAACCTGCCACTGCATACCTGTTCTGTGAACCCACCACTGCATACCTGTTATGTTCAGTGAACCCGCCACTGTATACCTGTTCTGTTCAGTGAACCTGCCACTGTATACCTGTTCAGTGAACCCGCCACTGTATACCTGTTCTGTTCAGTGAACCTGCCACTGTATACCTGTTCTGTTCAGTGAACCCGCCACTGCATACCTGTTCTGTTCAGTGAACCCGCCACTGTATACCTGTTCTGTTCAGTGAACCCGCCACTGTATACCTGTTCTGTTCAGTGAACCCGCCACTGCATACCTGTTGTGTTCAGTGAACCCGCCACTGTATACCTGTTCTGTTCAGTGAACCTGCCACTGCGTACCTGTTCAGTGAACCCGCCACTGCATACCTGTTGTGTTCAGTGAACCCGCCACTGCATACCTGTTCTGTTCAGTGAACCCGCCACTGTATACCTGTTCTGTTCAGTGAACCTGCCACTGTATACCTGTTCTGTTCAGTGAACCCGCCACTGCATACCTGTTGTGTTCAGTGAACCTGCCACTGTATACCTGTTCTGTTCAGTGAACCTGCCACTGTATACCTGTTGTGTTCAGTGAACCCGCCACTGTATACCTGTTCTGTTCAGTGAACCTGCCACTGTATACCTGTTCTGTGAACCCGCCACTGTATACCTGTTCTGTTCAGTGAACCCGCCACTGTATACCTGTTCTGTTCAGTGAACCCGCCACTGTATACCTGTTCAGTGAACCTGCCACTGCATACCTGTTCTGTTCAGTGAACCTGCCACTGTATACCTGTTCTGTTCAGTGAACCCGCCACTGTATACCTGTTCTGTTCAGTGAACCCGCCACTGTATACCTGTTCTGTTCAGTGAACCTGCCACTGTATACCTGTTCAGTGAACCCGCCACTGCATACCTGTTGTGTTCAGTGAACCCGCCACTGTATACCTGTTCTGTTCAGTGAACCCGCCACTGCATACCTGTTGTGTTCAGTGAACCCGCCACTGTATACCTGTTCTGTTCAGTGAACCTGCCATTGTATACCTGTTCTGTTCAGTGAACCCGCCACTGCATACCTGTTCTGTTCAGTGAACCCGCCACTGTATACCTGTTCTGTTCAGTGAACCCGCCACTGTATACCTGTTCTGTTCAGTGAACCCGCCACTGCATACCTGTTCTGTTCAGTGAACCCGCCACTGTATACCTGTTCTGTTCAGTGAACCTGCCACTGTATACCTGTTCAGTGAACCCGCCACTGCATACCTGTTGTGTTCAGTGAACCCGCCACTGTATACCTGTTCTGTTCAGTGAACCTGCCACTGTGTACCTGTTCTGTGAACCCGCCACTGTATACCTGTTCTGTTCAGTGAACCCGCCACTGTATACCTGTTCTGTTCAGTGAACCCGCCACTGTATACCTGTTCAGTGAACCTGCCACTGCATACCTGTTCTGTTCAGTGAACCCGCCACTGTATACCTGTTCTGTTCAGTGAACCCGCCACTGCATACCTGTTCTGTTCAGTGAGCCTGCCACTGCATACCTGTTCTGTTCAGTGAACCCGCCACTGTATACCTGTTCTGTTCAGTGAACCCGCCACTGTATACCTGTTCTGTTCAGTGAACCTGCCACTGTATACCTGTTCAGTGAACCCGCCACTGCATACCTGTTGTGTTCAGTGATACGCAAGCCACTGCATACCTGTTGTGTTCAGTGATACGCAAGCCCCTTCAGTGGTGAAGGGGCTTGCGTATCACAATGAAGCAATGACCAGCGCCTAGATGAGTGTCTCGGGGGGCACACAAAAGATAATAAGGTCGTTGCTTCATTGTGGTCAGACCAAATTTGATTAGCTGGACAGTCACTGTTCTGTCATTCAGCTACATCAGCCAGGCGACCATATGGGCTGTAAAGCCACCAAAACCTGCACTCTCGCCATGGTGCGCACCAGTCCAGCACGGCCGTCACTACACAAACAGCTGTTTGCGGTGCGTTAAACGGTGAGTTTGGTGTGTCAGTGTGAAGCAGTACCTTAATTACACTACCTGATTGATGTATACACATGCAAGATGTTTTAAAGCACTTTAGGCCTGTCATTTAGCATTCAATGTGATTTCTGCCCTTAAAACGCTGCTTTGCGTCAAATCCAGATTTTTCCCGGGGACTTTTGGCGTGTATCCCACTCCACCATGCCCCCCTCCAGGTGTTAGACCCCTTGAAACATCTTTTCCATCACTTTTGTGGCCAGCATAATTTTTTCTTTTTTTAACCGGTTCAGCGCCGCAGTGCCGAAAATCTCATGCATCCGAGCAACGTTCACCTCCCATTCATTCGCCTATAACTTTATTGCTACTTATCACAATGAATTGATCTATAGCTTGTTTTTTCCGCCACCAATTAGGCTTTCTGTGGGTGATACATTTTGCTAAGAGCCACTTTACTGTAAATGCATTTTAACAGGAAGAATAAGAAAAAAACGGAAAAAATTCATTATTTCTCAGTTTTTGGCCATTATAGTTTGAAATTAATATTCGATACCGTAATTAAAACGCATGTATTTTATTTGCCCATCTGTCCCGGTTATTACACCATTTAAACGATGTCCCTATCACAATTTATGGTGCCGATATTTCATTTAGAAATAAAGGTGCATTTTTTCAATTTGCGTCCATCACTATTTATAAGCTTATAATTTTAAATAATATAATAACATATTCTCTTGACATGCATATTTAAAAAGTTCAGACCCTTGGGTAACTATTTATGTTGTTTTTGTTTTTTTTTTTTAATTGTTTTTTTTTTTTTTTAATAAAAAAAGTGTATGTGGGTAATTTTTGGTGTGGGAGGGAAACTGCTAATTTTAAATGTAAAATAATGGTTTTTTTTTTAATCAAAAATGTATGTGGGTGCAGTTTACTATTTGGCCACAAGATGGCCACAGTGAAAAAAGTCCTAGATGCGAACCAGCTCGCATCTAGGAACTAAAATGCTGAGGAGTTGTTTCCTGGGGGCAGAAATACCGCGCTCTCTGGAGAGAAAGCGTCGGTATTTCTGCGGGGAAGTTAGATCGGTGAATGGGAATTATATTCCCATTCACTGATCGGGGGGCTAGCGGCGGGCAGCGGGAGCGCGCGCGGGGGCGCGCCCGATCGCGCACGAGCCGGCGGCAGCACCAGTGCCTATCTGGACGAGGAAGCTCGTCCAGATAGGCCGAACTGGTTAAAGTTCGCATCCCCATTGAAGTCTATTGCGGTTCGCGAACTTTAACGCGAACCGAACCTTCCGCGGAAGTTCGCGAACCCGGTTCGCGAACCTAAAATCGGAGGTTCGGCCCAACTCTACCGGTGATACCCAGGAAGTGAGCCCTGCACACCTGACCCTATTGAGGGGCGGCCAGGAGAGTGCGTTTCTGCTTATGCGCAGGGCCGGATTTGTACTTTCCAATGCCCTAGGCCTGCTGTCACCAACCGCGGCCCCCCACCACCACCACCACCAAAAAATATTCTGTCCAACACTCTGACTAGTGATCACTGGTTTGAATGGGCTAATTTCAGTTGTGCTGCTCTGCCCCCCATTCAACAAATAATTCCTGTAATTTGCGCCCCTGCCCAAATGTGCACAGCAACCGATAACATGCATACTTGAAAAATGACGCTGATGTATGTGCTTGTCAAGAATGCATAACACTGTACCGGCCATGAGCAGGAGCGAGAAATTACAGGGAGCGCAAGTGGCCAGAGCATGCGTTGCTTCTTTGTCCTCTGTGCGACTGGCTGCAGTCGGAGCCACAACCAGGTGGCAGGTCAGTGCAATGGAGAGAAGCCCATTCAAAACAGAGAATAGGTAAGTAGCAAACATCCTGTTAAGACCCACTTTGGATGTTCTGTTGTATTTAGAGTGGACCTGAACTCAGAACTTCCTCTCTGCTCTAAAAGATACACAACAACATACTAACCTTTAAAGAAAAACATTTCTTTGTTACAGCTGATACAAATCCTGCAATAAATATGCAGTGTGTCTACTTCCTGCTTTCATGGAAGCAGCCATAGTGTTAACATCCTGTGCTTTCAAATGAGCTTAGATGTTGTGGCAGTCAGGTGACACAGTGTAGAGATCAAATTACAACTTGTGATTAGACACAGAGGAGGGGGAATTAGACAGGCTCTCTAAATACATACATTGTACATTTCTCTGTTTTCCTTCTGTGTTGTGCAAGAGTTCAGCTCCACTTTAAAGCATCTGAATGACATTTATTTATATTTGCTGAAAAATCTGTGTGTTTCTTTTGAATGCTGAATGTACATATGGTGGTGTGCTCTAACATATTGGCAGTATACAGGAACAAAGTCTGAAGAAGGCTTATTAGCAGAGAGCTTACTCTTTTTCTTTTAAGTCAATAAATGGTATCATCCTGATTCAAAACTCTCTGCTTTCGCTGATGGCTAAGATGGTACAATGCTGTACTGATACAGGAAAGCAGAAGGATGCAAAACCATACACACTACCATAGAGGTAGTAAGTAACAGCTTAGGTGACAGTGGCAGTTTATCAATGAAAGGGAAGCAAACAGCATTTTTATTCCTGCAGCAGTTCTCATAGATGGTAGGAGCTGAAGGACAGAAAATTAGTCAGGAAAGAGTTAACTGAAGCAGGGAAGAGATCACTGCTAGCTGGGAAAAAAAAGACAGTCATAAATTAGGGTTAGAAAGTAATTAACAACTGCTGGAGTCAGTGTCACAGTGTAAAAGATGTGAAGAAACTAGCAGCTCACTGATGTTTGTAAATGCCTGCATTAAAACTCAGCTGAACTTAGTTCTATCTGCTTTGTAATGTAAATCCCTGGTATTTCTCACATCCACTTGTGCTTTGAGTCCGACAGGAGAAAAGCGCTATATAAATGTTTGGATTATATTATTATATTATTATTATATGTCCATCAATGGATCATCAGGTGATGGCAGATGGTTGCTGATTGAATTTGTCATAACACATCAGGAAGTGAGAGAAAGAAGCAGGGATTGGGGAACTGTGGAATTCAGCCATTAGTGCATAGCAGGGAGCTGGCTGGCTGCGCTGCGGGACCAGACGAGATGATTTACATTGACATATGACCTCTTCTCTCTCCAAGTCCTGTCGCCCTTCTTATCTTATCTGATTTTATCGCCCCAGGCCATGGCCTTTCTGGCCTTCCCAGAAATCTATCCCTGCTTATGCAAAATAGCCAGTTTCCCTGTGGCTCAGTTCACATTATACACATTTTAACTGAAAGCTTTTTCACAGTGCAGTGCTATAGCAAGTTAAAACGCATGAGTTTTTCAGCGTATAGTGTAAAAGAGGTATGATTTCCTGTATAGTCACTGTGGGCTGTATGCCACTCATACACACTGATGGTTTTGGACTTACACCCATTTTTGGCATTATCACCATCACGAGGTTTTAGCGAATCACCCTCACCCTCTATAATTTTCTGGCCAGTTTTCCGTAAATATGATAAATCCTGGCAACTATGAGTGTGTTTATTTTACTTCATTTTTTTATTTTATTTCATCAATACTTTCAGGTTTACTCATTTACTGGTGATATGCTTGCCACGTATTAAAAGCAAATGTCATGAAATATGGAAAATCCATGTTATTGACTGTGATCACAATAATAATAAGATGGTGTTTATAGAAGTGTTCCCTCATAGGCTGCAGAATTCAGAGTAAAGTACGTATCCTTGCTGGTGTATCAAAAGCGCTGTACAGTGTCATTTTTCTTACCAGCAATTCTTTATCTTCAGCAATGGGTCTGATTGATGGAAAGTGGAGGACGGAAGGGAAATAATAAAAAAAAACTTCACAGACTTTAAAGTGGACCTTAAGCCAGAAAAAAAATGAGTTTTACTTACCCTGGGCCTCTACCAGCCCCCTGCAGCAGTCCTGTGCCCTCGCAGCCACTCACTAATCCTCTGGTCCCCTGCTGCCAGCTAGTTTCGTTTTTAGCCGACAGGCCCGTCAGGATGGGCTACGCGTAGCTTTTTCCGCATTCCCGACTGTAATTAGCGCTATTGCGGGCCGCAACGCGTACAAAAATACGCGTTGCCACATCTATGCGTGCGTAATGCGGCAACGCGTATTTTTGTACGCGTTGCGGCCCGCAATAGCGCTAATTACAGTCGGGTATGCAGAAAAAGCTACGCGTGGCCCGTCCTGACGGGCCTGTCGGCAAAAACGAAACTAGCTGGCAGCAGGGGACCAGAGGATTAGTGAGTGGCTGCGAGGGCACAGGACTGCTGCAGGGGGCTGGTAGAAGCCCCAGGTGAGTAAAACTCATTTTTTTTTCTGGCTTAAGTGTCTCTTTAAGGAAATGTGACAGGAGGGGAGCACAGATGTACTGTAGATCATAAATGGATCACATCTCCCAGCATGCATAGCGGTAGCCGGGAAGGCGCAACATCTACGCGAGTACTTCAACCTGCGGTACACAGACAGAAAAGATGGAGGCCTGCATGTAGCAGCCCCCCATAGTTAAGTGAACTCTTCAAGCACCCCTAAACACTCACAAAATGTAGGAACCTCCCTTAGGGGAAGTTTGTTTTAGAAATTTTAACAATTTACTGCAAAGTTCCCTAATCACTGGGATCATGTGATCGTTTCACGTCTACACAGTGCTCCTAATCACTGCGATCATGTGATCATTTCACATCTACACAGTGCTCCTAATCTCTAATCAATGCATGTGATCGTTTCATATCTACACAATGCTCCTAATTGTCAGGTATAGCAGTATTACCTCACCAGCGGCCGCCGCTACCGCGTCGGACGTCGCCCCAGCGGCGGCCGCATCCTCTCAGTCATCTTGCACAGTCCCTGGCAGGACAGGTCTCTCCTCTGCACATCAGATTAGGTCAGCACGCTCGCGGCCGGGGCGGCAGGACCTTTATCTTCTGAGAAGACAGGTCAGCTGATCCGGCGATCAGCTGACTCCAGCCAGCCAATCAACTGACCTGGGTTCCAGCCCCCTGGGCGGGCTGGTTGAACATGCTTTCTGTATTTAAGCATGGAGAGGTCATTTGCTCAGTGTCTGCTGTTGCGAATACTTGGTGTTAGCGCTCAGAGCTTAGATAGTTCCGGTGTGCTTTGATCCGGGAGGAAACCGGAGATTTCACACAAGATAGGAATTGTTTGATAGCTAAAATTATAACTCGTTACTATTGTTGATTTATTGTGTATGACCCTCTGTTCGAATTTCTGACTCTGATTTCTGCCTCCTAAATCTGTACTTAGCTATCTGATCTGTTGCCGATTTTCTGCCTGTACTTCCGACTCTGTACCCTATCTGCCCGACCTGTTGCCGACCTCAGCTTACCTTTGACTACGATTAGCCTCAAGATTCTGTACTGCTGCCGATCCGTTACCGACTTTGCATGTACGACCACTCTGTTAGTGATAGTCCCTACAGCTAGGGGGCTATCACATAGGAGTACTCCTGCATACTGTGCACTAAACACCTGTGATCACATTTCTTATTAAAGTACTGATTTTGTGCTAGTGAGCCTTCCGCTGATCTACTATCAGTAAGATACTGATTACCTTGGTTCAGGGATATATCTGCATTAGGTGGTGATACTGCAGATCACCACATAATCAGATACTTGTGCTCTCGCTGACACATTGTTACACTAATCACTGTGAATGTGTCACATCGACACAGTGCTCCTAATCCTAATCACTGCGATCATGTGATCATTTCACAAATAGCCTGTATAGATTAGAAGTCAGATAACTTAGTGCCCATCCCTCCCAACATTTTGCTATAACACGCCCCTGCCACACCCCTAGTCACACACCCACGCAGAGGCATATCTAGAGGGGTGCAGGCATGGCTCATGCCATGGGCGCCACAGCATCATGGGCGCCATGCCTGCTCCTGTGCTGTGCCTGTGCCTCCCTGTCACTCAGAACTCAGATCAATTCTGTTTCCTGGAGAACATGGCTACTTAATCTATGTATGGAGGGCTCACTTGGCTTAGTGTAATGAGGACAGAAAGGAAATAAGCGATATTTCCAAAAGAGTAACTTCAGCAATATCACGAGCCAAAGAACACAGGCAACCATAACACATGTACACGAGAGAGGGTGCAGTTTTTAGAGGGAAAAGGGGCTCCGATCAGGGATGGGGGGCGCAATTTCAGTGTTTGCCATAGGCTCTATATTACCCAGATACACCCCTGCACCCACGACTCCCTAGTCAGGCATACCATAAAGAATTCATAAGCAATAGTTGTAATTTTATCATTCATAGCAAACTGGTCCTTTTATCATCACTGCTTTTCCTTCATATTAACATTGGAAAATAAGAAAATATACATTTAAAAGCTAAGAATAAAGTTTAGACTGAGTCATTTAAATATATTTTTATTAGGAGAAAAATACTTATATTTGTATAGATCTGTACATGAGTCCTGACAGAGGGACAAATGAGGACGAAAGAGGGACAGAGGGTTTTGTTTCCCAAAGAGGGACTGTCCCTCCGAAAGAGGGACAGTCAGGGCCGGATTTCTAGAAAGGCCCGGGCCTTGGGCGGCTGCAGCACAAGGGGGCACCTAAACAGGAAAAAGAGGCGCAAGGAAAAATGGGCACGGATGGATAAAGAAATCGTAATCAACGATAAAGATCATTTTCAACTGGTCACGAAATGAAGCCGAATACATGTAAACGATAAGTATCAGATGGGAAACGAAAACAAAAATATATTTACTTTAAAAACCATTTCATTACTCAAAAATACAGCTTAACCTAACCCTACTCTCACAAAGAACCCTCCACGGCTGGTGCCTATCCCTAAGACCCCCCCCCCCCCTCCCCAGTGGTGCCCAAACCTAAGACATCTCTGGTGGTGCCTAACCGTAAGACCCCCTCCCCAGTGGTGCCCAAACCTAAGATCCCCCTGGTGGTGACTAAACCTAAGATCCCCCCGGTGGTGCCTAAACCTAAGACCCCCCCAGTGGTGCCTAACCCTAAGACCCCCACCCGGTGGTGCCTAACCCTAAGACCCCCTCTCTGGTGGTACCCAAACCTAAGACCCCCCGGTGGTTCCCAAACCTAAGACTCCCCCCCAGTGGTGCCTAACCCTAAGACCCCCACCCGGTGGTGCCTAACCCTAAGACCCCCTCTCTGGTGGTACCCAAACCTAAGACCCCCCTGTGGTTCCCAAACCTAAGACCTCCCCGGTGGTGCCTAACCCTAAGACCCCCTCCCTGGTGGTGCCTAATCCTAACCACCCCCTCAGCACAAACACCCTTCCTGACTCCTAACCCTAACCATTATCCCCTGCACAAACACCTTTAAAGGATAACCAAAGTGATATGTGACATGATGAGATAGACATGGGTATGTACAGTGCCTAGCACACAAATAACTAGGCTGTGTTCCTTTTTTTCTTGCTTTGCCTGAAAGAGTTAAATATCAGGTATGTAAGTGGCTGACTCAGTCCTGACTCAGACAGGAAGTGACTACAGTGTGGCCCTCACTGATAAGAAATTCCCCTTTTTATCTCTTTCTTGCTCTCAGAAGCCATGTTCTGTTTGGAAAGTGTTTTATAGTAGGAATTTCTTATCAGTGAGGGTCACATTGTAGTCAGGACTGAGACAGCCACTTACAAGAAAGAGAGGGGGTTGCAGTACATGGATACACATGGAAGAGTGGGCCGTGCATGTAACGGGAGGGGTGCTGCTGCACACAGAATAGAAAGTCACAACACATTTGGCCTAGGTGTATAAAATATATAAATTCAGCCTTGGGGACAGTTGGGAGCTCTGAGAGCCTCATTATGACAGGTCCTCTTCCTCCACTTGTCCCAAAAACTCCATTGTCACCCAAGAGGTCCTGACATTCTCCTCCGTGTTTAGCAATGCTCGGTGTAAGCAGCAATCACTGCCGGCTGCAGAATATTTGTGCTTTTCATATGAACAGCAGTGAATGTCACTCCGGAAGATTTTAATTAATTGCCCCCCCCCCCCCCCCCCCCGCACCATCCAGTGTGGTCAGACTTAAGTGTCTATCAGCGAGACAGGGCTCCAGGGATTCATCTGCAGCTGGGAGGTGAAAAAATGTACCCGCAAAAGCCTGCATCATTAGATCAATCCTCCCTAACAACTTTATTGATTGGCTGCAATAACATTTTTCATTTATTATGAAGATGTTCAGGAGACATATTAAAGGTAGCTATGGCGGTAGTGCGTTTTTTTTCGAGAGAGCGAGTTGTTAACACGAGTCGGGGAGGATAAGTTGAGCCTATTTTAAAAGGTCACAGCGGCCTGCATCCCTTTATGGAAAAATTTATATGTATTTTACAGTGTTTTACTGTCGCAGAAATGACTAATTTTGGACCATAAAATATACGGCAAAGAGATTAAATGAGAAAATGTGTGCCGGCGGCTATAAATGTGTGCCATTTTTAAGGAGAAACTTCGGACTATTTTAGATATGTAGTGGCCATAAATATCAACTGTTAAATGGAACATGAGACCTATGACAGCTGCCATATTTATTTCCTTTTAGACAATACCAGTTGCCTGGCTGTCCTGCTGATCTTTCTGGTCAGTAGGAACTTCTAACGCTAGGTGCACACATAGCAGAAACGCTAGCGTTGCGGAAAACGCTGCGTTTTTGCCGCTAATGGAAGTCTATGGGCTGCAGGGAAAACGCATATCAAAATATGCTTTAACAGTGTAATGAGTGACCAGTGACTTATTACACACACTGTGACCAGGGCCGGATTTGTACTTTCCAGTGCCCTAGGCCTGCTGTCATCTACCACCCCCCGCCACCACCACCACTACCAAAAAACATTCTGACCAACACTGACTATCGATCATTGGTTTGAATGGGCTCATTTCAGTTGTGCTGCTCTGCCTCCCATTCAGCCAAGAATCAGAGGATGCTCTGTCTGCTCAATAATTCCTGCAATTTGTGCTCCTGCCCGAAAGTGCACAGCAGCCAATAGTGTTCTGTGTATGCATACTTGAGAAATGACGCTGATATATGTACTTGTCAAGAATGCATAACACTGTACTGGCGTTGGTTGCTGTGCACATCTGGGCAGGAGCAGAAAACTTGCGCAAGTCGCAAGTGGCCAGAGCATGCGCTGCTTCTTTGTCCTCTGTGCGACTGGCTGCAGTCATAGCCACGTACAGGTGACAGGGAGCGTGAGTGGCCAGAGCATGCGCTGCTTCTTTGTCCTCTGTGAGACTGGCTGCAGTCAGAGCCACAAACAGGTGACAGGGAGCGTGAGTGGCCAGAGCATGCGCTGCTTCTTTGTCCTCTGTGCGACTGGCTGCAGTCATAGCCACAAACAGGTAACAGGGAGCGTGAGTGGCCAGAGCATGCGCTGCTTCTTTGTCCTCTGTGAGACTGGCTGCAGTCAGAGCCACAAACAGGTGACAGGGAGCGTGAGTGGCCAGAGCATGCGCTGCTTCTTTGTCCTCTGTGCGACTGGCTGCAGTCATAGCCACAAACAGGTGACAGGACAGCTCAATGGAGAGAAACAGAGAACAGGTAAGTAGCAAACATCCTGTCAATACCCACTTTGGATGTTTGGTTGTAATTAGAGCGGACCTGAACTCAGAACTTCCTCTCTGCTTCAAAAGATACACAATAACATAATAACCTTTAAAAAAACATTTCTTTGTTACAGCTGATACAAATCCTGCAATCAATCGGCAGTGTCTACTTCCTGCTTTCATGGAAGCAGACATATTGTTAACATCCTGTGCTTTCAAATTAGCTTAGATGTTGTGGCAGTCAGGGGACACAGGAGATATCAAATTACAACGTCAGATTAGACACAGATGAGGGGGAATTACACAGGCTCTCTAAAAACATACAAGGTAGATTTTTCTATGTTTTCCTTCTGTCCTGTGCAAGAGTTCAGCTCCACTTTAAAGCATCTGAATGATATTTATTTATATTTGAAAAATCTATGTATCTCTTTTGAATGTTGAAAGTACATATGGTGGTTTGCTCTAACATATTGACAGTATACAGGAACAAAGTCTTAAGAAGGCTTATTCACAGAAAGATTACTTTTTTTCTTTTAAGCCAATAAATGGTATCATCCTCATTCAAAACTCTCTGCTTTCGCTGTGGCTAAAATGGTACAATGCTTTACTGCTACAGGAAAGGAGAAGGATGCCAAACTATACAGACTAGCATAGAGGTAGTAACAGCTCAGGTGACAGTGACAGTTTAGCAATGAAAGTAAAGCAAACAGCATTTTTATTCCTCTCATAGATGGTAGGAACAGAAAATGAGTCAGGAAAGAGTTAACTGAGACCACTGCTGGCTAGGAAGAAAACAAACCCTAAAGCCATAAATTTAAGTAGACTAGAGATAAGAAAGTGTAATTAACAGCTGCTGGGGTCAGTGTCAAAACTGTAAAGGAGAAAGTGAAGAAATTAGCAGAGTTCACTGATGTCTTTGAATGCCTGCATTAAAACTCAGCGGAACTTAGTTCTATCTGCTTTGTAATGTAAATCCCTGGTATTTCTCACATCAACTTGTATGATCATGATAAGAGGAATTGATCATCAGATGAGGTGACAGCAGATGTTGATTGAGAGAGAGACTTGCTGGAATTGGGGAACTCTGGAATTCAGCTATTAGTGCAGAGCAGGGCGCTGGCTGGCTGCGCTGCGGGACCATAAGAGGTGATTAATTTTGACATATGACCTCTTCTCTCTCCAAGTCATGCCGCCCTTCTTATCTTATCTGATTTTATCGCCCTAGGCCGTGGCCTTTGTGGCCTTTCCAGAAATCCGGCCCTGACTGTGACCACTGACACTTACAGAGTCTGCAGCTACTACAAATCAGGGATGGCGGTACATATAGACAATCTGGGCTGGCAGCTGCCCTCTCCCCCTTCAGGTCACCCTCTAACCTAACTATGTTCCCCAGGGTCCCTGCATGATCGTCGACAGAGTGGCGACTAACCTGTTCTGGTTGGCGTGTTCCTCTGTCATTCCGTGGAGCTTTGCTTCCCGCCTTCATCCACCACTGGCTGCATCTTCTCTGTGACAGGCAGCATTTTATTTCGTAACAACGGGCCAGAAAGCATTACCAACAGTTTTAAACTGTTCTAACCGGCAGGGGAACTATTGCATGATAATAAGAAACTTCTCAAATCCTACATAATAGCAGCAGTTTAACGTGAATTTCTAGAGCTGCACTACATTTAAGAAAAGTGCAAATCCATCCCTAAACTGTCGCAGATTAAGAAGTGCTTAGTAGCAGTTTTACAGACAGTGCAGCAGTGCAGGCTAGGCATGATTTGTGAAGTGCTCCTCCCACCTGCTGCCAGGTGTCCTGTGAAGCTGTTCTGTACTTAACCCTTCTAGTGCTGGGCATTGATGCAATACAGCAGATGTATTGGTTACCTCAGCAACAGCAATTTCCCTCACACACTGCACTGCCTGAGAGACCTTCCTAACTCCTCCTATTCCTAACAGTTTAAGAAGGAACTGCACAATTTAGTGATTTCTTAGGATGCCTGAGACAATTCTGCACGGATTTCTAAAAACCTCCTAATATTTTGCCTCAGTCTTGATAAATGTCCCCCAACAAGTGTTGGTTTATGTAACTAGATCAGAGCAGCCCCTGCGATTGCAGGGGGCTCAGTGCTGTGAGGGGCCTCAACTACCAACCTTCCCTCCCTCCTATACAGAGGACCATACTTCAGATCAGGTGTGTTTGTGGCTACACTTGTTATGGGTTTGAGGATCATGATGGCCACACTTGTTTTATGACCCTTGTGAGATGGACCCCCAGGCCGTGAAGGACACCAAGGGGAGGCAAGGGAAGGGGTGTGAACAATGGAGGGGGGGGAGGGTAAAGTTTTGCTGGGAGGGGTATGAATTGTAATGCCGCCACTGTCTGCGAGGGTAAACATGGAGCAACAGACAGAGCGGGGTTTCCAGAAAGGCCAAAAAGGCCTGGGCCTTGGGCAGCAGCTGATTGAGGGGCGGCTGGACATGGAAGAGAGGTTGCTGCAAATGGAACACAGAGGTTGCAAATAATGAGCAAAAGATACAAATAGGGAACTGCAGCCCAAGGGATTTGTATATAATAAAAGGTGGATGCTGTACATGAAGGTTAGACATGGAAGAGGAGTCTGCACAGGGGATAGGAGGGGGTGCTGTACATGGAAGGGGAGCAAGAAAATTGGCCTAGAGGCACAAAAAGTATAAATCCGGCCTTGGCAACAGACCAATGAAAGAGCACGCAAGTGAGTTGCTACTCTGCCAAAGACTCTGGTGGGGCTCCCAGAAGCACAGTTAAGTTGGAGAATGACCTGGGGTGTCCCGGCAGCCAGCTCAGTGCCTGTGGAGGTGGTGGTGGTGGTGGTGGGGGGGGGGGGGGTTGGGCAGCAACAAAGGGCCCCTAATAATGCTTCAGGGAAGGGGGGAGCAGGCCCAGATTAACATCACAGGACCCTATAGGCACTGATGCCCTGGCACCCCAGACTTCACCCTCCATGAACCTACAAACCGCGCTGCACCACACTGCCACTGTGCTGGCTGGCCCAGCTCCCCTGTCTTCCTTACTTCCCATGCTCGGTTTAGTTAGCCACAGATGTCCCTAAATACTGAGTGTACCTCTGGCTACCTAGTACTAAGCAGCTAAATGTGCCCCAGGTATTAGGTAGCTAGAGGTGCCCCCCACTAAAGGGAGATCTTGTCAGTGGAATGCCAAGAGCTGTGTGAGTAACCTCTCATGTATGCTCCACTTGGGACTCTGCATAGGGAAGGAGGGAGGCAATTGAGGAAGGGAGTGATCCGGCCTTTCCAATATTAGACGCCTGTAGACACGAGCCTACAGTGCCTTATGGTAAATGCAGCCCTAGCGGGGTGGTCTGTCAGGGGGCCCTCGGATTCATTTTAAAATGTACCCCATTGTTTGTAGAACCGGTCCTGCTTCTATTATAGATAGACTATACAGTGATTGATTCTATTACAGAGAGATTATAAAAGCACTGACTGTCGCTATTAAACACACTGTGATAGATGCCTGTGCTATTATAAAAGCTGTAGGCTCACTTCACAAAGAATATGAGCCATTTGAAATGATAATTGCTTCACTCCTACACCGCTTCAGAATTGCTTTGAACTCAAAAATAGTGGTTTGAAATACAATTATTTTATCTCCAGCTGGGGAATGGAGAGAAAGTAAGTAACAGCTATTTGTGAGGTTTAGTCAAAGCAGTTAGGATTATAAAGGCATTAAGGGGGTTCTATTTGAATGTAAAGCCATTCTCAGGAGAAAAGCATTCATGTATATCACAATCTTTATAAAATAAGCTTCGTGACCACAGTTGTTACATAGACCATGACTGGTACCTATAACTGCTGGTGACTGATATAACATGATGTAATGGGACCACTAACGGATTGTAAAGAGACTGTGACTGTTGATATTATAGACTGTAACCCCTGACAGGCTGCTGTGCAGAGACTGTGACTGCTGATACTATGGACTGTAACCCCTGACAGGCTGCTGTGCAGAGACTGTGACTGCTGATAGTATAGACTGTAACCCCTGACAGGCTGCTGTGCAGAGACTGTGACTGCTGACATTATAGACTGTAACCCCTGACAGGCTGATCGGTTTCAGGCTGAAATCGATTCACAATCTGTTTGCAGTAAAGGCAGCCATGCGATCCCTCTCTGATCAGATTCGATCAGATAGGGATCTGTCAGCTGGTCGATCTAATGGCAAATCGGCCAGTGTATGGCTACCTTAACCCCTGACAGGATGCTGTGCAGAGACTGTGACTGCTGATATTAGACAGTAACCCCTGACAGGCCGCTGTGCAGAGACTGTGACTGCTGATACTATAGACAGTAACCCCTGACAGGCTGCTGTGCAGAGACTGTGACTGCTGATACTATAGACAGTAACCCCTGACAGGCTGCTGTGCAGAGACTGTGACTGCTGATATTATAGACTGTAACCCCTGACAGGCTGCTGTGCAGAGACTGTGACTGCTGATACTATAGACTGTAAACCTTGACAGGCTGTTGTGCAGAGAGACTGTAACTGCTGATACTATGGACTGTAACCCCTGACAGGCTGCTGTGCAGAGACTGTGACTGCTGATACAATGGACTGTAACCCCTAACAGGCCACTGTGCAGAGACTGTGACTGCTGATATTACTAGGGTGACCAGGCGTCGGAAAAAGTGGACCTGTCCGGGGCGTCCGGCCGGTTTTTTGAAATGTCCGGGTATGAAGAGGCTCTCTAGCCACTTCGCTCTTTATGATGAGTCGACTCATGACTCACAGGAGCAGCCAGAACAGCAGCCAGCCAGAGATTCTCAGGCAGAGGCTCGTCTCTAGCACTTCATTGCGGCTCTTTAGTGAGCCGGACTTCCCAATCATTGCGGCTCTTTAGTGAGCCAGACTTCCCATCCAAACTCTGGCTGCTCCTGTGAGTCATGAGTCGACTCATGAGTCAAAGATAGCTGGCCTAGAATCCAGGCCAGCAATCTTTGACTCTTGAGTCGACTTATAACTCATGGGAGCAGGCAGCTAGAGAGCCCGATGCCGGCTGTTGTAGGCAGCAGCACCGGGAAGTGTCATCTCACAATTGCAGCCAGCCACAGACCAGACTGTCACTCAATAGTGACTCGGAGATTCGGAGTCCGAAGAGGACAGCCAATAGCTCAGCAGGCAGCAGCAGGAGGAGGACTCAAGGTGGGTTACCTTGGGTGGGGTGCGCAGCCAAGCCAACTGCCAACAGCACGGTGGCGTAGTGGTTAGCGCTCTTGCCTTGCAAGGGCTGGGTCCCCGGTTCCAATACCAGCCAGGTCAACATCTGCAAGGAGTTTGAATGTTCTCCCCCTGTCTGCGTGGGTTTCCTCCGGGTGCTCTGGTTTCCTCCCACATCCCCAAAAACATACAGATAGGTTAATTGGCTTACCCTAAATATTGGCCCTAGACTATGATACATACACTACGCTAGACATATGAGTATGGTAGGGATTAGATTGTGAGCCCCTCTGAGGGTCAGTTAGTGACAAGACAATATACTCTGTACAGTGCTGCGGAAGATGTCGGCGCTATATAAATACTAAATAATAATAAGGTGATGCTGATGTGAGCCTGGGGCCCCCAGCGTACCACCGCATTTGTGGGTAAATGTGCTGCCGATAAGATTGCATTTGTGGGGAAATCTGCTGCCAATCTCATTGCACTTGTGGGGAAATGTGCTGCCAATATCATAGCATTTGTGGGGAAATCTGCTGCCAATCTCATTAAATTTGTGGGGAAATGTGCTGCCAATCTCATTAAATTTGGGGGGAAATGTGCTGCCAATCTCATTGCATTTTGTGGTTGGCCAGCCCTCCACCATGTGGTCTGGAAAAAAAAACGGCCCTCCATGCCCGTAAAGTTGGACAGCACACTGCTAAGGTCTTGTATATTTGGCCCCACCCATTACCACGCCCACATGCTGTTGTAATCGTCCTCTTTTTTGGAAATCAAAATATGGTCACCCTAGATATTACAGACTGTAACCCCTGACAGGCTGCTGTGCAGAGACTGTGACTGCTGATATTATAGACTGTAAACCCTGACAGGCTGCTGTGCAGAGAGACTGTGACTGCTGATATTATAGACTGAAACCTCTGACAGGCCGCTGTGCAGAGACTGTGACTGCTGATATTACAGACTGTAACCCCTGACAGGCTGCTGTGCAGAGAGACTGTGACTGCTGATATTATAGACTGTAACTAGTGTTGGGCGAACAGTGTTCGCCACTGTTCGGGTTCTGCAGAACATCACCCTGTTCGGGTGATGTTCGAGTTCGGCCGAACACCTGGTGGTGTTCGGCCAAACTGTTCGGGGTTCGCCGAACTGCTGAATGCATGGCCGAACAGGGCCCCTGTTCGGCCGAACAGGGCCCTGTTCGGCCGAATACTGCCCCCCATGGGGTCGCAGGCATAAGGGGGGAGCATGCCCCGATCGCGGGGGGGGGGTCGGAAATTCCCCCCACCCCCTCCGCTAGCGCTCCCCCCTCTGCCCGCTTCCCCATACAAAAAGTTTAAAGCAAGTTCAATAGTACCTGGTGGCACTGGCTGGCAGTGGAGTGAGGAGGAGGAGGAGTCCGAGTAGCAGAGTGACGTTGAGGCCGGGCAGCGGGCGGTTCAGCGCTAGTACCCTTGTGGTACTTCCGCCCTTTCTCTGACCTGCGTGATGACGCATACGAGGACGTGAGGTCAGAGAAAGGGCGGAAGTACCACAAGGGTACTAGCGCTGAACCGCCCGCTGCCCGGCCTCAACGTCACTCTGCTACTCGGACTCCTCCTCCTCCTCACTCCACTGCCAGCCAGTGCCACCAGCCCAGGTACTATTGAACTTGCTTTAAACTTTTTTTATGGGGAAGCGGGCGGAGGGGGGAGCGCTAGCGGAGGGGGTGGGGGGAATTTCCGACCCCCCCCGCGACCGGGGCATGCTCCCCCCTTATGCCTGCGACCCCATAGGGCCCCCAAAATGGGCATGTTCGGGGGTCCCATTGACTCCCATTGAGTTCGGCGTTCGGGGCCGAACATGCCGAACATCTGGCCCATGTTCGGCCTGTTCGGCCCGAACCCGAACATCCAGGTGTTCGCCCAACACTAACTGTAACCCCTGATAGGCTGCTGTGCAGAGACTGTGGCTGCTGATATTACAGACTGTAACCCCTGACAGGCTGCTGTGCAGAGACTGTGACTGCTGATACTATAGACTGTAACCCCTGACAGGCCGCTGTGCAGAGACTGTGACTGCTGATATTATAGACTGTAAACCCTGACAGGCCGCTGTGCAGAGACTGTGACTGCTGATATTATAGACAGTAACCCCTGACAGGCTGCTGTGCAGAGACTGTGACTGCTGATACTATAGACTGTAACCCCTGACAGGCTGCTGTGCAGAGACTGTGGCTGCTGATATTACAGACTGTAACCCCTGACAGGCTGCTGTGCAGAGACTGTGACTGCTGATACTATAGACTGTAACCCCTGACAGGCCGCTGTGCAGAGACTGTGACTGCTGATATTATAGACTGTAAACCCTGACAGGCTGCTGTGCAGAGACTGTGACTGCTGATACTATAGACTGTAACCCCTGACAGGCTGCTGTGCAGAGACTGTGACTGCTGATACTATAGACTGTAACCCCTGACAGGCTGCTGTGCAGAGACTGTGACTGCTGATATTATAGACTGTAACCCCTGACAGGCCGCTGTGCAGACACTGACACAATAAACTGCTGTGCTGTAGTAAAATATGATTGTTTACTATAATTTTTTCCACTTCAATAGTAGAGTACCAGGAAATTTACAGATAATCTACTATCTGCTTTTCTACTCACCAAAATTTACATGCGCCCCTTTTTGATGTCCGTAGACAAAAATGCCTTTTTTTATGGGGAAATGTGCTTGAAAATATACTACAACCTTTTTTCTCTCCTTCTCCTGCTGCTGCAGCTCCTGGACAGGAATTTCAGATTTTGAGCATGTGACAAACTAGGAAGAACAAATGATGCCCAACTATATTTCCTAGAATCCCAGCATTTCAATGAAAACCATGTGCTGACATGAGGTGGGGGTATTACAGAAAGTGGGGTGTGTGTGTGTGTGTGTGTGTGTGGGGGGGGGGGGGTACCTTAAGGGCTGTCACACTTGCAACTTCCGGCGTTCGGATATGTCGTTTACCGCCAGGATCAACAAACTCTCACACTGAGATAAAACCGATTTTCCATCTCAATGCGTTTAATGTTGTTTGCTTGCAATTGCACGAACATCGCAGTCAAGCCTAATATTTCGGATGCTGTATGTAGCATGCCGCAGCAGTTGCATTCAGTGGTTCTGTGCTCCCCCCCCATCAGGGCTCAAAACACGAGAGAACGACGGGAACTGAAGCCAATCGAAAATAATGGTACACCTGTATGGGAGTGAGTCAGCACTGGTGCAGGCAGAAAAACATGTACAAATCCTAAATGCGCCAAAACCAAATAAAAAAAACTTTGCAGTAACTCCCACACCTCCAATAATTGTAAACTCCACCCCCCAAAAAAGTCTGGAAATGCATTCAAAATACATTGGTCAAAGAACCAATCAATTTATTGAATGTTTCAATGAACGGTCAGATGTATTTGCATGTGTGTTTGATGGGACAATACATTTACACTGTTCCTGCTTTCAGCTTGTGTGCAGACCCTTCCTTGGGTTGAGGGAACTGACTTTACTGCTTGGTTGCAAAAATGCATCTGTTAACGCACCGCCCACCGAAGTCCATATGAACTGGTGAACTGGCCCTGCCTGGTAACAGATCTGGGGTTCATGGAAGCACAATTTGAAAAGTTCATTTCCAGCAACAGGTTTTGGTTTTTTTTTTTCAGATTTTGCCTTGTTGAATTTGGGCTTTTAAATTGTGTCTCCCCTCCATGCTTATTTTAGGGTGTCGTCACATTTTAGCAATGGCAAATAATTAAGCAGCTGGCAAACTGGCACCAGTAATACTGGATGGCTAACTGACTTTCACATTTAATAAAAATCAATGTATGTAATTGCGTTAAAGGAATTTTTATTATTTGAACTGAAAGGCATGCTGTTCTCAGTTCCTCGCCACGCCGCTGACCTTTTTCTGGAAGCACGCTTGTAATTAGAAACTCTTTTTAGATGAACAGACAGATGCAGTGGATCCCGGGGTGTCCACCAGAATGCCTGAAGGTCAGGCCGCTGCCTTGCTGGCCTAATTGACGAGAACACGTTTGAAAATTGTAAAGTCTCTCAGTAGCTGTTGTGGTCTGTGTCTGCACCCTCGGATTCTGTGTCTCCTGCAACAAAACCAGAGGAAAATCAAAAGAGGCATGGGGGGGGGGGGGGGGGGTAGGTTGTGCCTGTTTACTCAGCTAAGTGGGGAAGAGTGACCTGCTACCTTGCTGACATCAAAGCAGGACTGTAGTAGCTTTGTGTTAGTGGGGGTTGGCCAACCACAGGGTTCCTCTGAGAACCTGCACCAGATTTATACCTTTCACTTCCCTATGGCCAACCATCATCTACCATCACCCAATGGCAGCCCCACCCCCTAACCACACACAATTTCAATTTTGTATTATTATTTTTGTATTTTTCATTATTATGTTTGCTATGAAAGTCACAAGAATATAATTTTGCCTTCTTAAAACAGAATATACTAAAAAACACACTGGTGGACTATAAGCTATAGTAGGAACGAGAAGTCTATATACAGTATTACCTTGCCAGAAAGACAAACCAAGTGCAATGGAAAAAAAAAAATTCTTGATGCACGTTAAGACAACGCGTTTCACGGGTGTTGGCTCGCTTCCTCAGGTCAATAAAAGTGTTTGGAATGTAGTGATCACAAGCAGGAGCCTAATTAGAGGCGCTCGTGCTCACTACATTTCAGACTGAAGTAAGTAATCTAACGTTGGGCATTTTTTCCTACAGCTTACACTTTAAAGAGACCCCCCCCCCCACCGGCTCTGCTGCCCCCCACAACAAATCGCGTCAGGCTAGCGACAATCTGCTTGTTATCGCTCCCCCGCCTCCTCTATTGCAGGGCTCCCCCGCCTCTGACCCTCGCTGCCCGCATCCGTGAGCTTCCTCCAATCGGAAGCTAAGCTGCGACCCAGGAAGTACGGCTTAGCTTCCGATTGGAGGAAGCTCACGGAGGCGGGCAGCGAGGGTCAGAGGCAGAGGAGCCCTGCAATAGAGGAGGTGGGGGAGAGATCATGAATTTGCAGGTAAATAGAAGGCTAGCGACAAGTAGATTGTTGCTATCCTGGTGCGATTTGCCGGGGGGGGGGGGGGGGGCTAACGGTGGCAATAGGAGGACACAGAGGCATGTAATTGTACACAGAACATGCCTCTGTGTCCTATTCCGCCTCGGGCTCTCTTTAAGACTTATCTCATTTTTGTCTGGAAAAACTACAACCTCAGAGTCGCAACTATCAGGGATGGTTGGCCCATGACGCCAAGTGACGTCAGGCGGCATGGGCCTGGAGCAGGGCCGGATTACCGACCAGGCAACAAAAGCAGTCGTTTGGGGCCCCATTCAGAGTCAAAGGGGCCCCATCAGCACATAAACCAGCCTTTACCAACCTGTCAGCGGTGGCTGGATGGTATAATGGTTAAAAGGACTCTGAGCAGTGCAGTAACTATGGAAAGATGCATATCATTTTAAAGCTCTTTTTTTCCTCTTTCCAATGATATATAAACCACCGTCCTAAGCCTTTTAGTATTCACGATTTTCGTGATTGAAATCGCGGCCACGGCAATTGCGATCTTCAAAATGATATGCATCTTTCCATAGTTACATTGTATTACACAGGACGACTTTTCTCCAAAGTCGGCAGCTCGATTCAGCACAATGCAATGAAATATAAGGAACCCAGGGGGATATAATTACAAACATCATGCTGGTAGGTGTGAGGATGTAATTAATTAGTTGTGGGTATGCTTAAAGGCGTACCCACAGGCACTGCTCGGAGTCCCTTTAAAGTGAATGTTTACCGTTTCTAAAAACAAAAAGTCAGCTACTCACCTAAGGAGAGGGAAGGCTCGGTCCTAATGAGCCTTCCCTCTCCTCTCCCGGTGCCCAGTCCCGCGCAGGATCCCCCGTGGCAGTATTCGACCAGTTCGGTCAAATACTGCCACTTCCGCATGCCGAAGGGAGCTTTTGGAAGGCTTCGGGAGCACTCGGGCTCCCGAGGACACGGCCACTCCATACTACGCATGCGCGAGCGCCCTCTATGACGCGCTAGCGCGTACGTAGTATGGAGCGGCCCGTCTTCGGAAGCCCGAGTGCTCCCGAAGACCTCCGAAGTCTCTGCGGCGGCGGACGCGAACGGGGGAGCCAGCGCAGCACCGAGGGCACCGGGAGAGGAGAGGGAAGGCTCATTAGGACCGAGCCTTCCCTCTCCTTAGGTGAGTATCTGACTTTTTGTTTTTAGAAACGGTACCCATTGGCTTTAAGGGCTCTGCCTCTGACACAGGAGACCAGGGTTCGAATCTCGGCTCTGCCTGTTCAGTAAGCCAGCACCTATTCAGTAGGAGACCTTAGGCAAGTCTCCCTAACACTGCTACTGCCTATAGGGCGCGTCCTAGTGGCTGCAGCTCTGGTGCTTTGAGCCCGCCAGGAGAAAAGCTCGATATAAATGTTATTTGTCTTGTCAAATGATGCCGTGCGCTGCTGATTGTCTTCATAGCCAGGCTCTCCTACTAGGTCCCCCTCCTGCTACTGTGCGCTCTGCTGCTGCCCACTCCTCCCTCCCTTCCCACAGAGAACCACAGCTGCAGCAAGAATAATAGCAGCAGATGGCAAACGCTCACTCCCCTATCCATGATCCAAGCGATAGAGATCCTGTCATCTGAAACCCATCTGTCTCTTCTACAGTGCAGCCGCTCGCTCTGAACTTCCTGATTCTCAGATCAGACAGGAAGTAGGAAGTAGTAATAGCAGTAGTAACAGAGCGGCAGCACTCTAGAGGAGACAGATGGGCTCCGGATGACGGGACCTCTATTGCTTGGATTGCAATAGGTGAATGTGAGTCATCTGGTGCAGTCATTCTCCCCCGCTGCGGCTGCCTTCTCTGCTGGACTATCGTATTCACTGGGATGGAGGCAGCATGGTGGCTGTCTAGTTTGGGAGGAAATCGGTTGTTCGTGGTGGGGGTTGCTATGTAATTCTGTCTGGGGAACGGCTTCCGGTTTGGCGGTGTCCAGAGCTTTCTGCTATTGCCAGGCTGGAGATGCAGGGGGAAAGTGCTGCTGCTGTGATATCTAGCGCCCTCTTCACAGGGGTGCCCCAGCCCCTGAGTGCAAATGTCCCAGCCATTCATCTCTCACTCTGCATTTTGCCGCTATTATTCCCTGCATTGTGCACCCACAGAGGAAAGCGGGCTGTTGCCCATAGCAACCAGTAGCTCGGCTGCCCCGGTGTGTGCGGCATGTTGCTGTGCAGCTGCATCTTCTGATTCTATTACGACATGATGGGGGGCCCAAATCAGTTACTTTGCTTAGGGGCCCCATTTAGCCTTAATCCGGCTCTGGCCTGGAGCAGCTATTCCACCCTATGAGCTGGCGTCCGCTTCCTTCATTAGTCCCCGCTGGTGGCGGTTCCCATGGTAATGCCGATATACATCGCCACTACAGGGAGCCGCTCTCCTGCTTCCTGATTCTACACAGCAGCCGCGGGACACGCCGCTGGGAGAGACTTGTATGACATCACATGCACGGGAAGGCGGGGGGGGGGTGGAGGGGACTAATGAAGGAGTAAGGTAACGGGAGTGAACGGCCGTGAGGGGGAGGGGGGGGGCTGCAGGGGATGGGATGCAGGCACTGGGGACAGCTATATTACAAGTACTGCAGGGGGTGGGGGGGTTGGGGCACATCCTCACAAGTTTGCCTCAGGCAGCAAAAAGTCTAGAACTGGCCGTGGCAACTATAGGGGAGCAGCCTTTGTGACCAGGGAGGCCCAGGGCTGTGGGGAAGGCCCAACTATTAGGCCTACATTCAGTGCACCCCATCCTCCAGATTAGGTGGTGTTGTGTGAACTGAGAAGGATATGGAGGCTGACATGTTTATATCCTTTCAAACAATACAGATTGCCTGGCTGTCCTGCCGAGCCTCTGTCTCTAATGGGGATGAGCCGAAATTCCGCATATGCATATTTTCACATGGCAATTTGCAATTATGATGCAAAATCGTGATTAGTCATTTTCGGCAAACTCCTAAAATCAAAATGCTGCCTCATAATATTGCGTTAATTCCTAATTTTGTGCGCAATTTCACAATTTTCATAATTTCACGTAATTTATCGTAATTACACAAAAATGAATCATAATTTATCATACTGGTTGTAATTATACAAAATTGTGTGCCATTACAAATTAGCTATTTGTAACGATTGGTGTCAGCAACACAGATTTTTCTGATTATTGGTGATCTGCAGTATCACCAATAATACAGATACTATACCTGATTATGTGGTGATCTGCAGAATCACCAATAATGCTAGTATAGCTAGACACGGGACAACCAATGTGGGATTGTGTTTTGTTGCAACAATAATGAGAAGAGGAGATCTCCAGAGGAGCGGGAGATTCAGACAATACTGCAGCCAAGGATCCCCTGAGGAGCAGGGGATTCAGACTGTACTGCAGCCAGTGGACACTTGAAGAGCAGGGACCACTGACTGTGCTGCAAGGATGATCACCTGAGGAGCAGGTGATTAAGACTACACTACAGCCAAGAATCTCCTGAGGAGCAGGAGATTAAGACTGTACTGCAGCCAGTGGACACCTGAGGAGCAGGGACCACTGACTGTACTGCAAGGAAGATCACCTGAGGAGCAGGTGTTACAGACAGTGCTGCAAGGGCTGATCACCTAAGGAGTATGTGACAGCTCTTAGAGATTCCTCACTAATGGCTAGGCCCACTAGTGAGGACAGGAAGGTCAGACAAGCAGGGTAGGCAACGTACGGACAGATAAAATACAAAGACGGAAGGCTGATTCGATGCTTAGGTTCATGCAGAGTCGGCAACAATATTCAGATAGGCAGAGGTACCGAATCAGCAAACAGGAGAGTAGTCAAGGAAGCAGAAGGTCATAACAGATAAACAATAGCAATGTAGCAATATCCTAGTCTAGGTGTGAAGTCCTTGGTTTCAACACCTGGGTTCTAGACTAAGTACACAGATACACAATGCAATTAGTACTTTAAGCTATCAACGGAAACTGGCTAAGTGTGGATCCCCAGCTCCAGCTGGTTCTAGCACACTGTAGGATCTGACTAGGGTCTGAACGCTAACACGTTAGCATTTGCAACAGCAGACAACCAGCAACTGATAGGCAGGTCCTATATATACTCATAGCGCTCCACAACGCCGCCCCAGTCACTCAGCCAATCTGGAGCACTACTGGAGTCAGCTGACCGGCTGATCAGCTGACTCCTCTTTTACTTGCATAAAGGTCCTGTCGCCTGGCGCGCGCGCGTAGCTCTCAATCTATGTGCACTAGAAGGACCAGGCAAAGCAGCAGCATGTAGCTGCGTGACAGAGGCCGCCGGCTGATACGCAGAGATAGCCACCATGCCGCTTGGCCATGCGGCGATATCTCCACTATCTTTTACACTATTATTAAATCAATCATAATTACGGCAATAATCATAATTGTGAAAATTAGACATATATTCGTAATTGCGCTAAATCTCGTGTAATATTTCACAATTACGATTTTGCTTTCATGATCGGAATCTTAACTACGAAAATTACGTGGAATTACAAAATTTACCATTGCAGCCATCACTAGTTTCTAATAATTGTAGCCATAGATCTTGAACAAGCTATAGATGTTTCTGACTGAAGTCTGATTGAATTTGCTGCATGCTTGTTTCAGGTGTGTGATACCTAAGAGATCAGCAGCACTGCCAGGCAACTGGTATTGTTTATAAATATGGCAGCCTCCATATCCCTCTCAGTTCAGGTGTACTTTAAAGTGGACCTGAACTTTTGCACAGGACAGAAGGAAAACAGAGAAATGCACCCTGTATGTATTTAGAGAGTTTAGCCTGTTTAATTCCACCTCATCTGTGCCTAACCACAACTGTAATTTGATCTCTCAGTTGTGTCAGCTGGCTGCCTCGGCAGAGCAGCTAATTTGTAAACACAGGATGTTATCCCTATGTCTGCTCTGCTGCCATGAATGCAGGAAGTAGACAAACTGCAGATTTATTGCAGGATTTTTCTCAGCTGTAACAAAGAAATGTTTTTCTTTAAAGGTCATTATCCTGCTGCGTATCTTATAGAGCAGAAAGGAAGTTCTGAGTTCAGGCCACTTTAAATAATAATAAGTATTTTATATACACCCTATATAATGGGAAGGGGGGCTGAAATACATTTGAAACAATATAAATTAGTTATATCAGCCAATACAAACACCAGTTTTTGCTGTAATGTTACTGTATATGGTACCTGGAACCATTGTTGTTCCCCAGCCCTGTCTCCTAGCAATAGGGTTATACGACTGATCAGTTATTTTTATTATGGTCGGTAAAGTGACTTATTTTGTTTTCCTATCCTATTTCACATTTTTTATCGTTTTTATTCCTTACCCGTTCATAAAAGACCGACACATTTATGGAGATGCTGGCAGAGGTTCTTGCCCGAGGGGGGTTGGATCGTGCCTACACAACTGACTGCCCTTCTTTGCCTACGGGCACCTTTATACCTCTGAGTATTCCTGTTTTGCTCGCTCCTCTGTCTTTTGACTGTCTTAAAAAAGCAGCCATATAATGCAGTTTTCAAATAACAGCCTTCAGGAGGCCATTGCCAATGGTTTGACAATAGCAGAGAACCCAGCCTGGCCAGAGACACGTGCCCTTATTGTGGGGGGATGTCACCAAAGTCAGTGTAATCCATCAATTGTTCTGACGAGGCGTTAAATAGTCGGTTTATACTGTGTAACCTCTATCTACTATCTGTGTTCTTCCTTCTGGATCCTCACTTCATTTGCTTAGATGGGATTACCGAGGCTCATCCACCAGTGTGGCCTCAGGGCTACATCCCCCACCCGACCCGTCATCTCCACATATTCATTATTTGGGGAGATTGCAAGATAGGACTTCTGCTGGATTCCAAATGTTGAAGGATGATTTCCATAATACACTTATCACGACTTAACCAGCATGACCAGATTTAGGTCATCCCGTAGCCTTGCTGCTCATATTGTGTGCTGAAGATTAATACCATTAAATACAAGAAGAAGTGTGCCTTAAGCCGGTGGAGGAAACTGTGCATATTTTCTCTTCAACTGACTGCTGGTCTTCCAGGTGTCCATATCTGGACTATTTTCTGATTGGATAAGATGAAACACAAAGCTCTGTGATGACCACATCTGCCTGCTTAGGCACTTAGGACACAATCTCGCGGTTTGCTAGAGAAGATGAATGCCTAGATTGTTTGGAAGTAGGGATGGTCAGAAATGCCGATTTCTGATTTCGTAGAAATTCTGATTTCGGCCAATGCCGATTACCGATATTGCGGATTTCCGATGTCTGTTTTCCGATTCAGATTTCCAAAGAGCATTTTTTTGGTAATTTTTTGCAGTCTCTAATTGGCCAAATACTTCCGAGTTGACTCTGCGTTCTCTGATTGGTCCACTGCTTCTGAGTTCTGTGATTGGGCTGAAATGACCGAGTTGTGGTAATGCAGCATTTCTGCAGAAATCTGATTTTGGTTTTTCGATTTCCGAAGAGCCTTTTTTTTTGGGTCATGTTTTGCATTCTCTGATTGGCCAAATACTTCCGAGATGACTCTGCGTTCTCTGATTGGTCCGATGCTTCCGAGTTCTGTGACTGGACTCAAATGATCAAGTTGCGGTAATGCTGTATTTCTGCTGGAAATCCAAATACCAAGTTCCATTCAGAAATACTGATTTTCAATAGGAAATGCGGAAATTTCATTTCCATGTGTGAGAAAACGCGGAAAAGCCGCCACGTGCGCTCAGAACAAGGCGGCTGATTCCGCGTCCAACGCGGCGGTTTGCACGCGTAGGCCTACATCTGCCAGTATGGCTGAACGCGGAGAAACCGCCGCATGCCTTGATAGCGGTGCGGCTGGCTCCGCGTCCAGCGCGGCGGGTGGTATGCAAGACATGTCTGGTGTGGCTGGGACTAATAGTCCACACAGGTTCAGAAGGACGCGCGCGCGCGCGCGTTGAGAGGCAGAACTTTCATGTCAGCCAGAAGGGAGTCAGCTGACCAAGCCGGTCAGCTGACTATTGTACCAGCTCCC
The DNA here is from genome assembly GCF_040937935.1 of Hyperolius riggenbachi. Taxonomy (NCBI): domain Eukaryota; kingdom Metazoa; phylum Chordata; class Amphibia; order Anura; family Hyperoliidae; genus Hyperolius; species Hyperolius riggenbachi. Next base: position 639,283,617 of record NC_090646.1, on the reverse strand, counting down.
ATTGGTCCAGCACTTAGGGGAGGTGCTGGAGAGCGCTGGGCTATATATACTGGGTGCTGGTCATTCGCTGGTTGTCTGCCGTTGCGATCACTACGTGGAAGCACTCAGACCTTATTGTCAGAATCTGTGTTATCATTCTGTTATACTTCAGACTAGTTCCACGGTGTTGTTGATCAAGGACCTCACACCCAAGATTAGGGACTTGTGTTACCATTCTGTTATACTTCAGACTAGTTCCAGGGTGTTGATGATCAAGGACCTCACACCCAAGATTAGGGACTTGTGTTATCATTCTGTTATACTTCAGACTAGTTCCAGGGTGTTGATGATCAAGGACCTCACACCCAAGATTAGGGACTTGTGTTACCATTCTGTTATACTTCAGACTAGTTCCAGGGTGTTGATGATCAAGGACCTCACACCCAAGATTAGGGACTTGTGTTACCATTCTGTTATACTTCAGACTAGTTCCAGGGTGTTGATGATCACGGAGCTCACATCCAAGACTAGGCATTGTTTATTATCTGTTATGACTTTCTGCTTTTCTGACCACTCTTCTGTTCACTGATTTGGTACTTCGCTATATCTGATACTCTGTTGCCAAACCCTGCTTGCCTTTGGATTACCAAATCAGCCTCCTGTCTTTGTACTGTGTATGTCCGTGTGTTGCCGACCTGGCTTGTCCGACCTTGAGAGCTATCTCCCCAGTTTAGAGATAGTTCACAGACCAGTCAGTGACATCCTCTATTGGTGTCACTCACGCTCTGGTCCTTCCCTCTCCCAGTCTGACTCCTCCCTGCGGGAGAGTCTCAGGCTGCTGGAAGGTACTTACTCTAGCAGTATTCCTTACTGCCTTGTACCTGTCTTCCTGGTATTGTTCTCAAAGTATTACTGTTGCACCAAACACTCATATCTTTCAGGTGTCCAGAGGTTAGTAATATATCTGATTATCGGTGATACTGCAGATCATCAATAATCAGGTATATATCTGTATTTTGGTGATACTGCAGATCACCAATAATCAGATCCTCTCTGTGTTACAAATACATTGTTACAGAACGGCAGACCAAAAAATGCAAATGGACGCACTCACCAGCCGTCTGGGCACACTTACCACTTCTGTGGAAAACATCAATATAGTGCTGGGCAGTCACCAGACGGTAATGGACGCTTTGTCTGGATCTTTACAAACCCTCCAGACGGCAGTGAAGGATGTGCGATCTCCTCTTAGCACAGACATACGTATGCCTGTGCCTGAAAAAATTTCTGGTCACAGATCTGACTTCCGAAATTTTAGAAGTAGAGTGTTATCATACTTTGAGTTAAGACCTAATTCTTCAGGAACTGTGGCCCAAAGGGTTACCTTTATTAAAACCTTGTTATCTGGCAATTCTCAGACCTGGGCGTATAGCCTTCCCTCCAGTCACCAGGCCCTGATCTCTGTAGAGGAATTTTTTAAAGCTATGGCTATAATTTACGACGATCCAGACATTGCCTCGACTTCTGAGCGGAAGCTCAAACTTTTACGTCAAGGCAAGAGTCCGGTTGAAGATTATGCTGCTGAATTTAGGAGATGGTCAGTATCGGCCAGGTGGGACACATTTGCCCTTTTAGATTGTTTTTTATCAGGGTTGTCAGACGAGGTCTCCGATCTTATGTTAAGTCAGCCGGAACCTAAGTCCATCGATGAAGCCATTTCATCGGCCATCAGGATAGATCGCCGGCTGCGATATCAGAGACAGACCCGGGGTAAAAACCATGTGAGAATGGTGTCCCACGCTGCTCCCCCAGTGACTCCACTTCCACCCGCTTCACCTCCACCGGAGCCAATGCAGATTGGTCGGTCAAAGTTGTCTCAAGTGGAGCGGAAACGCAGAATCTCAGAGCGTCTCTGTCTTTATTGTGCAGAGGGGGGCCATAGAGTACAGAATTGCCCTAAGAAGTCGGGAAACGCTACTGCCTAGGTGTAGTCGGGGGTAATACCCTAGGCATGCAATTTTTACCCCTAGATGATAAACGTTTGCTTCTTCCCTGTACTATTTCATGGGAAGATAGGTCTGAAGTCACTGAAGCCTTCATTGACTCGGGCTCAGCGGCTAATTTTATGGATTTTGAATTTGCAAAAAAATTGTGTATCCTGGTTTTTTTGTGTTACGTATGACAACCTCCACGATCATTCTTCGCATGCCTTGGTTACAACTTCACTCACCTCAGATTAACTGGGCCACTGGTCAGCTAACGAGCTGGTCTTCCCAGTGTTTTCATCATTGTTTAGCGAAGGTAACCTTGGGTGAGACCAAGATTCATGTGGAAGGATTGCCAGATCAGTATTCTGAGTTTGCAGACGTGTTTTGTCCTAAATCGGCCGATAAACTTCCTCCACACCGCCCTTTCGATTGTCCTATTGATCTCCGGTCTGGTTGTATGCCCCCTAGAGGTCATCTCTACAATTTATCTGGGCCCGAAAAATTGGCCATGCAGGAATACATCCGTGAAAATTTAGCTAAGGGGTTCATTCGCCCTTCCCGGTCGCCTGCTGGTGCAGGTTTCTTTTTTGTAAAGAAAAAAGACGGAGGCCTTCGGCCGTGCATTGATTATCGGGGCCTGAATAAAATCACAGTAAAAAATCGCTATCCATTGCCTTTGATAGACGATTTATTTACTCAGGTCACCAATGCTAAGATCTTCTCAAAATTGGATTTGCGGGGTGCATACAACCTGGTACGGATCAGAGAGGGTGATGAATGGAAGACGGCCTTTAACACACCCGATGGGCATTACGAGTACCTGGTGATTCCCTTTGGGTTGTGTAACGCCCCGGCCGTCTTTCAGGAACTCATTAATGAGGTGTTCAGAGAGGTTTTAGGCAAATTTGTCCTAGTATATTTGGATGATATACTGATCTTCTCAGCCAACCTCTCAGAGCATAGGGATCATGTCAGGTTTGTGTTGCACAAGCTAAGACAAAACATGTTATATGTCAAATTGGAGAAATGCATTTTTGTGGTAACATCTGTCACCTTTCTGGGGTATATAATTTCTACCTCAGGCCTTTCTATGGACCCTGCCAAGGTCTCTGCTGTTCTGGAGTGGCCTCAGCCCGTGGGTCTGAAAGCTCTCCAGAGATTGTTGGGGTTCGCTAACTACTATAGAAGGTTTATAAAGGGATACTCCACAGTCATCGCACCCCTTACCAGTCTCACAAAGAAAGGGGCAGATACTAACCACTGGTCCTCCGAAGCTCTTGCTGCTTTCTCCACCCTGAAGGAATTGTTTTGTACTGCGCCCATTTTCAGACACGTTGACATCTCCTATCCCTTTATTGTAGAGGTAGATGCCTCAGAGGTTGGGGTAGGGGCTGTGCTGTGCTGTATTACGATATAGGCAACAGGGAGCTCCTGTCCATTAAATTGGCCTTTGAAGAATGGCGTCATTGGCTAGAGGGAGCAGAACATATGATTACAGTTTACACTGATCACAAAAATTTGGAATACATCAGGGGGGCTAAGAGATTGAGTCCCCGACAGGCTCGGTGGTCACTGTTTTTCTCGAGATTCATATTTATAATCACGTATACCCCGGGTAGTAAAAACATTAAAGCAGACGCTTTATCCAGATGTTTCGAGCCAGAGAAAGCACAGCCCTCCGACCCAGAGGCTATTCTCCCACAGAAAGTGGTGTTGGCAGCCACAGAGACCTGGAGGAACTGGACTGAAACTTTAAGTCCTTTCCAACAGGACGTCCCTGAGGGAAAGCCTGAAGGGGTCATGTTTGTACCGTTGCCATTTTGCCTCCAGATTTTGCAGATGTTCCACTCCCACAAGAATGCTGGACATCCTGGTGCCACCAGAACACAGGATTTTGTTGCTAGGTGTGCATGGTTGCCTTCATTGGCAACTGACTGCAAGGAGTATGTGAGAGAATGTGCAGTATTTGCAAGAAGTAAACCCTCCCGTCAGGCACCTGTGGGAACATTGCATCCTTTACCCACCCCGAGTGAACCCTGGACCCATTTGTCCATGGATTTTGTGGGCGAACTCCCGAAGTCTGAGGGCATGTCGGTCATTTGGGTGGTAGTCGACAGATTCAGTAAAATGGCCCATTTTGTGCCCCTGAAAGGACTCCCCTCGGCCCAGGAGTTGGCCGATCTTTTCATCCTGCATATCTTCCGGCTACACGGTATTCCAGAAAATATAGTGTCTGATCGGGGAGTCCAATTTGTTTCTAAATTTTGGAGGGCATTTTGTCATCAGTTGGGCATGCAACTGTCGTTTTCGTCGGGCTGCCTACCACCCACAGACCAATGGTCAGACCGAGAGAATTAATCAATCTCTGGAACAATTTTTAAGGTGTTATGTGGCGGATGTACAGACTGATTGGGTCAAGTTCTTGCCGTTTGCAGAATTTGCACACAATAATTTGAAAAGCTCTTCTTCTGGATTCTCTCCATTTCAGGTGGTAACAGGAAGGTTGCCTAGGTTCTCCCCATTGCCAGTAGTTTCTTCTCTGTTTCCAGCTCTGGAGGCTTGGCAAAAGTCATTTAAAAACATTTGGGGAATGGTGAAAAAGAATCTAGAGAAGGCTTTTCAGAGTCAGAAAGGACAAGCTAACAAGAAACGTTCCATAGAGTGGAAGTTTCGGCCAAGAGACTTGGTCTGGGTGTCCACTAGTCATTTGGCCCTAAAACAGCCTTCACCCAAGCTAGGACCCAGATTCGTGGGCCCTTTCCCAGTAACCAGGAAAATCAACAATGCTACTTATGCCATTGATCTTCCTGCCAGTATGCGGGGTGTGAGATCATTCCATGTATCCCTGCTTAAGCCAGCAGTGCAGGTGGATTCCACTCCTCCTCCCCCTGTGATGGTGGACGACCAACCTGAGTATAAAGTGGAAAAGATTTTAGACTCACGTATTGTACAGAACTCAGTACAGTATTTGGTTCACTGGAAGGGTTATGGCATTGAGGAAAGAACATGGGTACCTGAGTGCCGCATGCATGCGGATGAATTGAAGAGGGAGTTCCACCCCCTATATACTGAGAAACCGGGTAGGAGCTGTCCGGAGTCCACTCCTCAGGGGGGGGGGGGGGGGGTACTGTGAGAAAACGCGGAAAAGCCGCCGCGTGCGCTCAGAACAAGGCGGCTGATTCCGCGTCCAACGCGTCGGTTTGCACGCGTAGGCCTACATCTGTCAGTATGGCTGAACGTGGAGAAACCGCTGCATGCCTTGATAGCGGTGCGGCTGGCTCCGCGTCCAGCGCGTTGGGTGGTACGCAAGACATGTCTGGTGTGGCTGGGACTGATAGTCCACACAGGTTCAGAAGGACGCGCACGCGCGTTGAGAGGCAGAACTTTTATGACAACCAGAAGGGAGTCAGCTGACCAAGCCGGTCAGCTGACGATTGTACCAGCTCCCATTGGTCCAGCACTTAGGGGAGGCGCTGGAGAGCGCTGGGCTATATATACTGGGTGCTGGTCATTCGCTGGTTGTCTGCCGTTGCGATCACTACGTGGAAGCACTCAGACCTTATTGTCAGAATCTGTGTTATCATTCTGTTATACTTCAGATTAGTTCCAGGGTGTTGATGATCAAGGACCTCACACCCAAGATTAGGGACTTGTGTTATCATTCTGTTATACCTCAGACTAGTTCCAGGGTGTTGATGATCAAGGACCTCACACCCAAGATTAGGGACTTGTGTCATCATTCTGTTATACCTCAGACTAGTTCCAGGGTGTTGATGATCAAGGACCTCACACCCAAGATTAGGGACTTGTGTTACCATTCTGTTATACTTCAGACTAGTTCCAGGGTGTGGATGATCACGGAGCTCACACCCAAGACTAGGCATTGTTTATTATCTGTTATGACTTTCTGCTTTCCTGACCACTCTTCTGTTCACTGATTTGGTACTTCGCTATATCTGATACTCTGTTGCCAAACCCTGCTTGCCTTTGGATTACCAAATCAGCCTCCTGTCTTTGTACTGTGTATGTCCGTGTGTTGCCGACCTGGCTTGTCCGACCTTGAGAGCTATCTCCCCAGTTTAGAGATAGTTCACAGACCAGTCAGTGACATCCTCTATTGGTGTCACTCATGCTCTGGTCCTTCCCTCTCCCAGTCTGACTCCTCCCTGCGGGAGAGTCTCAGGCTGCTGGAAGGTACTTACTCTAGCAGTATTCCTTACTGCCTTGTACCTGTCCTCCTGGTATTGTTCTCAAAGTATTACTGTTGCACCAAACACTCATATCTTTCAGGTGTCCAGAGGTTAGTAATATATCTGATTATCGGTGATACTGCAGATCATCAATAATCAGGTATATATCTGTATTTTGGTGATACTGCAGATCACCAATAATCAGATCCTCTCTGTGTTACACCGATCGTTACACCATGGAATCCAAATGAGCATCCTTATTTGGAAGTGGCCAATTGCATGTGCAAGCTGTAATAATAAAGGATATTTTAACAAATGGGATTAAAAACACCTTCTCTGCTGATTTTAAAAAGAAACTCCGACCACGAATTGAACTTTATCCCAATCAGTAGCTGATACCCCCTTTTACAGGAGAAATCTATTCATTTTCACAAACAGACCATCAGGTGGCGCTGTATGACTGATATTGTGGTGAAACCCCTCCCACAAGAAGCTCTGAGTACCAGGTACTTCTGGCAGTTTCCTGTCTGTGAACCCTGTTACATTGTGGGAAATAGCTGTTTACAGCGGTTTCCAACTGCCAAAACAGCAAGCAGCAGCTACATCACCTGCCAGCAGTAAAAATGTCACCATATAATAAATGTCAGAATATAAATCAGGGATTTAAAATATTTTACAATGGGCAAACACTGACTGAATCATTTATACATAATTTTTGTAAAAATGAAGCACTTTTTTATTACATTACTTTCACTGGAGTTCCTCTTTAAATAGGAAAGAGCAAAATCGTCCCTGGCAGGTGCACACGTTTTTCAACGAACTTCCAATCTGTCACAGAGAATCTTGTGAATCAGTTGAAACTGCTACATTTGAACAGACAAATGATTGTACTGGGAAGGGAAACAATCGAAAACCAAAGGGATCGATAAGTCAACTCTTTTAATTGATATAGGGCTAAAATCGAACAAAAGACACTCTAAAGCTCAACACACACCATACAATCGTGGTTGTACAGATTCACCAAATCTATGTAGTATAAGGGCCAGCAGATTGAAAATACCTTGAATGATTGATTGAATAAGCTCTTATACTACACGAAAGTGGTAAGATTGAACAACCAAGATTGTATGGTGTGTGTTGAGCCTAATATCTATAAACACATTTTAGCTTAGTGGCCTCTCACTAAAGGTAGCCATACACCAGGCGATTTGGTGGCCGATCGACTATCCAATTCAATTATTATAATCAAATCGAATGAAAATTGGTGCTGCCAAGTGCATACCCGACCTACAATGCGACCAATTTCAGGCCGACATTAGATGACCGCACATGCTGCAAGATGTAGGGCTGACTTGGTCGATCGTGTGCGCGGCAGTAATAGCGAGTGATATTGGAACGAGTGACAAACGCATTGAAACCCCCGGCACTATCCCCCATAATGTTTCATTTTCCTCCTGGGCCCAGTGCAAGCTATACATATCCTGTATGTAGCCGCTGCTTGTCCTCTGCGCACTCCTTGCTCCATAGATAGTAAGGAGTAAGTAAGGGCGCATGAAGTCAGACATCACACACACACACCCACGTTACTAGGCAACCACGTGGTACGTGTATATGGAGAATGGAGGAAGCCACGGAGCTAGCGGAGGACAAGCAGTGGCTACAGACAGGTAATGTATAGCTTGCACTAGGCACCGGGGAGGGGGGGGGGACATTAAACATTAGGAGAATAGCGTCGGGTCGGCAAGGTGGCCTGATGATCAGCATGAAATTGACCGGGAATCTGCCTGAGGTGTATGGGCAGCCAACAGATCTCTCTCTAATCAGATTTGATTTAAGAGATATTTATCTCTTGGTTGAATCTGCCCATCATCACTAGGTGTATGTATACCTTAAAGAGAAACTCTGACCAAGAATTGAACTTTATCCTAATTAGTAGCTGATACCCCCTTTTACATGAGAAATCTATTCCTTTTCACAAACAGACCATCAGGGGGTGCTGTATGACTGATATTGGGGTGAAACCCCTCCCACAAGAAACTCTGAGGACCGTGGTACTCCTGGCAGTTTCCTGTCTGTGAACCTTGTTGCATTGTGGGAAATAGCCGTATACAGCTGTTTCCAACTGCCAAAAAGCATGCAGCAGCTACATCACCTGCCAACAGTAAAAATGTCACCATGTAATAAATGTCAGAATGTAAATCAGGGATTTAAAAGATTTTACAATGGGCAAACACTGACTAAATCATTTATACATAATTATTGTAAAAATGAAGCACTTTTTTTATTACATTATTTTCACTGGAGTTCCTCTTTAAAGGGATCCTAAAGTGAGTAAAATTATTTAAAATAAACACATGACGTAGCTGCAAATAAATATTACATACTAACCTAACTGTCAGTTCCTCTCAGAACCTCACCATTTTCTTCTTACCGTGATCCCTTCCAGTTATGACAATATTTTGTCAGATCTGAAATATCCCAGTTGCTGTTGGTTATATATCAGCAGCTGTGAGTTACAACTTAATGTGCAAGGTAACGTCCATGTTTCCCTATCGCTCAAGTGGGTGATATTACAGTTTAAGGCAGGGAACACCCTTGACTATTTTTGTACGCGTTTTCTGCACAGAAAAACTGAGAACTCATGTTAATCAATGGGCTAGTACACACTTACTATGTTGTTCGCACGCAAAAAAAAACTGACATTCTGCATGATGACTCTGCACATTTTGGCAGTTTCCTCTATCATTTACATCAGCTGCTGTGAAAAAACGCGCACGTTTTCCTGCATGGAAACACACTTGGTGTGCAGAAAAAGTATGCAGAAAAACGCGCGCGGAAAACTGAAGGTTAAGTGTGTTCCCTGCCTAACAGTGTGCTGACCAGGAAGCTGTTATAACATTTTTAAAATGGGTAATGGAGAATTCAGTTGATCACAGTGGCCAAACAGGACGCAGGAGAGGAGAAAGAGATTGAGCAGTAAACTACACAGGAGGTAAGTATGACCTGTGTATGGTTATTTTTACTTTTTATTTTCACTTCAGGTTCTCTTTAAGTCTGAAATAGCCCTTCAAGACAGGTTAAAAGTCAACAGAAAGACACATCTTCTGATGACTGAGCAACCTCTCTCCACCCTGCTAGACACGTCGCGAATATAGAATTTTCCGTTTACGAATGATGAACGCGAACTTCCGCAAATATTCGCGAACATGCGAACTCGGCGAATCGCTATGGACTTCAATGGGCAGTTGAATTTTAAAATCTACAAAGACTTTCTGGCCACAAAAGTGAGGGAAAAGTTGGATCAAGGGGTCTAACACCTGAACTGTGGCATGCTGGGGGGGATCCATGCCAAAAGTCTCACCAAAAATTGCGGAGTTGACACAAAGTCAGGTTTTAATCCCTAAAGGGCAGAAATCACATTCACGTTATGCACAGCTCTGTGTGTCAGTGGGCTGTGGAGTGTCACACACAGAGAGATACAATAGTACTATCAGAAAACAGTGAAATAATAATGCACTGTAGTGTTACTGTGCGTGCAACTTAATGTAGCAACAGCAGTAGTGTGCACACAGCTCTGGGTGTCAGTGGGCTGTGGAGCGTCACACACACACAAAAAAAAAAACACAGGAGATCCATGTGCTAGCTCTCAAAAGGGCTGTTTGGGGTGCTTTCACAGCAAGTGAGGAACAAGAATACAGGCCTAGCTAATGCTTTCCCTACCTCTGCAGCAATTATGTCCCTGCTCTCACTAACAGTCAGCAGCCAGCAGAAAATGAATCCAATATGGCCACTGCAACTGCTTTTTGATAGGGGGGCGGGGGGTCCAGGAGGGGGTGCTAGCTGATTAGCTGCCATGTGTCTGCTGACTGTGAGGTAAGGGGTCAAAGTTTAGCTCAATGATGATGTATAGGGGCGGGTCGAACATGTTCGCTGTTCACCGTGAATGCGAACAGCGGAAGTTCGCAGAATACTGTCCGCCGGCGAACATGGATGTACTCCCTGCACATCCATGTGTACATCAGGGACATCTGTGTGGCTGATATTGTGCTGAAACTCCTCCCGGAGTGTGATGTCAGCTCCATGGCCCCGACAGTTTCCTGTCTGTAAACCTCGTTGCATTGTGGGAAATGACAGCTGTTTCCACCTGCAAAGCAACCAGTAACTCTCAGAAAACAAACGTTCTGCAGAGATCACCTAACAGGACTAAAGATGCCGCTACCGATGATAAATTTCAGAATATAAATAAGGGAGAGGAAAGATTTTGCAATGAGCAAACAAAGGCTAAATACTTTATAAATCAAAATGGTAAAACACAAGCAATTTAATTCATTACATTAATTTTTACTACAGTTCCTCTTTATACCATTGTAAAGAAAGGTTTTGTAGGTACTGCTTGCGTTTCTTTATCTTCTGTCCTCTCACACATTTCTCACCCACGCTTACATTATTAGACTGTATGAGAACTTTCTATTCCCTAATTTCCAAACATGACAGCTTTTAGAGCATTTCTATAATGTTTTCACTTTCCACGCTTTAGTAACTAGCTTTTTATCTTACCTTTTTAACACCTATTCTTTTGTTCAGTGCAAATGGCATCTTACACCTCTGGAGTCAGACTCGGAGTAGATGGAAAGTGTTGGAGTGTCACAAATTAGTTTCTAAGTGTTACACCTTCATCGGAAAGAATTTAGATCTTTCCTTAAGTATTGGAAAATGCCTTTCTTTGAATGAGAGCTTCTGATTTTTGCTTTGCAGAAGAAGAAGATGAAAAAAATATGTCTGTGCTTAACGATCTGCAGAGATGGTCTTTATGGTTCGTGATTTTACTCAACCTGTTAGGTTACTAAAGTTGAAAGGGCAACATAGGTCGTAAGCAGGAAGAAAGAGATGGCTAAATGACTACGCATTTTCCTGTTTATTAAAGGGAACCTGAACCGAGTAAAATTATTTAAAATAAACACTTTATGTACCGGCAAATGCATATTACATACTTACCTCACCGTCAGTTCCTCTCAGAAGCTCAGCATTTTCTTCTTACAACGATTCCTTCCAGTTCTGACAAGATTTTGTCAGAACTGAAATATATCAGTTGCTGACAGTTATAACTGAAAGGACACATCCAAACAAATGAAGAGACGGCACACTACTGGCTGCAATCACTTTGCTTGTATTCAGGAACAAGTACACATTACAGTTTCGGATTTACATCCTTCCTCACGTTTTAACACCTGAGGAAGGATGTAGATCCAAAACTGTAGTGTGTACTTGTTCCTGAATACAAGCAAGTAGAGAGATAAATAAGAAACACAGAGAGCCCAATATAGTGTAGTATGTATTGGAAACCGTGGATAAATGTAAGTGTGAGATGAATATACTCACAAACATGGGTTACCTCTTAGGCAACCACTGTAGATGCAGGTGAGGAGATTAGACCTGTCCTCTGTAGATCCGAAAAGTAGGGGTAGGTCACCCCTCCACCAGGGGTGGACACAGTATTATCGTAAGAGAACAGAGGCGCCAGCAGGATAAAAGGTAATAAAAAATTTAAAATTCGCTGGGAGGCAGTGGTGGACTTACCTCCGGAAAGCAGACTCAAAATACTGTCTGAATTAAACAAATAAATGTATTATTGGTACCCCAAAAGATGCAACGCGTTTCGCAGGCACAGCCCGCTTCATCAGGCGATAAGATAGGGGACAAACAGTAGCTCGCACAAATACAGAGGCGCTATTCATGCTACTGATGAGCTACTGTTTGTCCCCTATCTTATTGCCTGATGAAACGGGCTGTGCCTGAAAAACGCGTTGCATCTTTTGGGGTACCAATAATACATTTATTTGTTTAATTCAGACAGTATTGTGAGTCTGCTTTCTGGAGGTAAGTCCACCACTGCCTCCCAGCGAATTTTAAACTTTTTATTACCTGAATACAAGCAAATTGATTGCAGCCAGTCGTGTGCCGTCTCTTTATTTGTTTGGATGTATCCTAAGCCGTTAGAGCAATCCGGCTGAGACTAGGCACCGGCAACTCATACAGGTCTTATACACCTGCTCACCTGCTATCCAGGCATCCATTGTTTAAAGTTGTATAACTGAAAGGACAACTGATGTGCAAGGTAATGTCCACCTATATGGTTCAAGTGGGCGATATTACAGTTTAACAGTGTGCTGACCAGAAAATGGAAGCTGTTATGGGGTAATGGGCATCTTTAAAATGTAGGAAGGAGAATTCCATTGATCACAGTGCATAAACAGGACACGGGAGAGGAGAGAGGGATTGATGAGCAGACTACATGGAAGGTAAGTATGACCTATGTATGTTTATTTTGACTTTTAATTTTCAGTTCAGGTTTACTTTAATGCTGAAAGTGATCTTGTATGGTTTCTTACATGTATTTAAAAGCACATAAAAAAGGATTGCTTCTTTAACCTTTTGGGGACCGCCTGCATTAGATCCTATACCGCGCTTGTGGCTGTTCTAGACTGATGCGGAGTAGGATCTACGCTGCCGGCCGTTTCCGCTCCGACGCGATCGTGCGCACCCGAGGAGGGGAGATTAAGCTGTCATATGACAGCTGGCATCTCCCCTCAGTGATCAGCAGCCATCGCGACAGGAATCCCGACAATCGCCGCACATACGCGCCTCAACCGCCATTACCGCTGCATGCCGGGCCTCTATGACGGCAGAGTTCCTGTGAGCCGGTCAAGAGCCGCTTTCTTTGGCTCCTGACCCTGCCTTTCAATGTAAGCCAATGGGAGTTGCTAACATTGAAAGACAGGGCCAGGAGCCAATGAAATCGGCTCCTGGCCGGCTCACAGGGCTCTGCTGTCATAGAGACAGGCAGAGCCAGTGAGCTGCAGCGAGAGACGGCTGTGATTCAACGGCGGATGCGCGCAGCGCGGTGAGTTGAAATCTACGCCCTGGCAGCTAGATAGCCATCAAAACAGGGCGTAGATTTAAATTACTAAGGTCCTTAAGTAGTTAAATAAAATAATAAAGTAATTAAATCATGTAATGCAAAAAAGGAATTTTTATAATAATTATTTATATATGATTTAGTCAGTGTTTGCCCATTATAAATTCTTTCCTCTCCCTGATTTACATACTGACATTTACCACATGGTGACATTTTTACTGCTGGCAGGTGATGTCAGTGGAAGGAGATGATGCATTTTTGGCAGTTGGAAACAGCTGTTATTTCCCACAATGCAATAAGGCTGGCACAGTGTGATGTCAGCACCCTGGTGCTGACATCACACCGTGGGAGGGTTTTTACCACAATATCAGCCATACAGAGCCCCCTGGTGATCTGTTTGAAAAAAGGATAAGATTTCTCATGGGAAAGGGGGTATCAGCTACTGATTGGGATGAAGTTAAATTCTTGGTTAAGGTTTCTCTTTAAATCTTCTACATAGAGGTGAGTACCAATTCACCCACTTTTTGTGCATTTTAACGTTGTTTATCTTTATTGGTGCTTCTGTTTCATCATTTTATTATACAAAAATTGGGGACAGGAGTAGCAGCACAATATGGCATACCATAATAGCAAGCACAGTAATAAGTAGCAGCAGTATAACATGGCACACCATAATAGCGAGCACAGTAATAAGTAGCAGCAGTATAACATGGCACACCATAATAGCGAGCACAGTAATAAGTAGCAGCAGTATAACATGGCACACCATAATAGCGAGCACAGTAATAAGTAGCAGCAGTATAACATGGCACACCATAATAGCAAGCACAGTAATAAGTAGCAGCACTATAACATGGCACACCATAATAGCGAGCACAGTAATAAGTAGCAGCAGTATAACATGGCACACCATAATAGCGAGCACAGTAATAAGTAGCAGCACTATAACATGGCACACCATAATAGCGAGCACAGTAATAAGTAGCAGCAGTATAACATGGCACACCATAATAGCGAGCACAGTAATAAGTAGCAGCAGTATAACATGGCACACCATAATAGCGAGCAGAGTAATAAGTAGCAGCAGTATAACATGGCACACCATAATAGCGAGCACAGTAATAAGTAGCAGCAGTATAACATGGCACACCATAATAGCGAGCACAGTAATAAGTGCCAGCAGTATAATATGGCACACCATAATAGCGAGCACAGTAATAAGCTGCTGATTGGGATTAAGCTCAATCCTTGGTTACGGTTTCTCTTTAAAGAGGAACTCCAGTGAAAATAATGTAATAAAAAAAGTGCTTTGTTTTTACAATAATTATGTATAAATGATTTAGTCAGTGTTTTCCCATTGTAAAATCTTTCCTCTCCCTGATGGTGACATTTTTACTGCTGGCAGGTGATGTCAGTGGAAGGAGATACTGCTTGCTTTTTTGGCAGTTGGACCCAGCTGTAAACAGTTGTTATTTCCTACAATGCAATGAGGTTCACAGACAGGAAACTGTCAGGACCATGGTCCTGACATCACACTGTGGGAGGGGTTTCACCACAATATCAGCCATACAGAGCCCCCTGATGATCCGTTTGAGAAAAGGTAAAGATTTCTCATGGGCAATGGAGTATCAGCTACTGATTGGGTTGAAGTTCCATCCTTGGTTACGGTTACACCCATGCTAACTTAGAAATAAAAAACACGTATATATAAGTAGATAATACTACTTCTACTTACATAACAGATGTATTGTACTATCCACGTAATGATTCCTGTGAATTTTATAAAGGAAAAACAGAAAATTATTTTCTAGGCAGTGACCATCTTGCCAAGCTAATGCTGACATCATATCCTCCCTGACTCTTGTTTTCCCCCCTCCCTTCTCTTGCTCATTGTGTATTCATTAACTGCCCTCCTCCCAGAGTCTTCAGACACTCCCACTGAGGTGTATACTAACAACTGCACTGTCTTTTTTTGTTTACACATCCAATCACTGAGTCAGCTCAGCCTTGCTTGTAAACACAAGTAATCAGAGGGTGTTTCTGATAAGGAGCTAGGCAGGGAAATAAATGGAAGAGGAGGAATATATTATAGATAAAAAGAACTCCCAGCATTCAACTCTTTGGCACTGTTTGGCACTAGGGCCAGTGCTCCTAAAGTATGTGATAACTACAAACCATAGCAGCAGAAAAAGTTTTGAATGCAGGATTAGCATCTTTATCACTTAATACACTCAGACCAGTTGCTGTTGAAATTTGATTTTTATGGTGACAATACCGCTTTAAAGTCAAGCCCTCTCAACAAAGTGACTGAATAAACAAGGTCAGATGATATCTCTGCTGTAGTTAGAAGACCATTCATCTGACATGCTCTGTTCAGAGCCTCTGTATGCAATGCTCCCACAGCAGAGTATAACACATTTGTGGTGCTTTGTTCACAACAGTTGCAGGATCTCATGGTACAACCATTGGCAATTACAGTTTTATTACATTTCAGCACGGCCACGTTGTAGTCTGTAATGTCTTGTTTTCTCATACACCATTTATTTCCATAAACCCCATGGGATCCTTGAGTTTGGTGCATTTAACCTTTGCTGAGCTGTGCAGTCTTAGTCTTATATCGGCTGAATTTTGCAGACATGAACGCTATGCTTTCATGTTTACTCGCGCTGCATTTGTGTTTCCTGTCAAGGCTTTCAAGTGCCTACAGGCATTCATTTGCAATGCGTCAGTAGCTCGAGGCTCCTTAGTGCCTTTATCCGGGGTGGAGGGGGAGGTTTGACGTACTCAAAAATATTGGCAGTCGTTAACACTATCAGCGTGTTCAAAATCCCATTCTGATGCAGAGATGTAATTGTGTCATGATGATGTCATTCTGCTTCGGTTGTGATGCTGTTGTCTGAATTTGGATTGAAATCCCAACCACAGGAAATGGCAACCAATAAATCACACACACAACAGTGATAGCTGGAAAATGTGATAAATGAAATAATAAAGTGCCAAAGGGATTATCAGAATCATTGTCGCGTGATTTCTACATGATTTTACACATCATCCCTGTGGCCTGACTAGGTGACATAGACTATACTATAGTGGCTGGATAGTGTACTGGTTAAAGGGACCCCGAGCAGTGAAATTAAACAAAATTGGTACTTACCTGGGGCTTTCTCCAGCCCACCGTAGGTCGGGAGGTCCCCCGGCGTCCTCCTGGCTCCTCTCCCAGTCCTTCCGCCACATACCGCACCCTCGTGTCCGGCTCCCACTTCCTTAACGGTGACGCTCTTCGTCATCACGCTGGCCGCTGCGCGTTGCCGGTGCGGTATGTGTCACCGGTGCGGTATGCAACCGAGGAACTGGGAGAGGAGCCAGGAGGACGCCTGGGGACATCCCGACCTACGGTGGGCTGGAGAAACTAAAATAAGTACCAATTTCGTTTATTTTTACTGCTTGGGGTCCCTTTAAGGGCACCGCCTCTGACGTGGAAGACCAGGGTTCAAATCCACTTTGAGTCTGTCAGGAGAAAAGCGCTATACAAATGTTCGAATTATTACCAGATTATTATACTCAAAAAATGGAATAGAGAAGGTAGGATACGAAATAGTATTGATTTATGAAAAACTACGCACAAGGATGAGGTACCTCCAAGACAACCACTGTATAGGCAGATGGGGAAATTTGCCTGTCCCCATTCAGGCTAAGACTGTAGTAGTAGAAGGGTTTTTGTGGGCAAAATCCCTTCCACCAGGGTGGATAAACCTGATATTTGGAAACAGAGGCGCCAGTTAAAGGAAGGGGAGGGGGGGGGGGGAGTTAGTGGTGGTCTTACCTACCCACAGAGCACTCGACAGATTCAAATCAGTTTAAGGACTAAATGTTTATTTCTTTCTCCAAGAATTGCTGCAAAGCGTTTCACGGTCTATAGCCTGCTTCCTCAGGCAACATACAAAAGGAGCAACTTTAAATCCGCTGGGACCGATAAAACGCCGCTTTCACTAGCTCCAAACAACCAGCCCCGCCCCCACCTCACACACACACACACACACACACACACACACACACACACACAGACACACAGACACACACACACACACACACACACACACAGACACACACACACACACACACACACACACACACACACACACACACACACACGCTCATACACACACACACACAGTACACACACAGACACACAGACAGACACACAGACAGACACACACACACACACACACACACATACACACACACACACACACACACACACACACACACACACACGCTCACATACACACACACACACACACACACACACACGCTCACACACAGTACACACACACACACACACACACAGTACACACACACACACACAGTACACACACAGTACACACACACACACACACACACGCTCACACACACATGCACACACACACACGCTCACACACAGTACACACACACACAGTACACACACACACACACACACACGCTCACACACACATGCACACACACACACGCTCACGCACAGTACACACACACACACAGTACACACACACACACACACACACACACACACACACACACACACACACACACACACACACACACACACACACACACAGTACACACACACACACAGTACACACACACACACACACACACACACACACACACACGCTCACACACAGTACACACACACACACAGTACACACACACACACACACACACAGTACACACACACACACACACAGTACACACACACACACACACACACACACACACACACACACATATACACACACGCTCACACACAATACACACACACACACAGTACACACACACACACAGTACACACACACACACACACACACACACACACACACACACACACACACACACACACACATATACACACACACACACACACACACACACACACAATCTTTAATCCCACTGTAAATGCCATTCCTGGTATCATTTAGGAGCAGGGGCAATTTTTTAGAATGGCCCCTACAGGACACCTGAAGTGAGAGGGCTATATGGAGGCTGCCATATTGATTTCCATTTAAACAATACAAGTTACCTGGCAGTACTTGCATCCCTGGACTACACCTCCCAGCATGCATAGCAGCAGGCGTGCGCGCACAACACTGCCGGGGAAATGCAGAGTTGGCAGTAGAGATGGGAAGTTCGGATCTTTTCAATGATCCGCATGATTCGAATCGGATCATTGAAAAGACCCGGATCTTTGATCCGAATCTCGGATCATTTTACTACCGAAGCATTGGGGGTGAAATGACTAGCAGGACAGGAGAAGGGGAGGGGGGTGGACACACAGAGAAGGGTAGAAGATGGGCAGGGAGTGGACAGAGAAGGGAGGAGGGACGAGCAGAGAGCAGAAATGTTTGCACACAATACCCACATGCTGCAATCATATGCTTTACATGTATTTCACCTATATGGTCATCTGTGTACTTTGAATGCAAACGTCGCACAGTGAAAGAAAGCATTCCCCAAAGCATTCCCAGAAGTAAAGTGCAGCTGTTTAGAGGGAGTGCAGGAGGATCAAATTGCGCTGCAATCACAGTGCCTGCAAAGTTACTGAGCTGTGCTGAGCCAAAAGCTTCCAATTTGTTCACTGTGCACAACTACGGAACAGATAGCCTGTAATCAGCAGCACGTTTCAGCCAGTATGTGTGCTCTACACATATCTGGCAGTGGCACCCATGTCCCCTCTCTCTCATCTACCTGTCTCCCTGCAAGGCTGGCTCCCCTCCTACAGAGCGATCCATCTCAGCTCTGCTTCCAGGACCCCGCTGCCCGCTGAGAGGGGGCGTGTCGCTCCTGGCCCCGCCCCTTTTGCGATCCGAATCACTCATTTTGATGCTTCGGATGATTCGACTGACAAAATAGATTCGGATCAAAGATCCGAATCGTTCATGATCCGGACAACACTAGTTGGCAGCTGTAGTTGGTGTGTTGAGAAGATGGAGTATCCCATATGGGCTCTGGGCCAGATGAGCAGCACCCCACAAGTAAGTAATGCAGATTATCCCAATCCCCACCCCCACCCTATACAACACACTCCATTGAGAACCTCTCTTATGAGGAGGTTCATTTAAAGGATACCTTAGTCCAAAAGATAATTTAAAAACAGGGGAGCAGGCATATGTAGTCGGCTCTCCTCTCCTCATGCCCACCTTTCCCCCCGTTCTCCTCCGTCCCCCTCCGTTACTCTGTATCGATTCTCCTAAGCGACTTCCTGGTTGGTGAAGTGACATATCGCGTGGCTGCGGCACTATGTGGAGTAACAGAGGGCATCGTAGGAAAACTGGGGATCGGTGGGCATGAAGAAAACCCACTACTAATGCCTGCTCCCCCCCCCCCCCCCCCAGTTTTTACATTTTCCTTTGGACTAAGGTATCTTAAAAAAAATCCTTGGAGCACTGGTAATGTCTTAAATTTAAAACATTGTATTTTGCTTTAAACCAAACAAGTGCAGCGCTTGCACGCGATACAATACGGAGCGCGCCTGTTTGCCGCCGTTCATCCTCGGCGTTGGCCACAAAAGGAAACAGAACTGGCACTGTGACAGGTAGAGACTGTATAAAAATGAAGGAAAGTGTTCCTGCTCCAGCTGGCACTAAAAATGAACAATGAGTCATCTCCCGCACAGCAAGGCCTAATAGGCCTCGGGGGAATTTTTATCCAGTTGTATCCAGGGGCAAGTGCTTGTTCCTCATCACAAAAAAAGAGTCAACTTTTTCACGCTGTGAGCTAGTCATATTCCTTTAATGTCTCACCGCAGATAAGTTCTGTTCTGATAACTGCTTTTATTTATCTTTCAAAGCGCCGACTCGCAGCTTTCCTCGAGAAATAGCAGCACTTGATCGTAG
Organism: Hyperolius riggenbachi; assembly: GCF_040937935.1. Lineage (NCBI taxonomy): Eukaryota > Metazoa > Chordata > Amphibia > Anura > Hyperoliidae > Hyperolius > Hyperolius riggenbachi. The sequence goes on along the minus strand of NC_090646.1, from coordinate 639,263,657 downwards.
TGTGTTAACATGGTTCAGCAGATTGCAGCTTGCTGGAGACGGCCCTGATCTTAGAAGAAAGCAGAGAAGTTGCTTAACAGCCTAGCTTCCCAACACATGCCACGCGGACCGCGGGGGGTACTTGTGATGGGCTCAGGGGGTGCTGGGACTTGCCACAGTCAACTTACTGGAGTAAGTTTCGAGGTTGAAAAAAGATAAATATAAACAAACCAGCATGAATATTATTTTTTCTTATTTGCACTGAAAAGTCATAAGGGAATGATTGAAAGATATTTATACCGAATTTTGGAGGACTCTAGTCCTAAGCAATAGATACAATCCCATTTCAAAGGATGCCGTGTAAAGTGTACATTTTCACTCTTTATTTAAAAGGTAACGATCACAAAAAATTGTAAAATTTTCAATACATACATTGAAATGTACATTTCTAAAGAAGTAAAATGCGCTGTCAATTATTTTTTTTTTCTATGTCACTATCACTTACAGTGTAGTGAAAATCTGACAGATCTGTCAGTTTATTTGTCTTTTTCTTTTTTGATGCACGCTGATTTAGGGTTGGGTGTCAGGAAGAGGGTTTTTTTCAGGGTTACGGTAAGTGCCAGGGAGTAGGATATTAGGGTTAAGCGCCAGGAAGGGGGTTTTCGGATTAGGTGTCAGGAAGGGGGGCTTTAGGGCTAAATCACAGGAAGGGGGTTTTAGGGTTAAGAATCAGGGAAGGGGGTGTTAAGCATCAGGAAGAGGAATTTTAGGATTAGGAATCAGGAAGGAGAGTTTTAGGGTTAGGCGTCAAGAAGGGGGATTTTAGGGGTAGGCATTAGGAAGGGGGTTTTAGGGTTAGGCCTCAAGAAGGGAGGTTTTAGGGTTCGACGTCTGGAAGGGGTTTTAGGGTTAGGCATGCCCATTTTTCCTTGCGCCTCCATTTTATGCATGCTAAATCCCATCCTTTTTTTGGGGGAGTAATTCATGATGATGATTTGCATTCCAGCACAAAAACTTTCCTGTCGGAGACCCTGCTTGCTGCACATCAGGAGGTGGCCCAGAAGTGTCTTTTTCTCCTAATGCGCACAATTTTGAGGCGTGATGTGGTAGTCTGAATAAAGTCTCCCTTTTAAAAAAAAAAAAAAAAAAAAATATATATATATATATATATATATATACACACACACACACACACACACATACATACACACACACACACACATACACACGCACGCACGCACGCACGCACGCACGCACACACACACAGATTTAAAAGACTTAACACATTCCGTTTAGTGTGAGACAAATGGAGAGAAGGTGAGAGAAGGTGAACGATATGTGCTATGGCTATGCTGCCTATTGAGTAGTTCACTTGGATACATTTGTATATATGTATAGGTACTTCATCAATGCTGAGTTATTGCAGCAGTAGGGTTATTCATATGCCTTTCAGTGAGGAGCACAAATTTTGCATAATCGTAATTCAGAATTACAATGCAAGATTGTAATGTATAATTTTCTGCCGGCTTTAGCGGTTCATTGCAAAGCCTGCATACATGCCATCGTCACCACACTGCAATGGGAATAAGGATAAAAAAAGACCTTGTGGTTTTTGAGTAAATTGATTTAAAAAATGCAAAGGATATGCAAAGGAAGAATGGTATTTAAACTCAGAAAAATTAGAGTTTAAAAAGACATTTTTCCTTTGCATTTTCAAAATCAATTATCTCAAAAACTACAAGGTCTTTTTGAAAAATTGATCATGATAGACAGTATAAATGTGGGCTTTGCTGTTAACAGCTAAAATCTGCATTGAAATGACGTGAAATTTACGCAAGAATCATGAATTGATTATATGAAATCAATTTAATTTCCAAATCGTAATTACCTTTGGCCTTGATTGTGAAAAATTAAGTGAAATTTCACGTAATCGTAATGAGCAGATTGCGATCATTACTAATACCTTTCATGTATGTTTCACCATATGCCATTTTATCTGTATATCCTGTGCTTACGCAAAGGTTCCTGTATATTACACTTGCTGTACATTTACACTGACCACAACCACATGGGGCGCCAATACGCTGGTGACCACGTAGAGCACCAATGAGGAAGAAGAATGAGGACACAGCAGTGGACACTCGGGGACAGCGATCAGGTGAAGTATTAACGCATGGGCACCGGGGGTCCATCTAACATTTGAGGAGATACGGCCAAGTATGGCATCCCAAGGCAGATTTCATGCTGAAATGTATTGTGAATTGGCCTAAGGTTTATGGCGGCCAACAGATCTCTCTCCGATCAGACTCGATCAGAAAGAGATCTGTCTCATAGTCAATCTGACACCAAAATCGCTAGTTGTATGGGTACCTTAACACTTTAAACAATCTAAATGCCATGACCACCAGAGATAATGACAGACTCAGGGAGAGTGTTCTTCCTGTGTGGCAACCTTACCTGCAGAACCCTGGAGACTGTGGAGCTTCTGGCCACTTAAATAAAGACACAACAAAGATATCTATAGGTCAAGGATAGTTCATCCAGGATACCGCCTACACGAGAATAAAAACGAATGTAGGCAGCTAGAAAAGGTCAGAGGCTCTCGGAAAAAGAAGGTCCATCACCAGGCCAAAGTCAAGGTCACAGGCAATATCTGAGGTTCAGGGCTGAGGTCAAGGGTGCAAGCTATCAGTCGTGTTCTGGAAGTGAGCTAGAATCACGTTCTGCAGCAATGGTAAATATCATTTTCTTAAATAAACTCATACCAATGTACAACACTCAGTAATGTACTGCACAGGCTTAGGGCCCTTTTCCACTAGAGCGATTGTGATTGCTGAATCGCAAAATCGCAAATCGCTAGTGATTTTTAAATCGCTAGAGTTGTTACTTTATCATAGAAATCACGAGAAGTATTTTCCACTACAGTGATTCGATTTGGAAATCGCTAATCGCAAAACGCAATCGCTTGCTGGAGCGATTTTTACAATGATAATGCAATGCAAATGAAAATCACAAATCGCAATCGCATAACAGAATTAATGAAAAATCGCAATCGCTGGCATTTGTGATTTTTGATTGCAATTGCTAGTGGAAAAGGGCCCTAAAACAGACTTGTTCCATCATTTTTTCTGTAATGATCCACACAATATAATTTTTATATCAAAATAGTGAAGGCAGCACTGCAGCAGTTAAAGAGGAACTGTTGTGGATCCCTTTCTTGTGCAGCAGTGCCCCTCATTCCATGTGCTGCTGCCCAGTCTTACATGTGTATCCATTCATGTACTGTAGCCCCTCCCATTCCATGTGCAGCCCCCTCTTCCATGTGTATCATCCATGTACAGCAGCCCCTCCCATTCCATGTGCAGCCCCCTCTTCCATGTGTATCATCCATGTACTGTAGCCCCTCTCTTTCATGAAGCTCCCTTGAGCATCAGTTTCCCTTTTTTGACGTGCTGCTCCCAAATTTTGAGCCTCCTCTTTCCTATACAGCAACTTCTGTTTTATGTTCCACCCAAGGCCTGGGCCTTTGTGGCGGTTTCAGAAATCCAGTCCTGGGCACGCTCAAAGGAAAATGTAGTCACTGGAAAAATTAGTTGAAATTGAAATTAAATTCATTTACAGTTATGATTTTTTTTTTTTTAAAAAGTATTTCAACTTCAGTCATATAAAATAATCTGCACAGACATCAAAAAAGGCGTATGGCAAGAACATGTATCTCTCCTGCAAGAAGTAACCGCATGTCCAAGGCGAGAAGGTCACAACCAATTCCATTTTCTCCGGAGAAGTCCATGGGGTTTGAGCAGATTTTTTTCAAGACAAAGACCTAATTTTAACCCAATTTCCTGAATCCAGAGACTTGAACCACCGGCTACACAGCTGAAGCAGCCAGGCCAAGGTCTGTAGAAGAAACAGCAACTGCCAACGCCTGGACCTCAGATACATGAGTTGTGAGCAGTGTCTGCAGCAAAAGGACTGCTATAAATCGAAGCAGTGAAGATTGGTGCAGTGCACCTGTTCATTTGGCCACCACCATAGTCTACCATGCAATTACTGGCTATAATAGCACATGAGTAGAGTAACAATCGGCACTAGATGCTGCTGGCAGGCTATGCTGGGGTTGCTGTGAGCAGGTCAATGTGCCTCCTTTGAGGAAGCAAGCATAACTTGTGAAACAGCTGTAAGACCAGCCCTGCTCACTTGCGTCTGTCTTGTTGGAGACAGGGCCGGAGCTACCATAGGAAAAAATGGGCAATTGTCCCAGGGCCCCAGAGCCTGTAGGGGCCCCCAAGGTGTCCCTCCCCCATCTTAACTGTTGCTCCTCAGGGACTCTGTAGAGTCTGTTAAGTTGGGAGGTGATTGGGGGAGGGTCAGCAGCCAGCTCAGGGTCCCAGGAGGGAAATTTGGCTGCAACAAAGGGCCTCTAATTACGCTTTTTGGTCAGGGGTTGTCTGTTGGGGGGCCCTCAGGCTAATTTTGCCCTAGGGCCCAATTGTTACTGGAACCGGCCCTGGTTGGAGATGAAATAAAGTGTGGATCTTTGCAAGTCTTTGGTGCCCGGACCCTGTTCTTCTGTGGTGTTAGATCCAATTACTGGCTATGGCAGTGCCAGGAAGTGTAAGTTGGGTGAGGAAGTACAACTGTTGTTAAAGTGTCATCATAATTTAACAAGTTAATTATGCTGTGGAGAGGGGATACAATTGTGATTATATAGCACCAGCGACAGGAGTGTAATTTGGGCTATTTTATTGGCAGGTGTGGGCAAGTCCGTCCTTATGTCATAATTAATTAAGCAGATAAAAAGCCTGGAGTTGATTTGGGATGTGGTGCTTGCATGTGGAAGATTTTGCTGTGAACAGACAACATGCGGCTAAAAGAGCTCTCCATGCAGGTGAAAGAAGTCATCCTTAAGCTGCGAAAACAGAAAAACCCATCCATCCTGTGCTCCTCCATCTCGTGCTCCCCCGTCCTGTGCCGTGCTCCTCCCCAAACTGTGTTCCCCAAGCCCAGAATAAACAGCAGAATATATGCACAGCAGTAGGCATGGTTTTCCCTCACCTCCACCAGGCGGTTGCTGCCCATCCCTCTCTGCTCTCCTCTCGCTCAAGTGTCCAGTATCTTCTCCTGCATCGCTTGATTACACGTGTCATCAAGAGATGGGGATGCCGGGCACTAGAGCGAGAATTAAGTGGTGAAAAAATTGACATTACTGGAGAACCCAGAGGAGGCGAGAGAAGTACAACTTCTGCGCCCGATGCTCTGCATACTGGGCTGGGGGCACAGAATGGGAAGCTTGTGCCGATCAGGACTGGGGGTGTAGGGGTGTAGTTCCACAACCATGATGTGAACGTTTACATGTCTGGCAGTTTTAGTGTGAGGTCCTTCCTGGTGCCCTAGGCCATGGCCGTTGTAGCCTTTCCTCAATTCCGGCCTTGTTCACTACAGGATCACTTTAAATAGCGATCCTTGCTGGTCTTTGTTAACGAATACAGAATAAGGATGTTGAGAAGATCCAACCTCCATGCCCTACCTAGGCAGCGCTCCTGGTTGTCTGGCAACCAACAGCAATGGGACCTGTCCCTTTTCAGCAATTTGCTCGACATCCAGTGATGATTTCCATCCCACCCGTGCCAGTCTGGGGATTGAAGCCGGAGCTATAAGTATGCTGCTGGAATATATTACATACATATTACATTCACCATTACATAGCACCATACAAAATAAATGGGATACAGTTGGGGACATCAAACTTGGAGAAGGACTTAGGTGTACTCATTGACAACAAGTTAAATAATCGTACTCAATGCCAAGCCGCTGTAGCTAAAGCTAACAACATTTTGGGATGCATTAAAAGGGAAATAAAAACTTGAGATGCTAGCATAATATTGCCCCTGTTTAACTCTCTAGTAAGGCCACACCTGGAATATGGAATTCAGTTCTGGGCACCACATTACAAAAAAGATATTGCAGTTTCAGAGCAGGTGCAGAGCCGAGCAACAAAATTGATACGTGGGATGGAAGGTCTCACTTACCAGGAAAGGTTAGATAAACTGGGTTTATTTAGTCTAGAGAAAAGACGCATTAGAGGGGATCTAATTAACATGTATAAATACATCAGAGGGCATTATAATAGCTTGGCGGATGAGCTTTTTGTCCCTAGGCCTTCTCTAAGGACTAGAGGACATGATCTGCGCATGGAGGAAAAACGTTTTAGCCATTTATTTAGGAAAGGGTTCTTTACAGTAAGGCCCGGTTCACATTAGCGGTTGTTTGCCAAACGGACCGGATGACCTGACCGGATCCGGACCGGATCCGGATCGGAACCGTACGGTTCTGATCCGGATCCGATCCGGATCCGGTCAGGTTGCATCAGGTGGTAATCAGGATGCGATCCGGATCCGTTTGGCAAAATATACGTAAAAAAAAAAAAAAATGTTGGGGTCTGGGAGGTCAGCAGAAGGGGGACCTGTGGAATCAGGCCCTCTGCTGTTTAGCACTCACCTCCACCTCCGACATGCTGCCAACATCCTGCCAACACCTCCAGCTCGTGCTGCTCCACTCCAAAATGCTTGCCCATGTGTCCCCAGCCAATATCGCCGCAAAAATCCGCATAGGAAGTGGGGTAGAAGATCCGGATTTCTCAGCCAGTGTGTTGTGCGGCCTCCGGTTCCCATTTGTTTGTATTGGCCGGATGGTGCAGTCCGGCTCCGCCCCGGATACGGCTGCCGGAGGGGCCGGATGAAAAAATAGCGCATGTTGGAACGGAGGCCGGAGTCCGGATCCGGCCCGGATCCGGTCCGGCTCCGGTTCTGCAGAACGGACCCATGTGAACGGACGCATAGGCTTTAATTGCTATGCCGTGCGTCCGTTCCGTCCGTTCTGCAGGTGGTGCGGCTCCGGCACGGCGATTCCGGAGGGCCACCGCAAGTGTGAACCGGGCCTAAGAGTGATTAAGATGTGGAATGCATTGCCACAGGAAGTCGTTATGGCAAACTCTATACCTGCATTTAAAGGGGGCTTAGATGCTTTCCTTGCGTTGAAAGACATCCATGGCTATAATTACTAGGTAATGCCTAATGATGTTGATCCAGGGATTTTATCCATCTGGAGTCGGGAAGGAATTTTTCCCTTTAGGGGCTAATTGGACCATGCCTTGTAAGGGTTTTTTCGCCTTCCTCTGGATCAACAGGGATATGTGAGGGAGCAGGCTGGTGTTGTACTTTGTTCTCTGGTTGATGGACGTATGTCTTTTTTCAACCAAAATAACTATGTAACTATGTAACTCTAAACCCTGAGCTACAAAGCTCTCCACAATCTCTCTCCCCTGTAAATCGCTTCACTTGTTTTCAAATACCAACCCAATCACAATCTCAGATCTGCTCATGACCTTCTTTTGTCCTCCTCTAGTCTAGAATCTCCTCCTTGCATTTATGTATACAAGATTTCTCATGTACTTCACCCTTCCTTTGGAATCGCCATCCACAACACATCTGTCACTCTCCAACCTTTGATATCTTTAAACATTCCCTCAAAACTCACTTTTTCCAAGAAGTATGCACCCTACCTTAGGACACTTCCCTTTTGACCTCTGGCCAAGTTGTACTCCTTCTAGTTAACCTAAATACACATCGCCTCTAGTTATGAATATTGTATTCCACCCTACCTCTTGTTCCCTCCCTTTTCCTTTAGATTGTAAGCTCACAGGAGCAGGACTTTGGAATTTGTTATATATTTTATTCATCAGTTTACTTTTGTCATTTTAATTACCAATTCTGTATTATGTATCGATTCTGTATTTTGTAAATTGGTGTATACCATTGTCTGTATTATTATGTACCCCAAGTTTGTTTCTTATTTTGCACAGCGCCACAGAACATGTTGGCGCTTTATAAATCAATAATAATAATAATTAGAGGCGTCTCATGCTTTAGGCTATCTGCTGCTGCAACATTATATTGGCCTGAGGAAGTGGGCATTTGACCCACGAAACGCGTTGCATGCACAAATACATTTCTTCTCTTATGAGCTTGTCGTTATTGAGGTAAGCCACCTCAACTTTATGATTTTAGCGGTTTTTAACCCAATTTTATATACATCTGGGCACCTCTTTACCCCTTTGTATAATAATAATAATTAGATTTTCTTCAAACAGACCAGGGCCAGGCCTAGGCAGAGGCAAGAGAGGCTCCAGCCTCAGGGCGCAGTGTAGGAGGGGGCGCACAACTCACTCACTCAAATAAGAAAAGGGGATACATGTCAGTGACTGCAAGCAAGATAACTAGAGATTAAGGTGTTGGGAAGGGGGGGTTGCCTCTTAGTCTAATAGCAATCAGTGTGTGACGGGTGGGGTGGGAGGGAGGCGCACTTTGGTGTCTCAGCCTTGGTTGCTGGAGGACCTTGTCCCAGCTCTGAAACAGACCAAAACAAAGAGGAATCTTCCAGAGGATTGAGATCATTAGAAGCACTACGACAAGGCCGGACATTCCTGAACTGTTCATAAGAATGCCAGCGGACTGTTTTGTATGCAGGAGAGACGCCTCCTTCTCCAACCAACCTTCTGTCCGCTTCTTCCCTTGTGTCATTTATGATATAGAGCCTATGAATCTTTGTTCACCAGTCTTCTGAATTCTATTAGAAACACCCTTTTATAATATGAACCTTTCCATATGAACAAAGTCCTCTGGGAGCCCAAAGCAGCCTGATAGAGTATTGATTGGTATGTGAATGAAAAATAGATGACTTCTGTTTTGCTTTGATGTGAAGTCGGAACGCAATGTGCAAATTTTTTGCCCTCTCGTTGTACACAGACGGCCAGGTGGGGCGGGAACAGAAAAACAAACCTATATTATAGATGCAGCATTCACTACAACTTGAAAAAGGAGATTGTTTATAAAATATTAACTACAAAGCATTTTTCCCTCTTGAAGATACACGGGGGGATAATGTACTATAAAAACATGTGTTTTCATCAAACTATAATGTGCTTCTTAAGTCCAATCAGCTTGAGGGTCAAAGACAAACCATGAAAACTTTATACGACACTGAAGAAAAAAAAAGTGTATTCATTGACAAATTCGTTATATTACTTTTGTAAGGTGGGCTGCTTAAAGAGGAACTGTAATCAAGGATGGAAATTCCTCCCAATCAGCAGCTGATACCCCCTTTCCCATGAGAAATCTTTACCCTTTCTCGAATAGATCATCAGGGGGCTCTGTATGGCTGATATTGTGGTGAAACCCCTCCCACAGTGTGATGTCAGGACCATGGTCTTGTTATTACACTGTGGGAGCCTTGTTGCATTGTGGGAAATAACAGCTGTTTCCAACTTCCTAGCAACCAATACCTCTCTCTGTGCATATACAGTATGTATCTATTAAAAAAACAACATTTTAGCCTATCGCATTGTTAGGGGTTGTGGTTATAGATAATGGCAGTTGGTGCTGCCTGTTTTTTTTTAATGTCTGTCAGTAGTAAAGATGATGACGTCCAGGCTGATTGTAGATCAAACAACATTAACAAATTACCTAGTGAATATCAATAATTTCTTGATCTCTCTTTTAACTTCTCACTTTGCAATGCATTGATTTATGTTTTTTTCCCCTTTTCGCTAACGTTCCTGTTTAAAGGACACCTGAAGTGAGAGAGATAGGGAGGCTGCCATATGTATTTCCTTTTTAACGATACCAGTTGCCTGGCTGTCCTGCTGATCTTTCATGCATCAGTAATGTCTGAATCACACACCTGATACAAGCATGAGGCAAATCCAGTTAAAGGACAACTGAAATGAGAGGGATATGGAGGCTGCCCTAGTTATTTCCTTTTAAGCAATACTAGTTGCCTGGATGTCCTGCTGATCCTCTGCTTCTAATACTTTGAGCCATAGACCCTGAACAAGCATGCAGCAGATCAGGTGTTTCTGACATTATTGTCAGATCAGACAAAATTAGCTGCATACTTGTTTGTGGCGTAATTCAGACACTACTGCAACCAAACAGATCAGCAGGGCTTCCAGGCAACTGGTATTGTTATTGTATGCAGTGCGGTACTCAATGGACGTATGTCTTTTTTCAACCCAAATAACTATGTAACTATGTACTGCAACACTGTCTCTAACGTTGCGTTGCGTTCCTGCTGTCACAGGGAACGCAATTCAACTTATCACTGTGAATGGAGCGTTAGGCGGGGATTGCACGGATTAAAATTCATATGTGATTTGCCAAATTGAGAAAACGTGTTTACTGCAGATGTAATGTATTTAAAATAACATTGCATCGCATTTCCGACTTTTTGCTGCTAGAACTAATAGCAAACATTATTTGTGACTTTTTTACCTTTTTTACACAGCAGTCACTCCACAGTGATCCTAACAGATACTGCTAGATTAAGAATGACAAAGCCAGTCGCTCAGTTAGCACAGGTGTAAAAAAATAAGTGCTTCTGCTCTGTGCAGCTAATTGCATAAGCAAGTAGAAGAAATTATCTTTATTATCTAAACCAGAGGTCCCCAAACGTTTTGGGTCGATGGCCGGGGTCAAAATACTACAGACAGCTGAGGGGCCGGAGTATACATAAAATGATGTAGAAGTCTTTGCGGGCCAGACAGTGAATCATACCCAGGTGACGGCCTGCAGTCTCACCTGATATGGAATTTGATTGGAAACTAGCAAATTACTGCTTTCTGGCTTCCATGTGGATGGGTGGTGCCAGCACTGCTATTCTATATGCAGACCACCAATATTTAAAGATGTAGCTGACCGTATCTATAAGTGATACAATTTGTGTGTGGAGGGCCGGGAAAAAAGCCTCAGGGGGCCACATTCGGCCCCGGGCCTTAGTTTGAGGACCACTGATCTAAGCTGTGCATAAAGTACAGAAGCAGTTCTGGAAGTAAGAACACCAAGGACCTCCTCTTTGTAGAGATGCAAGATTTGGACCCTGATGCAGTAATCCATGAAAATTATCCAATAGCAAAGATATTTTTTTTTATTTAGTAAAATAATTTTTCTGAAAACTACAAGGTCTTTTTGAAAGAAAAAACTGATTTGTTAAAAAAAAAATAAAAAATCTAATTTTCACATAAAATTACGCAAAATCGCGAAATTATGGAATATGATTATGGTTATGTGTGAAATGAATTACAAATTTGCTGGAAATTTTGGATTACGATTTTGTATCGTAATTGAAATTTGAGATGCAAAGTTACAATTATGCAAAATTCATATGTCCATCATAGTTTAGGGGGAAGCCAATTAACGTATCTGTATGTTTTTGGGATGGGGAGGAAACTGTAGTGCCTGGAGGAAACCCACACAGAGGAGAACATACATACTCCATGCAGATAGTGCCCTGGCTGAGGTTCAAACCAAGGAGAGTGCTATCCATGATTACCCCACCCTACTTCCTCCAACAAAGTAAAGGCAGTATTTCCTGTGCCATCCCCCATCTGCCAGAAGGCATTGTGGGACATCAGGCCGAAGTGATAATGTGGTGGCTTTTTTCTATGACACACCTGGCCCCTGGCCCCACATTATATTATTGTCTGTGCTTTGCTGAAACTGCATGAAAGATTTCAAAAGAAGGAGTTTTTTAATGGAAGTATGTAAGAGAATTAAAGGGGCAACCTTGCTGAAATTGCCAGAAAAAAAAAATTCTAGTCTATCAGCTTTAGGCCCTTTTTACACTATGATGCTTTCATTGCATTGCATTAATCTTTCTGCATGCAGGGCAACGCTACAGCAATGAAGATCTTATGGGGCACACTCACCCCGTTGCGTCACATTACACCGGAAGTGCCCGATTTGCTGCTGAGCCATCGCAAAATCAACGTCAGTTCACGTCAGATTTCCACGGTGACGTGAAGCATGTTAAGTCAATGGGTGACACAGAAAATGTAAATACGTTGGGGGCGGTGCAGAGCGCATGCACAGAACGACGCAAATATCACTGGGAACCTGGAAATCCCAATAATGTACTTCCTGTCCAGCAGGAAGTATCCTAAGGGGCAAGGGGTGGTGAAGGGAGTGCGGGGGTTGTGCAAGGGGAAGGGGCTATGCATATGACCCAATCGGCATAGTTTTTTTCTGTGTGACGTGATGGGGCGGAGCATTGCACCTCAAGCACAAAGGCCGGCCTTAGGCAATAATGTCAGTATGCAAATCCACAATGAGCTTTTCTGGCAGGTTTACTGCCAGATCGATTATTTACAACATGTCCAATCTGATTTCCGATCGATTTTCCATAGCAGTGAACGGAAAATCGATCAAAAATCAGATCGAACATGTTGGAAATAATCGATTTGGCAGTAAATCTCATTGTGTGTACCTAGCATAACATTCTTACTCTGGCTACCAGCAACTACTCCTTTATACATCTCTTCTTGTCAGTTAAGCTCTTCCAAGTTGACCTCCTTTTTCTGGTGATCAATGTCTCTGGGGACATTTTAATGTGATCATTAGAGACCCTTTCTCTATGCACACTCTGTACGGCGTTGCAGAATATGTTGGTGCAATATGAATCAATATTAACATTCTAATCTTGGCAGAAGGTTGCACCGCCGTCCAAGTAGCCATTAATCTGGAATTTTCCGCACTGCGGCTCACCTGAATTGAAAACGCATTTGACTGACCCCCCCCCTTTTCTAAAATGCACGCTGCAAAAACAGTCATTACTCTTCCATTGCAATCAGCGACCCTGCACCGGTCAAATGGCCATAGATATCCTGGAGGACACCTAATCATCTCCTAAATGAGCCGTTTCTACCTCAAACCGGCCACTTCAAGTTCACTTGACGTTCAATCGTGCAATATCCTGCCACGGCTGCGGACCACCTTAGCCCCTTCTCCTGACAGATCAATACGACATCAGAACCTTTCCCAACACATCTATCAGAGGCGTTCAGGATGATAATCATCTGTAAAACACATCAGATCCATCCTGCAGGAGCGGCAGGGTGAGGTAAATGGTTATATTATGAAAATTGCAAGCAGTCATCTGGTGGACAAAGGCAGGTTCCTGGAAGTGTCTGTATGTCGGAGATAACTACCGTGTGCAAGGGCTCTGGTCTATTGGAAATGCTGGAAATTGTCTAAAAAATTATGAGAGGTTGCAACCTGCTACGTATTAAAAAATATTCACCTTTACATCAGCTTACAGCTCAAAGGGGAAGGAGGGGCAGGTACCCTGCGAAAATATCATGGCAGCTGATATCCACCATGTCACGCTCATTATTAAAGGACATCTGAAGTGAGAGGGATAGGGAGGCTGCCATATTTATTTCCTTTTAAACGATACCAGTTGCCTGGCTGTCCTGCTCATCAGTGGCGTAGCTAACCTCCTTGCCGGTTATCCCGAGCTCAGCTCGGGGTACCATGCGCAAGAGGATTTCTCAGGCCCCGCTGGGCCGATTTTCACAATTTTTTTTCATTGCATGCAGCTAGCACTTTGCTAGCTGCATGCATATCCCGATCGCCGCCGATTCGCCGCCACCCACCATGCAGCGCTGCCCCCCCTTCCAGACCCCTTGTGCAGCCTGGCCAATCAGTGCCAGGCAGCGCTGAGGGGTGGATCGGGATTCCCTCTGACGTCCCGACGTCCATGACGTCGGTGACGTCATCCCGCCCCGTCGCCATGGCGACCGGGGAAGCCCAGCAGGAAATCCCGCTCTGAACGGGATTTCCTGCTTACTCTGATCGCCGAAGGCGATCGGAGTGGGTGGGGGGATGCCGCTGCGCAGCGGCTATCATGTAGCGAGCCCAGGGCTCACTACATGATTTAAAAAATAAAATTTTTTTTAAAAAAGTGCTGCGCCCCCTCCTGAGCGATGTAATTGTATCGCCCAGAGGGTTAACTGAGAGCGACTGATATATTTCAGTTCTGACAAAATCTTGTCAGAACTGGAAGGAATCGTTGTTAGAAGAAAATGGTGAGCTTCTGAGAGGAACTGACGGCGAGGTAAGTATGTAATATGCATTTGCAGCTACATCATGTGTTTATTTTAAATAATTTTACTCGGTTCAGGTTCCCTTTAATAAACAGGAAAATGCGTAGTTTTTATTCCTGCTTACGACTTATGTTGCCCTTTCAACCTTAGTAACCTAACAGGTTGAGTAAAATCACGAACCATAAAGACCATCTCTGCAGATCGCTAAGCACAGACATATTTTTTCATCTTCTTCTTCTGCAAAGCAAAAATCAGAAGCTCTCATTCCAAGAAAGGCATTTTCCAATACTTAAGGAAAGATCTAAATTATTTCCGATGAAGGTGTAACACTTAGAAGCCGAGCAGGAAATCCAGTTCTGAACGGGATTTCCTGCTTGCAAAGATCGCCGGCGGCGATCGAAGTAGGTAGGGGGATGCCGCTTGTCAGCGGCTATCATGTAGCTAGCGCTAAGTAGAGTTGGGCCGAACGGTTCGCCTGCGAACGGTTCCACGCGAACTTCGGTGGTTCGCGTTCGCGTCCCGCAGGCGAACCTTTGCGGAAGTTCGGTTCGCCCCATAATGCACATGGAGGGTCAACTTTGACCCTCTACATCACAGTCAGCAGGCCCAGTGTAGCCAATTAGGCTACACTAGCCCCTGGAGCCCCACCCCCCCCTTATATAAGGCAGGCAGCGGCGGCCATTACGGTCACTCGTGTGCTGCCTGCGTTAGTGAGAGTAGGGCGAGCTGCTGCAGACTGTCTCTCAGGGAAAGATTAGTTAGGCTTAACTTGTTCCTGTCTGGCTGCATACCTGTTCTGTGAACCCACCACTGCATACCTGTGCTGTGAACCCACCACTGCATACCTGTGCTGTGAACCCACCACTGCATACCTGTGCTGTGAACCCACCACTGCATACCTGTGCTGTGAACCCACCACTGCATACCTGTTCAGTGAACCCACCACTGCATACCTGTGCTGTGAACCCACCACTGCATACCTGTTCAGTGAACCTGCCACTGCATACCTGTTGTGTTCAGTGAACCTGCCACTGCATACCTGTTCTGTGAACCCGCCACTGTATACCTGTTCTGTTTAGTGAACCCGCCACTGTATACCTGTTCTGTTTAGTGAACCCGCCACTGCATACCTGTTCTGTTCAGTGGAACCGCCACTGTATACCTGTTCAGTGAACCCGCCACTGCATACCTGTTCTGTTCAGTGGACCCGCCACTGTATACCTGTTCATTGAACCCACCACTGCATACCTGTGCTGTGAACCCACCACTGCATACCTGTTCTGTGAACCCACCACTGCATACCTGTGCTGTGAACCCACCACTGCATACCTGTTCAGTGAACCTGCCACTGCATACCTGTTCTGTTCAGTGGACCCGCCACTGTATACCTGTTCATTGAACCCACCACTGCATACCTGTGCTGTGAACCCACCACTGCATACCTGTTCTGTGAACCCACCACTGCATACCTGTGCTGTGAACCCGCCACTGCATACCTGTTCTGTTCAGTGGACCCGCCACTGTATACCTGTTCAGTGAACCCGCCACTGCATACCTGTTGTGTTCAGTGAACCTGCCACTGCATACCTGTTCTGTGAACCCGCCACTGTATACCTGTTCTGTTTAGTGAACCCGCCACTGTATACCTGTTCTGTTTAGTGAACCCGCCACTGCATACCTGTTCTGTTCAGTGGAACCGCCACTGTATACCTGTTCAGTGAACCCGCCACTGCATACCTGTTCTGTTCAGTGGACCCGCCACTGTATACCTGTTCAGTGAACCCGCCACTGTATACCTGTTCTGTTTAGTGAACCCGCCACTGCATACCTGTTCTGTTCAGTGGACCCGCCACTGTATACCTGTTCTGTTTAGTGAACCCGCCACTGCATACCTGTTGTGTTCAGTGAACCTGCCACTGCATGCCTGTTCTGTGAACCCGCCACTGTATACCTGTTCTGTTCAGTGAACCCACCGCATCAGTGCGCATACCTGTGCAGCTAAGTGAACCCACCTACCTACGTGAGTGCACGCAGTGTGATATACCACTCCGTGCATACCCGATATGGACAAAACAGGTAGAGGAAGAGGTAGTGCCAGAGCCAGAGGAAGGCCACCCGGCAGGTCTGCGCGAGGTCGTGTAAATGTAATTTCGTGTGGACCTGGCCCACAGTACAGTGCTCGGAAGAAGGCACGTCCCATCACCTCCCAAGATTGTCAGGACGTGGTTGAGTATTTAGCGACACAGAACACCTCATCTTGCTCAGCCACCAGCGCTACTACTAGCACCACTTCCGCTGCATTTGACACTTCGCAAGAATTATTTAGTGGTGAAATCCCTGATGCACAGCCATTGTTGTTACAGCCAGATGAATTTTCACCAGCTCATATGTCTGAGTTACGCGGCAACACTATGGATGTAACGTGTCAGGAGGATGAAGGACCTACTGATGGTGCAAGTTTGGATTTGTCTGAGGCAAGTGAAGCTGGGCAGGATGACTACGATGATGACGGTAATAGGGATCCTCTGTATGTTCCCAATAGAGGAGATGAAGAGGGGGACAGTTCAGAGGGGGAGTCAGAGAGTAGTAGGAGGAGAGAAGTTGCTGAAAGAAGCTGGGGCAGCTCTTCGTCAGAAACAGCTGGTGGCAGAGTCCGGCACCATGTATCGCCACCTATGTACAGCCAGCCAACTTGCCCTTCAGCATCAGCTGCTGAGGTCCCCATAGTGCCCACATCCCAGGGTGGCTCAGCGGTGTGGAAATTTTTTAATGTGTGTGCCTCAGATCGGACCAAAGCCATCTGTTCGCTCTGCCAACAAAAATTGAGCCGTGGAAAGGCCAACACTCACGTAGGGACAAGTGCCTTACGAAGGCACCTGGAGAAAAGGCACAAACAGCAATGGGATGGCCACCTGAGCAAAAGCAGCAGCAGCACACAAAAGCAAAGCCACCCTCCTTCTCCTCTTCCTCCTCCATCAGGTGCATTATCTGCTTCTGCCGCTTTCTCCCTTCCACCTTCACAGGCACCCGCCTCTGCCCTTGAGCGGTTCCTGCTCCTCTGCCCACAGCAGCAGTCAGGTGTCCGTGAAGGAAATGTTTGAGCGGAAGAAGCCAATTTCGGCCAGTCACCCCCTTGCCCGGCGTCTGACAGCTGGCGTGGCGGAACTGTTAGCTCGGCAGCTGTTACCATACCGGCTGGTGGACTCTGAGGCCTTCCGTAAATTTGTGGCCATCGGAACACCGCAGTGGAAGATGCCAGGCCGCACTTATTTTTCGAGAAAGGCCATACCCCAACTGCACCGTGAAGTTGAGAGGCAAGTGGTGTCATCTCTTGCGAAGAGCGTTGGGTCAAGGGTACACCTGACCACGGATGCCTGGTCTGCCAAGGACGGGCAGGGCCGCTACATTACCTACACAGCCCATTGGGTGAACCTGGTGGTGAACGATGGCAAGCAGGGCGCAGCGGACCAAATTGTGACACCTCCACGGCTTGCAGGCAGGCCTCCTGCCACCTCCTCTCCTCCTGCTACATGCTCTTCGCTGTCCTCCTCCTCCTTGGCTGAGTGGCAGTTCTCCTCTCCAGCTACACAGCCCCAGCTCCGCAGGGCCTATGCTGCATGCCAGGTAAGACGGTGTCACGCCATCTTAGACATGTCTTGTCTCAAAGCGGAGAGTCACACTGGAGCAGCTCTCCTGGCTGCTCTTAAGAAACAGGTGGATGAGTGGCTGACCCCGCACCACCTGGAGATAGGCAACGTGGTGTGCGACAACGGCAGTAATCTGCTTGCCGCTTTGCATATGGGGAAGCTGACACACATACCCTGCATGGCACATGTCATGAATCTAGTGGTTCAAAGATTTGTGGCAAAGTACCCTGGCTTAGCGAATGTCCTGAAGCAGGCCAGGAAGTTCTGTGGGCATTTGAGGCGGTCTTACACAGCCATGGCACGCTTTGCGGAAATTTAGCGCAAAAACAACATGCCGGTGAGACGCCTCATTTGCGATAGCCCGACTCGCTGGAACTCGACCCTGCTCATGTTCTCCCGCCTGGTAGAACAGAAGAAAGCCGTGACCCACTACCTCTACAACTACAGTAGAATGAAACAGTCTGGGAAGATGGGGATGTTCTGGCCCGACAACTGGACACTGATGGAAAATGCATGCAGGCTCATGCGGCCGTTTGAGGAGGTGACCAACCTGGTGAGCCGCAGTGAGGGCACCATCAGCGACTTAATTCCCTACGCTTACTTCTTGGAGCGTGCTGTGCGTAGAGTGGCGGATGAAGCTGTGAATGAGCGTGACCAGGAACCGTTACGGCAGGAACAGGCATGGGACCAATTTTCATCAGACCCAGCTGTTTCCTCAACACCTGCGGCAGCACAGAGGGGGGAGGAGGAGGAAGAAGAGAAGTCGTGTGCAGAAGACGAGTCAGACTCAGAGGATGATGAGCAAGGTGTTTCTTTGGGGGAGGAGGAGGAGGAGGAGGGGACAGCGGCAGGAGAACAACCTCAGCAGGCATCGCAAGGGGCTTGTGCTGCTCAACCTTCCCGTGGTATTGTTCGCGGCTGGGGGGAGGAGGTTGACTTACCTGACGTCACTGAGGAAGAGCAAGAGGAGATGGAGGGTACTGGATCCGACTTTGTGCAGATGTCGTCTTTTATGCTGTCCTGCCTGTTGAGGGACCCCCGTATAAAAAACCTCAAGGGGAATGAGCTGTACTGGGTGGCCACACTACTAGACCCTCGGTACAGGCACAAAGTGGCGGACCTGTTACCAACTCACCGGAAGGTGGAAAGGATGCAGCACATGCAGAACCAGCTGTCAACTATGCTTTACAATGCCTTTAAGGGTGATGTGACGGCACAACGCCAGCAAGGTACCACTGCCACTAATCCTCCTCCCGTGTCCACGCAGTCAAAGACAGGACGCTCCAGCGATCTCATGGTGATGTCGGACATGCGGACGTTCTTTAGTCCAACGCCTCGCCGTAGCCCTTCCGGATCCACCCTCCACCAACGCCTGGAACGGCAGGTAGCCGACTACCTGGCCTTAAGTGTGGATGTAGACACTGCTGTGAACAGCGATGAGGAACCCTTGAACTACTGGGTGCGCAGGCTTGACCTGTGGCCAGAGCTGTCCCAATTTGCCATCCAACTTCTCTCCTGCCCTGCCGCAAGCGTCCTGTCAGAAAGGACCTTCAGCGCAGCTGGAGGCATTGTCACAGAGAAGAGAAGTCGCCTAAGTCACAAAAGTGTTAAGTACCTCACCTTTATCAAAATGAATGAGGCATGGATCCCGGAGGGCTGCTGCCCGCCCCAAGACTAAGTCAGTCCCCGCACTCACAGCATCTCTGCCTGCACGCCGTGTGACTGGCTGTCTGGCCTGCCCCAAGAAGACTAAGTCGCTCCCAGTCCCTCCACACAGCATGTCTGCCTGCATGCCGCTTGACTACCTTCTCCGCCACCACCAACAGGGTCCGGGACTCCAGGCGGATTGCTGAATTTTTTAGGCCGCTGCTAGCAGCGGCCGCTGTAATAATTTTTCTGGTGCGTGAACATGACTGCCTAATTTTTCTGGCTGCACTGCGGGCAGCTGCAACAACAAAAGAAAAGGCATGTACATGCGCCCATTCCCCTTCGTGATCATTACCTTGCCGTGGTGAAGGGGCTTGCGTATCACAATGAAGCAATGACCGGCGCCTAGATGAGTGTCTCGCAGGGCACACCCACGATAATAAGGTCGTTGCCTCATTGTGGTCAGACCAAATTTGATCAGCTGGACAGTCACTGTTCTGTCATTCAGCTACATCAGCCAGGCGACCATATGGGCTGTAAAGCCACCAAAACCTGCACTCTCGCCATGGTGCGCACCAGTCCAGCACGGCCGTCACTACACAAACAGCTGTTTGCGGTGCGTTACACGGTGAGTTTGGTGTGTCAGTGTGAAGCAGTACCTTAATTACACTACCTGATTGATGTATACACATGCAAGATGTTTGAAAGCACTTTAGGCCTGTCATTTAGCATTCAATGTGATTTCTGCCCTTAAAACGCTGCTTTGCGTCAAATCCAGATTTTTCCCCGGGACTTTTGGCGTGTATCCCACTCCGCCATGCCCCCCTCCAGGTGTTAGACCCCTTGAAACATCTTTTCCATCACTTTTGTGGCCAGCATAATTATTTTTTTTTTCAAAGTTCGCATCCCCATTGAAGTCTATTGCGGTTCGCGAACTTTAACGCGAACCGAACCTTCCGCGGAAGTTCGCGAACCTAAAATCGGAGGTTTGGCCCAACTCTAGCGCTAAGCTAGCTACATGAATTAAAAAAAAAAAGTGCTGCGCCACCCCCTTGCCTAGGGATGCTCATTCAGATTCCGCGGAAATGCAATTTCCGAAATTCCGATCGGAAATTGCATTTCCGCATCGGAATGTGGAAATCGGGAATGCAAGTGCATTAGGCGGATTTCCGCCGGAAATCGCGGAAATTCCACCCGACTTTAACATCGATTTTCTCAAAAACTATAAGGTCTTTTTGAAAAAAGTTTTGCTATTAACCGCTAAAGTCGGCGGATTTTTACTGTAATGTAAAATGCAGAATATCTGCTTCTGCCTATTTTCTGTATTTACAATACAGTAAAAATCCGCAGACTTTAACAGGTAATAGCAAAGCCCACATAAGTCCTAGAAACACCAAATTTTCAGCGTTTAATAAACAGAATCTTCTGAACAAAATGCAAAAAAAGTTTTTAAAAAGACCTTATAGTTTTTGAGAAAATCGATGTTAAAGTCGGGCATTGGAATGCGGAAATTGGTAGCGGAAAGCTGAATTTGTATTTGGCAATGGCGGTATGCGGAATTACCGCGGAATCTGAAATTGGCATTTCCGACCATCCCTACCCTTGCCGACATAATTGGAACGGCAAGGGGGCTAAGGAGTTGTGGGCCCCGATGGAAGTTTTACAATGGGGCCCCCCAAGCACCTCTATACATAACAACTGATGCGGCGCACCAAAACCTGCCAATGGCAACTACAGAGTCAGAGGTGCAAGAAGGGGATGGGGAGCAGTTTGTTAATGTTTACCACTATTCAATGTATCTATAGAAGTGATTATTATGAGCACAGGACCAATAAAGAGCTAATACTGCAGTTGAGGGAGGGCCCTTCGGGGCCCCTCTGGCCCAAGGGCCCCGATGCGGTCGCAACATCTGCACCCCCTATTGCTACGCTCCTCCTGCTAACAGGCAGCTGGTATTGCTTAGAAGGAAACAAATATGGCAGCCTCCATCTATCTCGTTACAGTTCTCTTTTAACAGCGGAGGTAAATATACCACTATTGCAGTAAAATTCAGTAAATAGTACAGTAAAATTCACTGTTAGGCCTGGAACCCGCACTTAGAATCCCTGTACAGTAAACAGTACAGCGCGTCCGACTAGTGATTTGCACGGTTTTTGTGTTAAATAAACTTAATTATACTTACCAGGTGTCTGGATTGTCTGGGTTCCGTCAGTAGCCCCGCCCCCTAAAAGAAGAGGTCATAGGTGCTTCTCTAGGACCAATCAGAGAATCGCCTGTGACCTCATCTGCTAGAGGTGGGGCTACAGACAGAAGACGGACATCTGGACAGATTTTCAATAGACAACTGCACCACTACTATATACAGCATTGGGCGCTCATAATGCTGCATGTCTTGTGAATTGCGATTAACCCTAATCCTAATCCCACTAGTGGGTTCCCTACCACTCACTTTCCTTGGCAAAGTGTTTTTGGGAATTGCCGACGATCCCAAAATGCTACCAAGTGGGTCCCAGCCCTTAATGACAGTACGGAATTCTCCTCCCAGACCATTCTAGAAGACCAGGTATTATTTGTACTAGCTTTGGAACTCTCAGTAAATGAACATTCCGCAGAGATTACCTGACAGGACTAAAGATCAGAATCCATAAGATTTTTATGGGCTACATACAAGGTAAACTTCAAGCTCATCAGGTGACCCCCCCCCCCCCCCTCCCCATTCCACACACGTTCCTTTTCAAAGAGAACATCAGTGCCTCCCATTCTGGGACAGAATGCAGAATGGAAACATTCAAATCATTAATTATAAAGACAGCACAGGGCATAACTTTTGCGTACGTTAAAAAGGGGCGCTGGGAAAAAAGGGCGCCGGGTTTTTAACGATAAGCATGGATAACGTTTAAAAAAATATTGTACTGTTTTTCGTTTAAAATTAATGTTTTTTAAAGTTATAAATCATTAAATAATGTGCATTAAATCGGCAATTGTAAAAACGTTAATCTTTCGTTTAAATAGTGAAACGTATAATAACGTTAAAAAAAAAAATTACTAAGTAACCCTCCCTGTACCTACCCCTAACCCCTAGACCCCCCTGTTGATGCCTAAACCTAAGACCCCCCCTGTTGGTGCCTAAGTAACCCTCCCTGTACCTACCCCTAACCCCTAGACCCCCCTGTTAGTGCCTAAACCTAAGACCCCCCTGTTGGTGCCTAAACCTAAGACCCCCCTGTTAGTGCCTAAACCTAAGACCCCCCTGTTGGTGCCTAAACCTAAGACCCCCCTGTTGGTGCCTAAACCTAAGACCCCCCTGTTGGTGCCTAAACCTAAGACCCCCCTGATGGTGCCTAAACCTAAGACCCCCCTTTTGGTGCCTAAACCTAAGACCCCCTGTTGGTGCCTAAACCTAAGACCCCCCTGTTGGTGCCTAAACCTAAGACCCCCCTGTTGGTTTTTTCGTTTAAAAATAATGTTAAAAAAAAATGTACTGTTTTTCGTTTAAAAGTAATGTTTGAAAAAAAATATTGTACTGTTTTTCGTTTAAAAATAAAATTTAAAAATGTATAAATCATTAAATAATGTGTAATCATGAGAAACAGTAATAAAACATTAAGTGTCCGGGCGCCGCTTTTAAAACGTTATTTTTCTCTGGCGCCCTTTTTTCCTATCGGGCGCCCATTAAACGATATTTATTATAGGAGTGAATGGCGGCGCCCGATTTGTCCACTAGCCTCAGGCGCCCGAATTTACTGTTTCCATAACTTTTACCTTCTGCTTTGTGCAGACAGACTTTGGGCTGGTGCATACCAGAGCGGTTCTGTAGCGTTTTTAAAAACGACTGGGGATAGAAAAACGCTTGGCTAATGTATTTCAGTGGGCTTGTGAACACCAGAGCGATTCGTTTTTTCCACAAACGCAAACTCCTTTCCTGCAGCATTTTTTGGATTTCTGAGGCGTTTCTGCCTCAATGTTAACGTATAGGAACGTGGAAAACTGCTCTGAAAAACACTGGATCAGAGCGGTTTTCCAGGCGTTTTTGTTACAGAAGCTGTTCAGTAACAGCTTTACTGTAACAAAATATGACATCTGCTACACAAAAACGCTACGCATGTTTAGAAAATTTCTCTAAACATGCCTAGAATCGCTCAGAAAATCTGCTTCAGAAACCTCTAACGTTTTGCGGATCTGCTGGAGGCTTTTGGTGTGCACTGGGCCTTCTATGTATCTGATGATTCGCTGGGCCTGATGCGCTAAAGTACAGCAAAGTGTTTTGTTTTATTATTGTCACTGGCGCAGGGGGGAGCATCAGCCATTAACCCATTAGTGGCTTGTGTGTTACCGCAATGCTATTAGAAATGCACATGGTTACCAGAGCTGGGACGAGGTCCTCCAGCACCCAAGGCTGAGACACCAAAGTGCGCCCCTCCATCCCTCCCACCCCAGCTGTCACACACTGATTGCTAGTAGACTAAGGTGCCCCAGAGCCCCCCCCCCCAGCACCTTAATCTCTAGTTATCTGGCTGTGGCAGGGGCGTGGCTTAAGTGCCCCTTTTTCTAATCTCAAAAGGTTGGGAGGTATGACTAAAGTCGACTAGTGCCTAAAACGCTACTGAAATCGCACTAGTAGGTCCTAGGCCTTAGCCTGCCATAGGTGGCAAACAAGCATCCTTTTATTTGTTTACACTTTTGGAAACTTATTGTTGGCTGCATACTGTTAATTTTAATATTTAAAGCAGACCTGAACTCATAACGTGCTCTAAAAGATACACAAAATATACGCAACAGCATAATAACCAAAACATTCTTTTGTTACAGCTGATACAAATCCTGCAATAAATCTGCAGTGTATCTACTTCTTGCTTTCCTGGAAGCAGACATAGGGTTAACATCCTGTGTTTACAAATTAGCTGCTCTGCCAAGTCAGACAGCTGACTCAGCTGAGATCAAATTACACTTGTGATTAGTCAGAGAGGAGGGGGAATTAGGCCTCTTTTCCATGGACTGTTGATACGCAGTGAAATGCCTCTCAAACTCTCACAACTGCTCACTGCTGCCTGGAAACTGCTTGTTGCTGCCTGTTAACTGCTCACTGCTGCCTGGTAACTGCTTGCTGAGCACACAGTACAACAGTCCATGGAAAAGAGGCCTAATGGTGGCCACTAATGATCCAATCTTTTTCATCTAATTTTACCAAATCTATGTAGTAGAAGGGTGAATTGAGAGAATACATTAAGGCTGCTTACACACAGGGACGTTACAGGCCCACGTTAGTGCGCCTGTAACGCTCCCCCAACGCACAGCAATGTAACACAAGTGGGCTGTTCACACAGCCCACGTTGCGTTACATGTAACGCTGCATGTTCTCCGCAAAGTGCAGCATGCTACGGCGTTGGAGCGGCTATAGCCGCGTTAGACTGTTTGCACATGCGCAGTGGGGGGCAGAGAGGAGGCGGGGAGAGCCAGCTACAGTAGCCGCGCACATGGCTACTTAATATTCACTGCACTGGCGGGCGCTGATTGGCCGGCGGGACCACGTGATGCGGAGTGTCTCGCTCCGCATCACGTGGTCCCGCCGGCCAATCAGCGCCACTCTGGGAGACCTTATAGGGATAGAGCCGCCTAACGCGGCTCACTCTACCGTCCTATCTTGCAGCACCATACGTTGTGTTAGGTGCACGTTATGCGACCTTAACGTGGCACCTAACGCAACGTCTTGGTGTGCAAGTAGCCTAAATGGATCATTTCAGCAGTTCCCTTATATTACATAGAAATGGTAAGATTGGATGAAAAAGGTTGGATCATTAGTGGCCACCTTTAGGCCTCTTTTCCATGGACTGTTGTACTGTGTGCTCAGCAAGCCAGGCTAAACTCTCTCAATACATACAGGGTGCATTTCTCTAGGTTTTCCTTCTGTCCTGTGCAAGAGTTCAGGTCCACTTTCTGTTTGTTTTACCAATTACACAGGTGAGAATTGACCACAGAGTCATGTGCGCCTCCAGCCCTAATTGTGCATTCACGTTCATGCTGCCTGCTGGTGGTAGCGGAGCTCCGCCTGCAACAAACGCATCACAAGGTCCCTCAAAGGTCATGGATTTGATGAAACGTTCTGCTTTTTTTCAGAAGGAAAAATGAACACTTACACCTTCAGAGATGGCCCAGAACTGGATAATATATGCTTTTCTATCATACGGTTTACAATCGCTGTCTCTCGGTGCAATAAATAATGTTAAAAATGGCAAAAGGTTAATAGAGCATTGGCCTCCTTTAATTGAAGAGATGACTGAAATATTGTGAGGTTGGATGAGCAGTAATAATATGACTGGCCCTGGTCAGTGGAGGAAGAGAGGTAATGAATACAAACCAGAAGCGTGAAGAATGGACCCTGCAGCTCAAACAGGTGCTAAAGTGCTCATGTGCTTATACTTAAAGCTACAATGACCAGATTTTTCTATGCTCAACCTGGGATGGGAAATGGGCGTGTCCATGACCATAGTGGAAAACTAGGCATGTCCATGACATGGTGTGGGCGGAGCAAACTGTAATGTAACTTTGAGGCAGTGGGACAGAGTTTCCTCCCAAAACACAGATAGTCAAAGGGCTCGATTCACAAAAGGGTGATAACTCAGTTATCACGCCTAAAAGCTTTGAACGTGAACTGTCCTGTCTCCTGATCACCCCTCCCAGCTGCGCGCGCTAGGCAACGAGAACAACAACATCAGAATCCCATCATGCTTTACACAGCATCAGGGGAAAAATGCCCAAGCAGATTTCTTTGATGGGGCGGAGCTTAGCTTCTGTGCAGCTAAAAATGAGGCTTGGGTAAGAAAAACAAAGTTCTGATGCTGTGAAATGGTTAACCACTTCAGCCTACAGTGTTGTTCACCTTATGCATCCGAGCACATTTCACCTCCCATTCATTCACCAATAACTTTATCACTAATTATCACAATTAATTGTTCTATATCTTGTTTTTTCCACCACTAATTAGGCTTTCTTTGGGTGGTAGATTTTGCTAAGAATTATTTTTTTCTAAATCCGTTTTAACAGGAAGATTAAGAAAGAAATGGAAAAAATTCATTATTTCTCAGATTTTGGCCATTATACATGCTACCGCAATTAAAACCCATGTATTTTATTTGCCCACTTGTCCCGGTTATTACACTGTTTAAATTATGTCCCTATCACAATTTATGGCGCTGATATTTTATTTAGAAATAAAGGTGCATTTTTTCAATTTGCGTCCATCACTATTTACCAGCTTATAATTTAAAAACATATAATAATATACTCTCTTGACATGTATATTTAAAAAGTTCAGACCCTTAGGTAACTATTTATGTTGTTGGTTTTTTTTTTTTTTTTCTTTTTGTAATTTTATTTATTTATTTTTTATTAAAAAAATGTATTTGGGTAATTTTTGGTGTGGGAGGTAAACAGCTAATTTTAAATGTAATGTAATGTAATTATTTAATACAAAATGTATATGGGTACAGATTACAGTCAAAAGTCCTGGAAGCGTGTGATCACGCTTCCAGGAACTAGAAAGAGGCCGTCGGGTTTCCTGCGGGGGACTTAGATCGGTGAATGGGAACTATATTCCCATTCACTGATCGGGGGGGGGGATAACGGCAGGCGGCGGGAGCACACACGGCGCACGTCAGGCAGCAGGAGCTGCACAGTCTATCTGGACGGATATATCCGTCCAGATAGACTTAAGTGGGTAAAGGAACACCAAGCCTTTTCAGTGCAGCAGAGAAAATGTTAAGTCTGGAGGTTAACTTGAAAGCAGACCTGAACTCAGAACTTCCTATCGGCTCTAAAAGATAAGCAACTGCATAATAACCTTTAAAGAAAGACATTTCTTCGTTACAACTGATACAAATAGTGCAATAAATCTGCAGTGTGTCTACTTCCTGCTTTCATGGGAGCAGACATAGGGTTAACATCCTATGTTTACAAATTAGCTGCTCTGCCACTGATATCAGTGTACTATCGTTCTGAGATCAATCTTTCTAAGCCCACACAAGTCACAACTCTCCTGAAATTTGTGTCATTACACACACTGATGTCGGGAACCATCAGCAGGGAGCAGGGCTGCCGATAGACCATCAATGGGGTACTGGTGTATGGTGCCCATGGCATTCTGGGGCCCTGTCAGGGGGGTCTTACCATGTCCATGAAGCACATGAAGCCCTTATCAGACACTTGACTAGAACTGCAAGTTCTGAGGGAGATGCTTGCTAGTATAATGTACATTCTGAATGTCATTCAATAGCAGCACTAGCTTGCCTGTCACTCAGACCATCCTGACATCCCCTGGACAGGGCCGGCCCTAGACTATTTGCCGCCTGAGGCAAAAAAAAAATTTCCGCCACCCCCCCCCCCCGGTGGGGGGCGCGCTCTGGGGGGCCGCCGAGCTGGAGGGGTAGCTGACAGGACGGGGGTATTGGGTCTAGCGGCGGGGAGGGGGTCGTACCCCCCCTCCCTCGCCTGGGTCCCCCAAACTGCGCTACCCTCCAGCCTTAAATACAAGCAGCCGCTGTGTGTAAGAGGAACGGGCGGGGAGGACACTCACCTCTTCCCAGCGTGCGCTCCACAGACGTCACTTCCTGCAGCGTTGCAGGAAGTGACGTCAGTGAAACGCACGCTGGAACGAGGAAGAGGTGAGTCCTCCCCGCCCGTGCCTCTTACACATAGCGGCTGCTTGTATTTAAGGCTGGAGGGGAGCGGAGCACGGGGGACCCAGGCGAGGGAGGGGGGGGTCCGACCCCCCTCCCCGCCGCTAGGCCCAATACCCCCGTCCTGCCAGCTACCCCTCCAGCTCGGCGGCCGGCTCCCCGCACCCACGGACGGGCGGGTGCCGCCCCTGGAATTTTGCCGCCTGAGGCAAAAGTTTCACCCCGCCTCATGAGCGGGCCGGCCCTGCCCCTGGAGTGCAGAGCTGTCTACAAATGCTGTAAATCTTCCCAGGGGGGAAAAAGTTTATTTTCCTGTTCAGAGAGCCTGACAACAAAGGGACGGGTACGGAGAAAAAAAGCTGTCTGCTCTTTGCACAGTTGTTCTAATGACTGCGTCTGCTTAGCCACTGATATGGAATGATACAAAGGTTTGGAGACAGTCCCCAAGTGTGCATCAGGGTCTTGTGTTGGGGGGGGGGGGGGGGGGGCAACCAGAAATCCTAGGAGTGTGTAAGGGGGCTACAAAGGACCAAAAAGCCCCCTTACTAAAATGTTAAGCAAAACTAAAGTTTGCCTTATTAAAATGTTGGAGTGAGCCTACGGATGCCAGTTGCGTGTGGTCCTGTGTTGGTCATGAGGAGAATCCGAAGACATAACAACAAAGGTTGTTTAGGTGATACATTTAATGACTAACTGTACAAGATTCTTTGCAAGCTTTCGAAACTTTAAGTTTCTTGTTCAGGAATGTTCTGATCCAGCTCTGCAACATGCCTGAAGAAGAAACTTAAAATTTCGAAAGCTTGCAAAGGAATCTTGTACAGTTAGTCATTAAAGGTGTCACCTAAACAACTTTTGTTGTTATGTCTTCGGATTGAGCATACTGATGTCTCCCACGATGCAACACTGCTGAATATGCAAATATCACCTAGGTGAAAACTTGTAGAAGAAGTGAATTAGATCAGGCCCCGAGAGTCCATAATGCAGACCTTTGTTTACTTTGGTAAATGTAGTGGCAGGTGCACTTCAGACAACGAATGCAGTAGCAATTTAGCTATCTGTATGTATTTGGATTGCTGTCTGATGCTAAGCTTTAATGTAATTTTCAGGGCTGCACAGATCCATTTTCTTTGCTCTAATTTGCATGAATCAGACCCAAAACTGCAAATCCCGGTGGTGCTTCAGTCTTTTGTTCTTCCTGTTATAAGTACTTCAACAGCTAGCTGAAAGTACACCTAAAGTGGATATTGCTCAGCAAAATTATACATGCCCAGCAGAGCTGATTGAAGCCTCTCCTAAACCACAGTACTTTTATCTTCAGAAATATGATTATTTCCCCAGTGAAGTGACATCGCCTCCCGGGGCCCTTGGAAGGCTTGGGGAGCATTTGCCTGCACTGTTCTGAAGAAGGGGACCCTGCGTGGCCCCGAAACAACTGTCAACATCTGGTGTTTGACACAAGCATTCGAAGAAATAAACGACACGCAGGGCAGTTTCTAGGCTAAATTTCTCCCAGGGTGAGGGTGTAAAAATCGCCTCCACTCCCCGTGGAGCCAGGTATAGGTGCCCACAGTATAGGTTAGCTACGTAGGTGCCTCCAGTATAGGGTAGCCCCTATAGTTGCCACCAGTATAGGTTAGATAGGTAGGTGCCTGCAGTATAGGGTAGCCCGTATAGTTGCCACCAGTAGGGGTTAGATAGGTAGGTGCCTGCAGTATAGGTTAGATAGGTAGGTGCCTCCAGTATAGGGTAGCCCGTATAGTTGCCACCAGTATGGGTTAAATAGGTAGGTTCCCACAGTAAAGGATAGATAGGTAGGTGCACCCAGTATAGGTTAGATAGGTAAGTGCCTGCAGTATAGGTTAGATAGGTAGGTGCCCGCAGTATAGGTTATATAGGTAGGTGCCCCCAGTATAGGTTAGATAGGTGAGTGCCTGCAGTATAGGTTAGATAGGTAGGTGCCCGCAGTACAGGTTAGATAGGTAGGTGCCCGCAGTATAGGTTAGATAGGTAGGTGCCCGCAGTATAGGTTAGATAGGTAGGTGCCCACAGTATAGGTTACATATGTAGGTGCCCGCAGTATAGGTTAGATAGGTAGGTGCCCGCAGTATAGGTTAGATAGGTAGGTGCCCACAGTATAGGTTACATATGTAGGTTCCCGCAGTATAGGTTAGATAGGTAGGTGCCCGCAGTATATGTTAGATAGGTAGGTGCCCGCAGTATAGGTTAGATAGGTAGTTGCCCCCAGTATAGGTTAGATAGGTAGGTGCCTGCAGTATAGGTTAGGTAGGTGCCTGCAGTATAGGCTAGATAGGTAGGTGCCTGCAGTATAGGGTAGCCCATATAGTTGCCACCAGTATGGGTTAAATAGGTAGGTGCCTACAGTAAATGTTAGATAGGTAGGTGCACCCAGTATAGGTTAGATAGGTAGGTGCCTGCAGTATAGATTAGATAGGTAGGTGTCCGCAGTATAGGTTAGATTGGTAAGTGCCCGCAGTATAGATTAGATAGGTAGGTGCCCACAGTATAGGTTAAATAGGTAGTTGCCCCCAGTATGGGTTAGATAGGTAGGTGCCTGCAGTATAGGTTAGATAGGTAGGTTCCTGCAGTATAGGTTAGATAGGTAGGTCTCTGCAGTATAGGTTAGATAGGTAGGTGTCTCCAGTATAGGGTAGCCCGTATAGTTGCCACCAGTATGGGTTAAATAGGTAGGTTCCCACAGTAAAGGATAGATAGGTAGGTGCACCCAGTATAGGTTAGATAGGTAAGTGCCTGCAGTATAGGTTAGATAGGTAGGTGCCCACAGTACAGGTTAGATAGGTAGGTGCCCGCAGTATAGGTTAGATAGGTAGGTGCCCACAGTATAGGTTAGATAGGTAGGTGCCCACAGTATAGGTCAGATAGGTAGGTGCCCGTAGTATAGGTTAGATAGGTAGATGCCCGCAGTATAGGTTAGATAGGTAGGTGCCCGCAGTATAGGTTAGATAGGTAGGTGCCCACAGTATAGGTTACATAGGTCTTTGCCCGCAGTATAGGTTAGATAGGTAGGTGCCCGCAGTATAGGTTAGATAGGTAGGTGCCACAGTATAGGTTACATATGTAGGTTCCCGCAGTATAGGTTAGATAGGTAGGTGCCCGCAGTATACGTTAGATAGGTAGTTGCCCCCAGTATAGGTTAGATAGGTAGGTGCCTGCAGTATAGGTTAGGTAGGTGCCGGCAGTATAGGCTAGATAGGTAGGTGCCTGCAGTATAGGGTAGCCCATATAGTTGCCACCAGTATGGGTTAAATAGGTAGGTGCCCACAGTAAATGTTAGATAGGTAGGTGCACCCAGTATACCTAAAGGGGCTCCCTGGCACTCACTCACTACCTAAAGGGGCTCCCTGGCACTCACTCTCTGCCTAAAGGGGCTCCCTGGCACTCACTCACTACCTAAAGGGGCTCCCTGGCACTCACTCACTGCCTAAAGGGGCTCCCTGTCACTCACTCACTACCTAAAAGGGCTCCCTGTCACTCTCTCACTACCTAAAGGGGCTCCCTGTCACTCACTACCTAAAGGGGCTCCCTGTCACTCACTCACTACCTAAAGGGGCTCCCTGTCACTCACTCACTACCTAAATGGGCTCCCTTTCACTCACTCACTACCTAAAGGGGCTCCCTGGCACTCACTCACTACCTAAAGGGGCTCCCTGGCACTCACTCACTACCTAAAGGGGCTCCCTGGCACTCACTCACTACCTAAAGGGGCTCCCTGTCACTCACTCACTACCTAAAGGGGCTCCCTGTCACTCACTCACTACCTAAAGGGGCTCCCTATCACTCACTATCGGGATCCCTGTCACTCACTACCTAACTGGAGGCGCCTGTCACTCACTAGCTAACCTGGGGGTCCCTGTCACTCACTACCTAACTTGGGGGGCTACCATATTAAGGGTGCATTCTGCCTATTTATGTGAAATGCTGTCTATTTATGTGCCTCATGACTGCTGAATTTGTCTTGTTGGGAGCCTTATGATTTGTTGGGGGCCTCGAGATTGCTGAATTTGTCTTGTTGGGGGCCTCATGATTTGTTGGGGGCCTCATGATTGCTGAATTTGTCTTGTTGGGGGCCTCATGATTTGTTGGGGGCCTCATGATTGCTGAATTTGTCTTGTTGGGGGTCACATGATTGCTAACTGCGAGACTATGGGAAAAGCTGAATCCTTATCATATGAGACAATAGCATTAAACCTACTTTTTTAGCTTTTTAAAACAGAAAATAAAACTGGGAGGTTCTAAAAAATTGAATACATTTTTCAGGAGTAGGATGGATGAAATTGTTTATCTCCACAGTTTATTTTCAACTTGGATTTTCCATAATGTTCATGTATGAGTTAAAACGTTTGTACAGTATTTAGTTTAAATTGCTGTTGCCACTTTGCGATAGATAAGTGACTTTTGGGTTGCAGTTTGGGCACTCGGCCTCCAAAAGGTTCGCCACCACTGTCATAATCTAATGTCCCACCATTGCTAGGTTCATGTAAATTTGTCTCCACCCGTTACCACACCTATATTCTGGTCCATGGCCCACCCATTTTGCGGTGCGGTGCGATGAGCACGCCGCACAACGTGATCCTCATATTTTTGGCACGCTAGCTGCAGTGTGCTGAATTCTGCTGCCTACAGTATGTACAGTATACGCTGTTCTCTAGTGCCTGCACTGTGTGCTGATTTACCTCCAGTGTGTACAGTGTAAGGTGTTACTCTGTGCCTTTACTGATTGTAAACCAGCTGTATTGTATGCTGGTCCCTGCTACTTTCAGGAGATCGCCGGAGGCGATCGAAGCGGGCGAGGGGATGCCGCTGCACAGCGGCTATCATGTAGCGAGCCCTGGGCTCGCTACATGATTTAAAAAAAAAATTAAAAAAGACTGCTGCGCTGCCCCCTGGCAGATTTTAATAGACCGCCAGGAGGGTTAAAGATGCAATGGGCTTGTATTTCCCTGAAAGTTTGGAGTGTTTGCTTTGTATGTGTTTCTGCCTAAACATGACTTCTATAGCTTGGCCTTGGGTTCTCAAATCTATTTCCTATCAACTTTTCTCAAAAACATTTCATCAATCAACTTTACATCTATTACATCTATTAAGATCATCCCATTCTTATTCATTACTGTTGTCTTTTTCATTCCTACTACAAATAGTTACTTTCATCTTGAATGTAACCATACAATTTGTTTGGTTGAAAACATTTCATACAACGTACCGCACATCATTCAATTTCTGGACAAATTGACATATTTTCCAACCTCCCTGATCAACAATTCTTGAGAAAATGGCAATTCCCTAAAAATGTTTTCAAATAAACAAAAAACAATCGATATTTTCACACAACCAATTTATTTGTCGAATTTTACATGTTTTGGTTGTAACGTTGGGATCAAAAGAGTATTTGTAGGGGTTCCTTGAGATCCAAAAGTTATTTGCAGGGTTCCTCCAGGGTAGAGAGGTTGAGAAAGGCTGCTCTATGCTATCCAGAGTCCAGAGTCTTCCCTCTCTATATGTATCTAACTCATTTATTTTTGTTATTTATTTTGTTTATTTTCGTTAATCTCTGATTTACTTTAAGCAGGGACTGTTACAGCCACTCGTTGCTCCTTTTGTAATTGGTGCCGATAGTCTCGTTGGCAGGACCGTGGCACCGTGATTGGGCCATTAGAAAAAACAAAACTATACTGCTGCTCAGGGAATCCAAAAGTATAAACACCTTTATTATTGTCATAATCAAAAACCAAATACACTAATCCTACCCTAAAAACACTTAAAATTAGTGCGGAACGCTCCTCACAATCACCAAACACAGCAACCCACATTCACTCCATTCACCCTGGTACCGGGTACCAATTGTCTTTTGTCTTCAGAGTGCGGAGATAGGTATAGCTGCCTGGGGATTCAAGATGGGCCAGCAAAGCACAAGCAAATTCAAGTTTCCAGCTAAACAGACCGCAGTAATGATTGACAGTTGCCTTCCGTGTCTTACCACCCGGCAGATAGAAATATCCTCTCCGATCATCAGCGATCCCTTCCTGGATATGCTGATTCTCCGCTCCTCTCTTGGCTGAACAATGTAGCGTAACCAGTGCTGCGGGGAGCTTACCCTGCTGCTCCTAGTCTCCAGCTTTGGTGAGAGGTGATTGCCTCCATCTGGCTCACAGCTCTACCCGACATACAGCATGGCCACGGGGAGCAGGAGCGGTATAGAACAAAATACTTTTGCCGCGCGTCCGGCCCGTTCAAGCGCTCAGAACGCACACCGGGTGTATCCCCGCCCACCGACGCGTTGCGCCCACTCACTGTGAGCTTCGTCAGGATGCGTGGCGTGGCGGGCAGGAGAGTGATTTATGCGTACGTAGGTACGCTTAGCAGGCGTGGCTAAGGCGTCACCCGTAGTCTTGGCTACAGCTTCGGTCACCTGATTCATCTCCATGGTCACAGGATACTATACACGCAGCTCAATGCAAAAACTGCATATCTTCCGTTTCAATGAACATTCAAAGTCCTAATATAGATATTGATGCAAATCAATTTGATATCCTTATTAGTAAAAAAGTAGTCCATTGGGCCAATCACTGAACTCGATCACTAGCAGTGACCTATCAGATGTCACTGCTACTGATCGAGTGCAGTGATTGG
The DNA here is from genome assembly GCF_040937935.1 of Hyperolius riggenbachi. Classification (NCBI taxonomy): domain Eukaryota; kingdom Metazoa; phylum Chordata; class Amphibia; order Anura; family Hyperoliidae; genus Hyperolius; species Hyperolius riggenbachi. The sequence goes on along the minus strand of NC_090646.1, from coordinate 639,229,110 downwards.
CCCAATGAGACCATCTGCACCAGTTAGCAAAAAAAAGCAGCAGACGGCTGTTAGTGGCTGGTCTGGTGCCAGAACCCCCTCCTGATTGCTCGCATGCCGAAGCTTCCCCTCTGACTGGCCATGGTGATCTCTCGCTGGTGATGGGGTTTTACCGTAGCATGCCTCGATAAGACGCATATATCAACACCTCACCTGCTTATGATGTCATAGTGAAGGGCGGCAGGTGCCACAGATTGAGGACGGAGATTCGGGAATGCATGGATGAGGAGGGTAGTGTGTGTGTGCCAGGATGGCGGGAAAGCTGAGAGGAGGCGCCAGGTGCCCCAGACTGTTTTTTTCAAACGCCCTCCCCCCCAATAGATTTTACTTCCTGAATCACGTGATTCAGGTGCTTTCATGGTAGGTCCGCCCCTGACTTTAAAGAAAACCCAAGGTGGTTCTTGGGGGGAGGGGGGGGCAGATGGGACAGAGAGGCATGTTCTCTGCCTCATATCATGCCTCTGTGTCCCAACACGGCCGCTCTCTGCCCCCCCCCCCCCCCCCCACACGCTATAGCCCCGTGAGATTAGCGATGATGTTTGTCGCTATCTCGAACGTAAACACAGGGAGAGAGATTTCCTGTTCAAAATGACTGCCCGGGGCATTCCTGCAGGGTTTCCTGACTGAGCTCCCACTGGGCAGATCTCTCTCCCTGGCCGCGCCCCCTGCCACTCCCCCGCCTCCCTGCACACTGTGAGAGACACACAGTCTCTCAGTGCAGTGTCGTGAGCTATAGGTCATGAAGTGGGCCATTGCGGCCCACGGGAGCAATGTTTTTTGCGGCTACCTGATCCGCCCAGCCCCCCGGATCAGGTAGCCTACTAGGCGACTAGGTATGGCTGCCTATGCCAAGAAGAATCTAACATGTGTACAGCAGTGCTGTTCAATGCGTCAGCGATTCATCTGACTGGCAGTTTGTCAGCCAAGTGCAGGATGAGGGCATAGTTCTTCTACACCTTACACCCACTACATAGTGCACTGTGCCATCAGCTCTCCTCCCCTCTCCATAGCATAGCAACGGAACCTGTCGCTAGCCTGCAGGCTAGTTTGTCTGTACAGACATGCCCCATAACTGTTGCCCAAGGGATCAAGTCCCCATTTTTCCTTCCATGGGAATCCATTCCTTAATATCGATTTACAGGCTAAATAAAGCCATGAATGATACCTCGAATCCGGAACACACAATCCAAGGCAGAGAGATTGCGCCTGTACCTCAATCTATAACAGATCAATAAAACCTTTACACACAGTAAATGTGACAATTTGTATTTGCTGTAAAAACATACCTTTAAACATTCATAGACCAATAAAACGTTTTTATTATGAATATTTTCTCATGTTATGGAACTCCCTACCTCCACCCATGAGGGCAGCCCCCTCCTTCAACATCTTCAAGAAAGCCCTCAAAACTCACCTTTTCACTCTGGCCTACTACACCTCACAAGTGCTCTAAACCCGCAGCTGAACTCTGGTCCCCTACCGTTCGTGTCCTTACCTCTCCCTCTAGATTGTAAGCCTTTGGGCAGGGTCCTCCTCCTTTTGTGTCCTACCTGATCTTGCACCTCCATTACTGTGCACCCATGCTATGCATCTGAGTGAACCTAACTTGCCTAATCTCTATGCTCCCATCCAGTGACTAAGCATTACCTTGTACTCATACTGTGCTGTGTGACCTGGTTTTCTTGTATTCTTGTATTGTCATATTGCTGTATGTCACCCCTAAATATTGTCTGCAACCTAAACTAATGTCCAGCGCTGCGTAATATGTTGGCGCTTTATAAATATAATAAATAAATAAATGTTAAATGAATGTTTTAAGAACGGAAAATATGCTTAAAGTTAAACTTAAGTGAAAACAAAAGTGATGAGATAAGCAATTGTATCTATCCTTCTACTCCTAAAAATGACTTATAGATAGCACACAGATTTATGTTATGTTTAAAAACTTGAAAGAAAAAACATTTTCTCAGCTCAATGTAACAATCTGTACCTGTGTCTCAGAGCGTTCAAATATATAAACGCATGCATGACAGAAGGGCTACAGGAAAAAGGGCACTGCTAGATAACAAATTGGTCTTGGTGGATAACGAATTCTCAGTAATGATAAACATTGTTAACTAAATTGGTTAACAATAAATACCATTTTAAAACAGACAGGAAATCAAAACAAAAAAAGATATTAACTTTAAAATCTCTTACATTATTCAAGAATACAGCTTAACTTAACCTTACTCTTACACAGAACCCTCCCTTGGTGGTGCCTAACCCTAACTATCCCCCCCCCATGTTACCTAACCCTAACCCCCCCTGAAGGTGCCTAACCCAAACCACCCCCCTCCCCCAGGTGTTACCTAACCCTAACCACCACCCCTGGTGGTGCCTAACTCTAACCACTCCACCTGCACAAACACCATTAAACACGTAAAAACGATAATAAATGTGATAACGTAAAATCTGTACATAGGCACAAAATAATATGACAAAACTATAACGTTGCAAGTTTCTAAAACGATAACATATTTCAAAAACGTTATTGTTCTAATGTTGAAATTTATGTTTATCGGACACCCTTTTCTCTGCTTTGGGCGCCATATTAGAGATATATATTTGAATGCGTTACACTATACTATATACAGTACCAAGTCCTGAGTTCTGCATACACAACTCAAAGCAAACCTGTTATCCAGCAATTGGGACCTTTGGAAGTTTGCGTGAATTACGTGAAATCAATTTAACTTCAAAATTAAAATTATGTATGACAGTAATTGCAAAATTTTGTGTGGATTTTTGCATAAGCAAAATTAGCACATTACAATTATCGCTAAGACAGAAGAAGGCACCAAGGGGACAGAAGGAGGCACAAAGGGGACAGAAGAAGGCACAAAGGGGACAGAAGGAGGCACAAAGGGGTGCAGAATAAGGCACAAAGGGGACAGAAGGAGAAGGAGGCACAAAGGGAAGAGAAGAAGGCACAAAGGGTACAGAAGGAGGCACAAAGGGTACAGAAGGAGGCACAAAGTGGACAGAAGGAGGCACAGGGGGGGTACAGGGGACAGAGATGCCAGTGTTCTGACTTAAGAACTGTTTCAGGTTAAGTACAAACCTAGAGTCCCTATCTTGTTTGTTAACCGGGGACTACCTGTATAAAGAAAACTACCTGAATAACTAGGTTTTAGTTAATCAATGCGCATGAGAATATCTGGAAAGCATTCAAATCTAATCATACAGTGCTTTTAAAGTGAACCTGACCTCTTGTACAGGATAGAAGGAAAACATAAAGAAATGCCCCGTGTATGCATTTAGAGAGTTTAGATCAGGCATGGGCAAACTCAGCCCTCCAGCTGTTACGGAACTACAAGTCCCACAATGCATTGCCTTTATGAGTCATGACTGTGGCTGTCAGACTCCTGCAATGCATTGTGGGACTTGTAGTTCCTTGACAGCTGGAGGGCCAAGTTTGCCCATGCCTGGTTTAGCTTGTCTAATTTCCCCGCATCTGTGACTATTCACAACTTTAATTTTATCTCTTAACTGTGTCATCTAAGGAATCTCGGCAGAGCAGCTAATTTGTAAACACAGGTTGTTAAAGGAAACCTGAGATATAGAAAAAAATATATATACATACCTGGGGCTTCCTCCAGCCCCTTTCAGGCTCAGCGGCCCCTCGCCATCCTCCCAGGCCCCCTGGATCCTCCTCCCTGTAATTCAGCCAGTCGGGGGGGAACTGAACAGGTGCGTGTCCGACTCCTATTGCGCTCCCATCGCTGGAAGTGCAACCGAGGAGCGTGTGGAGGCTGGACTGCGCCTGCACTGACTGGCTGAATTACTGGACCGCCTAGCGTAGAATACAGGATGACGTCAACAAGCCACAGCCCGGTACTTACGTCACAGCGAGCAGAGATGCGGCCAGAGCGGTGGGGAGCGCCGATCGTCGGGGGAACAGCAGGGAGGTGAGTGGAACCTCTTCTCCCCCCCCACCGCTGCAGTTCTGTAAGTGATCACTATGATCAACCGGCGATCATAGTGATCACATGATCAGCAGCCATATGCGATGGCTGCTGATTACTGAGGGGAGATGTCAGCTGTCATATGACAGCTTAATCTTCCCTCTCCGGTGCGCACGATCGCGTCGGGGAGCGGTAACGGCGGGTGGAGTAGATCCGACGCCGCATCAGGCTAGAACAGCCACAAGTGCGGCGTAGAATCTAATGCAGGTGGTCCTCAAAGGGTTAAAGGGAACCTTAACTGAGAGGGACATGGATATTTCCTTTTAAACAATACCATTTGCTTGGCAGTCCTGCTGATCTATTTGGCTGCAGTAGTGGCTGAATTACACATCTGAAACAAGCTTGCAGCTAATGTAGGCCCAGTGCACACCAAAACCGCTAGCAGATCCGCAATACGCTAGCGGTTTTGGGAGCTGATTTCAGAGCGATTCTAGGTATGTTTAGAGAGGTTTTCTAAACATACCTAGCGGTTTTGGGTGCGTTTTTGTGTAGCAGATTTCATATATTGTTACAGTAAAAGCTGTTACTGAACAGCTACTGTAACAAAAATGCCTGGCAAACCGCTCTGAACTAGCGTTTTTCAGAGTGGTTTGCCTTTTTCCTATACTTTACATTGAGGACGAAACGCTTCCGAAAACCGCAAACGCGCAGCAGGAGGCGCGTTTGCGGCTTGGCAAAAACCGCAAACCGCCGGTGTGCACCATCCCATTGCGATACATTAGACAAGCGTTTTTAGAGGCGGATGCGGCCGGCGGATCGCTCCAAAAACCGCTCGGTGTGCACTGGGCCATAGTCTGAATCCAGTCAGAGCGCCTGATCTGCATGCTTGTTGAGGGGCTGTGGCTAAAAGTATTAGAGATATAGGATCAGCAGGAGAGTCAGGCAACTGGTATTATTTTAAAAGGGAAAATCCATATCCTTTTCAGTTTAGGTTCCTTTTAACCAATCTAGATATGCCGTATGTTTGGCAAGATGCGTTGGATGGGAATCTGTTAGGGTGTTTTCCACAACAGTGGGGAAGAGGGGGGGGGGGGTACTTGGTAACCATCTTCCTTCATAATGGATATTAGCCTAGATAATTCCATGTGTATGACTGCAAAAAAAAAAACGTGGAAAACATTTTGCCAAGAGATGGTTTAAAAAAAATAAAGTCCCACAAATATCTAATCATGTATTGAAGAGGGAGAATTGATTGAAGAAGTCTGCAGGCTACAGAACGTGCAGGCCCCAGAGCAGAGAGGCCAGTGGGAAATCTCGGGTTATTCGGTTGCTAGGCAACCCTTAGCTGGAGGGGGTCAGGCCTTGTGTCCGTAGCGTCCATGTCTCATTTACTGGCCAGTTGCACGCAGCAAACTCAGCACTAAATGCCACATTTGAACCTTTACTCTGGGAGGTTATTCTGCTTCTGTTTTAATCACTTGTTCGGTCAGTAGTGAGGGTGCTCAGCTGGCAGCCCGGGGTCCCCTGTCACCCTCGAGTGCTGTCACGGCGGGCTGCAGGACCACGGCGATGGCAGGAATCATCCTAAACATTATTTCAATCATAAGTGCATTTCTCAAATAATGTTCTTCATTCCTAGGCGTATAATATTATATACGTGGCCCTCTGAGGACATAGCTTCCAGCTGTATCTGGAGGGACACGCCCTGTTTTGGGACCAAATCCCCTCCTCTGCATCACATTAATTTGGGTCAATGGAAGGTATAGGGTAATCGCAAAGCGCTTCGTATTGCAATTTCCCAAGCACTTCTATGAATAAATACATTGGGCTTGATTCACTAAAGGTGGCCGATTTTACGGCAATTCGATAAAAACGATCGGATCTCTCGAAAAAATCAAAAGCTTTTTTTCATTCGACTGAAAAATCCGATCGGATTTCCCGTTTTCTTCGTTTTTTTATCGATCCGCAATGCCAGATATTTTTCTTCAACCTTTCTGAAGATTGTATGGTGTGTGTTAGATTGTCAATTTATTAATATAAACACCCTAGCAATTTTGTCAGAGATTCCAATAATTTTAATCATAATTGGAAAAAAATTGAACATACGTGTGTGGTACATTGGTCAGATTTTTGAAATGTAACAATCAGTCGGAAAAATTTATTGCAATTCTTACATTGAACAGATATTTAAAAAATTGTATGGTGTGTGGCCACCTTAAGACAAATAGCATGCCTTATCAGAGATAACATGCCTTATCAGAGTAGCATAGCGAACTTATGCCTGCTAACTGGCAATGACAAGAGCTCCACTCGTCCTGCCCTGAGCCCCTGTGGGTTCCTAACGCTCGCTATGCTACTCTAATAAGGCATGTTAACTTTGATAAGGTGTGCTATTTGTCTTAATGAATCAAGCCCATTGTATTTATGAATCGATATGCAAAAGCGCTTAAAAAGTGCACGCAATTAAAAACAATCGCCCAGCGCTTGCAATAGCGCTGGCGATTTATAATGTGAACATAGCCTAAGGGACCATTCACACTGGGGACTGCAAAACGCTAGCAAAATCGCTAACATTTTGTGACGAGGATTTCTTCACGATTAACGGATATTTTTATTGGACATTTTCATGTTTTTTAAACGATTCAAATCGCTTTATTTAAACATTTCAATCGCTATTGCTCTAAAAGAGCTGCATGCACCACATTTGATTTTATCGCAAATTGCCAACGATGCGTTTAATTACACTAGCTTTTTTTAAGGCGGTAGCGATTGCGGGGTGGTTCAGAGATCAGTGGTTAACGCAAATCGCCCCAGTGTGAATAGGCCCTAAAGCAAGGAGTAGTCTTGTTTCATTTTTGGAGCATGCAACAAAACGCGGAGGGGCACACTGCACACCTGTATAGGAACAAAATATATGTATTTTTACTTACTGTGCATGTACGGTCCTGTCCAGGTGCCTCTGCAATCGGGAGTACTGTGCACATGCACATTTAAAAGTCTTTATCAGGGGAGTAGCTAGAAAACTCTGGGTCCCCCCCCCCCCCCCCCCCCCGCTCTCTGCACAGGTAAACTGAGAACCAATGTTGTTCAATTGACCAGTGCACACTCAAATTTGTTTTCCTCATGCAGATAAAAACAGACAGCAGTGAAGCACTGGGAGCATGTTCTCTATCGATTACATTACCTTTTGTGAATGTGCATGTTTTCACACATACATATGGTGTGCAGAACACTCACTCAGTCCACCTCTGATGGAGCAAAACTAGCTCTGCAGACTTCTCCAGCATCGCTACGGTAGCAGTTGGGGAAGGGTAGAGAGGTTGGAGGCAGGGCACTGTACACAAGAGCCTGCTGCACACTGAATAGAGACTGTCTACAAATCTTTGTATGATTCCTTATCAGTGGCTAAGCAGATGCAGTCATGTCATTCACACATTCCTCAGCCTTATCTCAATGTTCTGTTTACTTACTTTTATTTATGACACTCTCTGCACTTTAAAGAGAACCAGAGATGAAGCACCCTCATGTATTTTATTACATTTATCAGTGGGAACATGACAGTAAACACCTACCCTGCTTTTAGTTTCATTGTTATCTGCTTAATTAGTCTATTAGCAACTGTGATAAGAATCCACCGACTATTCAGTCGAGGTTTGACCTGGAATCATTATAGCTGAGTCACTCTTCTGTGTAGTCTTTTCAAGCCCAAGCCTTCCCCTCTCCTGGCTTAGATTTCCTGCTTTGCATACTGAGAGCTGTGATGATATGGGAGAGGCTGCTGCTCCTGAGAGAGAAGCTCTGTGGCTGTAATATGATCCCTGTGTGCTCTGTGTGCACTAGATACTGATAATAACGGCAGTTTCATTTCTATGAGAGAGACTTCCTACAGGCAGCTGTACATCATACCAAAATGAAAGCACATAGATGAAAGGCTGCATTTAGCCTAGGTAGCAGCATAGTCTCATATAGCCTAGACAGCACATCCAGAACAACTGATAACCCAGAAGGAGAAGGGATATGAGCCGGCGGCCATATTTGATTTTTCCTGGAGCAATAATGGATAAAAAACACTAAAAAAGGCACACCAGAGCGGCAAAATTATCAGGTAGAGCATTTATTCTTTACAAGCTATCAACTGATATGTTTATTTTGTGTGAAACGTTCATCTCTGGTTCCCTTTAACCATTACCCTGCTGGAATATCTGTGGCCAGTTTTAACAACTTCTCTCTTGTACAGTGTACCTCATTAGTTAAAATGCATTACATTTCTAGCTCAGTATCTATCTACTGATATTTAATAGGTTGTCAGGCTTTTATTATGTTATAATCGTTGCTGCAAATGTTTCATTGCTTTCATTCATATGAGAGTGGTGGCTGCCATATTTATTTCCTTTTAACCTCCTTGGCGGTTATCCTGAGATAGGGTCGGGGTGGAAAACCGTAGCTAAAAGCAGTAATCCCGACCTCTGCTCGGGATAGCCTCCGGAGGCTGTATGCAGAGCAATGCGCGCAGCGGGAGCGTTTCTACATACCTCCCGGGGATTCAGACGTCGGCCGGCATTCTTCTTCTCCTCCGGGGCTCTGCTTCCTGCTGGTGAGATCGCTGGCTGTCGTCATGACAACAGCCAGCAATTTCACTTTAGAGTTGCAGCGCCACCTGGAGGATGGAGGCATAACTGCAGCACTGGAGCCAGGGAGGTGAGTGATTGCAGAACTGCTGCAGATCTCCCTGGCAGCATGATTTTTTTTTCCAGGTTTTAGGGTCTGAAAGGGTGCAAAAAAATTGCACAGCTTTTAGGCCCTAAAATCCAGAAAGAATCATAACGCCAAGTGTGTTAAACAATACTCTGGTCAGTAGGGTCTAAATCACACACCTGAAACAAGCATGCAGCTAATCTTGTCAGATGTCTCATAGTTCAGGGTCTATGGCTTAGGCAGGAATCACACTTGTCTTTCAGTTTTCAGCTCGCCTTTTTCTGCGTACCATTTCTGCACACCAAGGGTTTGATTCACTAACCAGCTCTAAGTGATAGCGCCGGAGTGAACAGCCACTTAGTGCCCCATAAGTAGCTTTGCGGGCACTAATAGTTCCGCAAAGCTACATTGTGTGTGCAGCCGTTAATAATGCGCGGTGCGACGATAACGTCGCACCTGCTGCCCTGATGAAAACAGCGCATCGGGTGCCGCTTCGGGGGCACCCGATGCGCTTACAGGGCAGTGGGTGCGACGTTATTGTCGCACTGTACATTATTAACGGCTGCGCGCACACTGCCCTGGGCAGTGCACGATGTGTGGGCGCAAACCACTTAACTCTGTGGTTTGCGCCCACTAGGACTTAAGGCTCACTAACCAGCTTAGTGCTGGTTAGTGAATCAAGGCCCAAGTGTGTTTCTATGCAGAAAAACACATGCGTTTTTTTCACAACAGTGTAATTGATACAGAAAACTGACAAAATGTGCAGCATTATCATGCAGAATGTCAGTTTTTTTTCTGTGCAAGAAAAACATAGTAAGTGTGAACTAGTCCTTTGATTAACACAAGTTCTTCTGTGCAGAAAACGCGTATGAAAACAGTCAAGTATGTTCCCTGCCTTAAAATTTTAGAGGCAGAGGATCAGCAGGATAGCCTCATTTATTTCAGTGACTGTTACATTCTGGTATTTGTGTGTGTGTGTTCTGAATGCATGAAGGGGTTACTCTGTCCAAAAAGGTTAGGCAGGATACTAGTGTGTGTGTGTGTGTGTGTGTGTGTGTGTGTGTGTGTGTGTGTGTGTGTGTGTGTGTGTGTGTGTGTGTGTGTGTGTGTGTGTGTGTGTGTGTGTGTGTGTGTGTGTGTGTGTGTGTGTGTGTGTGTGTGTGTGTGTGTGTGTGTGTGTGTGTGTGTGTGTGTGTGTGTGTGTGTGTGTGTGTGTGGAGGGGCGCAATTTTAGTATGTGCCATGGGCGCTGTCTTACCTAGATACGCCACTGCAGGACAGGAAAAAGAAACTTCTCCCCCCATGGGCCCCCTGTGGCATCTGGGGCCCCCTGCGGTTGCATCTCTTGCAGGGTCTATTGTTACACCCCTGGTTTATATGAACTGCGCATGTGCAGGAGGTGCACGGACATGACTGGGCATGTGCAGTAGACACAACTGGAGTTCCAGTCCCAGATTTTTCAGAAGAAGCAGCAGTACATTGCTGCCCCATTCCTGACTGCTTGTCTGCTATATCCTCCTTCATGTCCTCTCACTTCCTAAAACTTAATATGAGCAAAACAGAACTAATAATTTTTCCACCGTCTCTGTCCACCTCTCTGCCTGAAGTAACAATAAATGTTAATAACACTCCCATAACTTTAGTTCCCAAAGCACTGTGCTTAGGGGTAATATTCAACTCACCGCTCTCTTTTATTCCTCATGTTAACTCCATAACCAGCTCCTGCCATCTCCAACTCAAAAACATATCTCGCATCCGTCCTTTTCTCACTCAAGACACAACGAAAATGTTAATACATGCCCTTATAATTTCTCGTCTGGACTACTGCAACATACTACTTTGTGGACTACCTTCTAACAGACTGGCCCCGCTCCAGTCGGTACTGAACTCAGCTGCTCGTCTCATTCATCTTTCTTCTCGATCTTCCTCTGCTGCCCCTCTCTGTCAAGCTCTTCACTGGCAGCCAATTAACCAGAGGATCCAGTTCAAACTCTTAACCCTAACCTACAAAGCTCTCCACAATCTCTCTCCCCGGTACATATCCTCACTAATCTCCAGATACAAACCCAATCGCAATCTCAGATCTGCACATGATCTTCTGTTGTCCTCCTCTAGAATCACCTCCTCACATTCACATTTACAAGATTTTGCACGTGCTTCACCCCTCCTCTGGAATGCCCTCCCACAACACATCCGTCACTCACCAACCTTTGTTACCTTTAAACGCTCTCTAAAAACTAATTTGGGCCAACTTAGGCCACTTCCCTTTGTCCTAAGACCAAATTGCACTCCTACTAAGTATCCTAAAAAACACTGCCTCTCTATATTTTATCGTATACTACCCCTCCTCTTGTTTCTCCCCATTCCCTTTAGATTGTAAGCTCGCAAGGGCAGGGCTCTCACCCCCTTTTTTGTCTTTATACATTTTATTTATCATGTTACTTTTATCACTGTTATTACCAAGTCTATATTTTTTATATTCTGTATTTTGTATCTTTTTTTTGTATTTTGTCACTAATTATGTATCTTGTATATTGGTGTACACCATTGTCTGTATTATGTACCCCATGTTTGTTTCTTACATTGTACAGCGCCGCGGAATATTTTGGCACTTTATAAATATTCAGTAATAATAATCTATATATATAATTGAGTAAGTGCCTCAACCTTCAAACAAAAAGAAGAAGTATCGTCCTGCCCCCAGGGCCGGTCCAAGCAAGAAGAAGGGGCTGGTCCAAGCAAGAAGAAGAAGTAGTGTCATATCAATCCAAGGGCAAAGAGGGATAATTTGCATATTCAGTAGCAGTGCATTGTGGGTAACCACAAATGTTTACTTATAGCGGAATTATTGCAGATTTGCTTCTGTTTTAAGAAGGAAAATTACACCAAGCTTTGCTTTTTTTAGTAGGAGGGATTTTTGGTCTCTTTTATCCCCTATACATTTTTAGAAGTTTGGGTCACCCTGAGCTGCTTGGTTACTCTGTTGTACTGGTCCAAGCCCTATCTCATACAGCCATATCAATCTCTGCTATGGCTATCGTTCATGAAAGTGCTGTCGGTATAGAAAATCAGTGTGGGAAAACACTGCTTACGGTGTTTTAGACTTCTGGCTGCTGATTCATAAAAAAGTATCCAGGTGCGGTAGCAGTGCGGAGTTTCCCCGAACTAGGCTGGCGGTAGGCTTGCGGAGACACGGAAGCTGCTGAGTTGATACGTTTCTCCGTGTTCCGCTCTACTGCTGCTGCCTGGGCGGTCTCTGTGTCTCCATTCACTTAACATTGTTATCGCCACATCAGAGGGAGCGGTACTTCCTGACCTCACACCGCTTGCGGTGATCTTTATGAATTAACGTTTTGCTACATTTTTTACAACAATCACCGCACAAGGCGGTGATTTATCGCTCTGCTCGGTAATGTCAGCTTTTGATGCGGAAGGAGCCTTTATGAATGCAGATTTTGCTACGTGTGCGGGAAAGTCAGCTGTTTTAAGCATTTCCGTATGCGGAAATGCTTTATGAATGATAGCCTATGTAGTGATGAGAACCAAAGGTCTGAAATAGGCTGTCACATGTGGGTTTGATATGACTGTAAAACTTAAAGCTATAGGCTTGCTTGGCTTACTAAGGATGAAAAGGAATAATTTGCATATTTAGTAGCGGTGCATTGTGGGTAATCACAAATGTTCACTTATAGCTGAGTAATTGCATATTTCTTTCTGTTTTAGGAAGGCAAATTACACCAAGCTTTGCTTTTTTTAGTAGGAGGTCTTTTTGGTCCCTCTTATCCCCCTATACATTACGAGTGGTTAGGGTCACCCTGAGCTGCTTGGTTACTCTGTTGTACTGGTCCAAGCCCTATCTCATTCAGCTGTATCAATCCCTGCCATGTACTGATGAGGACCAAAAGTCCTGAAACAGGCTGTCTACATGTGGGTTTGATATGACTGTGTAAAATGTAAAGCTATATGCTTGCTTGACACCAGCGGCTCTGGATGCTTGATTGGCTTTCCAAGGGGGAGAAGGGGTAATTTTCATATTTAGTAACAGTGCATTGTGGGTAAACACAAATGTTCACTTATAGCTGAATTATTGCAGATTTCCTTCTGTTTTAAAAAGGCAAATTACACCAATACAGTGTGTGGCATTGCAGGAAGTGACGACAGTGGAACGCACGATGGAACACGGAAGAGGTGAGTCATCCCCGCCCGCTGCCTCTTACTAATAGTGGCGGCTGCTACTGTGCTTAAAGAGAACCTGAACTGAAAATAAAAAGTCAAAATAACCATACGCAGTTCATACTTACCTCCTGTGTAGTCTACTACTCAATCTCCTTCTCCTCTACTGCCTCCCATTTGTCCACTGTGATCAATGGAACGCTCCATCCTCCATTTTAAAAATGTCCATTACCCCATAACAGCTTCCAGGTCACCACACTGTTAAACTATAATATCACCCACTTGAGCCATAGGGAAACATGGACATTAACTTGCACATTCAGTTGTAACTGGCAGCAACTGATATATTTCAGTTCTGACAAAACATTGTCAGAACTGGAAGGGATCACTGTAAGAAGAAAATGGTGAGCTTCTGAGGGGAACTGACAGTGAGGTTGGTATGTAGTATTGTTTTACAGCTACGTCATGTGTTTATGTTAAATAATTTTACTCACTTCAGGTTCCCTTTAAGCAGGAGGAGGAGTGCACATGGGGGACCAAGGTGAGGGGGGGTCCTGCTGAGCTTAAAGAGGAACTCCAGTGAAAATAATGTAATAAAAAAAGTGCTTCATTTTTACAATAATTATGTATACATGATTTAGTCAGTGTTTGCTCATTGTAAAATCTTTCCTCTCCCAGATTCACATTCTGACATGTTTTACATGGTGACATTGTTACTGTGGGCAAATTATGTAGCTGGTCTGGCTTTAACAGACAGCTGTAAGCAGCTATTTCCTGTCTGAACATTGTTACATTGTGGCAGTTTGCCCAGAGTACCGTAAGGTACCAGAGCCTCTTGTGGGAGGGGTTTCAGCACAAAATCAGTCATACAGCGCCCCCTGATGGTCTGTTTGTGAAAATCATTATTTTTCTCATGTAAAAGTGGGTATCAGCTACTGATTGGGATAAAGTTCAATTCTTGGTCGGAGTTTCTCTTTAAGCTGGAGGGGGAGTGCACATGGGGGACCAAGGTGAGGGGGGGGGGTCCTGCTGAGCTTAAGCTGGAGGGGGAGTGCACATGGGGGACCCAGGTGAGGGGGGGGGGGGTTCCTGCTGAGCTTAAGCTGGAGGTAGAGCACACATGAGGGACCCAGTTGAGGGGGGTCCAACCCCCCTCCCCACCGCTGTGCCCAATACTCCCTTCCTGCCCTCTACCCTCTTATGCGGCGTATGCTACGCCGTGGGTCGGCTAGTAATAATAATAATAATGCATTGGAGGGAACCAGGGGCGGACTAACAACTTATGCGGCTACCGGGCAATAGGAGATTATGGGGCCCTGTACCAGTGTTGCCAACCTTTCATGTTATTTTTTACAGACAAAGATAATAACTTACTGTCAACGGATATTTTATATTGATAAAAGCTCCTGAAACGCCGAAAAATGGGTGTGGTCACGCAACCAGGGCCGGATTTAGGCCAAGGACACCTAGGCCATGGCCTAGGGCACAACAGGAGGAAGGGCACCAAAGCAGCAGGCTAAACTGGTGCAGCATTTGCAAGCTTGCAAGCGAGCGCCTGACCTCGGTACTCTGCTGCTAGCTATCTGTGCAGCAGCCATCTTGCTCTTTGTGTACATTTGCATTGTGGCCGGTGGCTATGGACTGGACCAGCATTGTAGACGGAAAGGAAGAGGAAGCTTCTGCGAGCTGGCTACCTTTACTGAAAGGCGGAGACGAGGGATTAATGGAGTCATCTGGCTACCTATACTGGAGGGAAAGAGTCATCTGGCTACCTATACAGGGGAAAGGGGGGAGGAGTCATCTGGCTACCTATACTAGAGAGAAGGGGAGAGGGATCATCTTGCTTCCTAAAAAAAAAAATACCTAGTTGTTTCGCATAAATTTGTACTCACATTTTTTATATTTTATATTTTTCAGCTAATGGTCCAGATCTGTGGTATATTCATATGCATGCATGTAGATGCATGCAATATCCACAACACAGAGTTTTTTTATCTTAAAAATACCTAGTTGTTTCGCATAAATTTGTACTCGCATTTTTTATATTTTATATTTTTGAGCTAATGGTCCATATCTGTGGTATATTGATATGCATGCTTGTATATGTTACAGTTTTTTATGCTCCTATACTGCCTGATGAAGCGGGACTGTTGACCGCAAAACGCGTTGCGATTTTATGGAGTGGTGAATAAATTGTATATATATTTTTACTCTGCATTTGAGTATATGTCCACTATCAGAGGGAGGTAAGTCCACCTCGACTTCCCTCTTTTTATCGTTTTTAGAACATTGTTTTACTCTGCTTGGCGCCTCTGTTCGTACATATTACAGCACTATTAAGTCCACCCCTGGTGGAGGGGTTCTTTCCCCATTTTTCTATCTACAGAGAGCGACTTTTATACCTGAGTGGGGTCAGGTACTAATACTCCCCACCTGCCTGTCAAGTGGTTGCCTGATGGTAACCCACCTTTGTGAGTATAAGAACCTTTGACATTATTTTATATATTGAGCTTACCAGACAATATTGCACTATTGGGCTCTCGGTGTCCTCTGTTTGTTTTTACAAGATCTTGCTTCCTATACTGAAAGGGGGCAGCTGGTGACAGTGGCCTAGGGTGGTAAAGAGTAAAAATCCGGCCCTGCACGTAACAGAATGTGGGCGTGGTCATGTGTGGGGCCAAATATACATGACCTTAGCAGTGGTGTAAAAGGTCTGCCGGGGAAGTTTGAACTCTGCCATAGTGTTTCCGCCCAAAGTACATGTAATCTGACAGCAATTCACCCAAAATCCATGCAATTTTGCAGACATTCCTCCAAAATACAGATAATATGGCAGTGGTTCCCCCAAAATAGATGTAATCTGGCAGCAGTGGTTCCCCCAACATACACATAATTTGGCAGCGGTTCCCCCAAAATATGCGTAATCTGGCAGTGGATCACCCAAAATACATGTAATCTGGCAGCAGTGGTTCCCCCCAAAATACACATAATCGGGAAGCAGCGGGAAGCAGCGGTTCCCCCAACATACACAATCTGACAGCGGTTCCCAACATACACATAATCTGGCAGCTGTTCCTCAAAATACACTTAATCTGGCAGCAGTTCTCCCCAAAATAGGTGCCCCCAGTATAGGTAACCAGGTCTAAAGGTATACCCCAGTATATGTAACCAGAACCTGCAACTTCCAGCTTTGAAACATCTCCAAAATCCGCCCCTTTCTGACCCCAGACACCACCAAGCTTCTCATCCATGCCCTCATCATCTCCCGCCTTGACTACTGCAATGCCGTACTATCTGGCCTCCCCTTAAAACGCATTGAAGCCCTTCAATCAGTCATGAATGCAGCAGCTAGACTCATCTATCTTTCCCACCGCTATGCTTCCACTTCTCCCCTCTGCGAAGCCCTACACTGGGTCCCTATCAGCTTCAGGATCAGTTTTAAGGTTTTGTGCCTTACCTACAAATCTGTGCACAAGACCCGCCCAACCTACATTTCTGAGCTCGTCAACAGATATATACATGCCCATCCCCTCCGGTCCTCCAATGATCTCCACCTTGACTCCCCACTCATTTCTCATTCCCATGCATGCTTACAAGATTTCTCAAGAGCTGCCCCCACCCCATGGAACTCCCTTCCATTCCCCCTCAGACTCGCTCCTTCCTTCAACACCTTCAAGCAAGCCCTCAAAACACATTTCTTTAATATAGCCTACCCCACATCTACCACACTCTAACTCTCTGTCATTCACCTTTTCCACAGTCCTACCTTATGTGTCCCCCCACCCTTTAGATTGTAAGCCTTGGCAGGGCCTCCCTCCTCCCTTAGTGTGTCCTTCTTAATTTTACTACCCCAACAATGACCCCCTTCTCATGGACTAACTCATACTTGTTTTGCCGGGTCTCTGTAAAACGCATTTTACACCCTGATTGTATGTATAACCTTGTGCTATGTTGTATAACCGTTTGCTACCTCTCTGTCTGTCATCCCTTGTTGCAATGTATGTATCCCTATTTATTGTCCAGCGCTGCGTAATATGTTGGCTCTTTATAAATACAATAAATAATAATAATAATCAGTGTCCCCAGAATAGGTAGCCAGGTCTCTAGGTGTCCCCAGAATAGGTAGCCAGGTCTGTAGCTTTCCGCAGTAGAAGTAGCCAGGTGTGACGGAGTGCAGAGAAGCCGCCACGCCTTCTGACAGTCAGGCGGTGGTTTCCGCGCATAGAGCGGCGGTTTCCCCGCAGCAACATGTGCCTGGTTTTGCTGGACCTAGTAGTGCACACAGATGGAGAGCTACGCGCGCGTGCGCCACAAGACAGGCTCTTTATACCAATAGGAGAAGGGTCAGCTGATCGAGGTGGTCAACTGACCCCAGCTCAGTTGCTGATTGGTTGATGGGAGCTGGGTGGCGCTGGAGAGCGCTCCACTATATATATCTCTTGCTGTTCAGTTGCTGGTTGTCTGGCGTTGCGAATACCTATGTGTTAGCACTCAGACCTAGTCAGATCTTTCAGTGTGGTGGAACCAGGAGGATCTGGGAATCCACACTTAGCCAGTTTACTGTGTATTATCTGTGTTATTCTTTAGACCAGTTCCAGGGTGTAGAGACCAAGGACCTCACACCCAGACTAGGGAATCTGTGTTATCATTCTGTTATACATCAGGCTAGTTCCAGGGTGTAGAGACCACGGACCTCACACCTCAGACTAGGAATACTGTGTGTCATCTGTGTTATTCTTTAGACCAGTTCCAGGGTGTAGAGACCAAGGACCTCACACCCAGACTAGGGAATCTGTGTTATCATTCTGTTAAACATCAGGCTAGTTCCAGGGTGTAGAGACCAAGGACCTCACACCCAGACTAGGGAATCTGTGTTATCATTCTGTTATACTTGAGGCTAGTTCCAGGGTGTAGAGAACACGGACCTCACACCCAGACTAGGCATTGTTTGATATCTGTTATGACCTATTGCTTTCCTGATCTCTCCTTTGATCGTTGATTCGGTACCTTGCATTTCTGATATACCGTTGCCAAACCCTGCTTGCCTTGGATACCGAATCAGCTTACTGTTTTGTACTTTATCTGTCAGTGTGTTGTCGACCCGGCCTGCCCGACCCTTCTGGCTGTCACCCATCCCTTGGGGGCTCAGCCTCCTTGCAGGGGCCCTCTGCCTCTCAGAGGGGGCACTGCTGCTAAACCAGTCAAGGTCTCCTTTCCCTGGAGTCCTTGACTGCAGTAGAGTCTATCTCTACTTATTGGACCACCGGCTACCCCGGTGGTCCAATTTCTACTGTTGCACCAAACACTCACACGCTTCAGGTGTCCAGAGGTTAGCTATATATCTGTATTATCGGTGATTCTGCAGATCATCAATAATCAGGTATATATCTGTATTTTTGGTGATACTGCAGATCACCAATAATCAGATTCTCTCTGCGTGTTGACACCAATCGTTTCACCAGGTCTATAGGTGTCCGCAGTTTAGATAGCAAGGTCTATAGGTGTCCCCAGTATAAGTAGCCAGGTCTAAAGGTGTCCCCAGTATAAGTAGCCAGGTCTATAGGTGTCCTCAGAATAGGTAGCCAGGTCTATAGGTGTCCCCAGTATAGGTAGCCAGGTCTATAGGTGTCCCCAGTTTATATAGCCAGGTCTATCGGTGTCCCCAGAATAGGTCGTCAGGTCTATAGGTGTCCCCAGTACAGATAGCCAGGTCTTTAGGTGTCCCCAGTACAGATAGCCAGATCTATAGGTGTCTCCAGTATATGTAGCCGGGTGTATAGGTGTCCCCAGTATAGCCAGGTCTATAGGTGTCCCCAGTATATGTAGCCAGGTGTATAGGTGTCCCCAGAATAGGTAGCCGGGACTTTAGGTGTCCCCAGGAGGGGTGGCAGCGCAGTGAAGGGGGAGCAGGCACAGCAGCGCGGAAGGGGGGACGTTTCCCCCTTCCTCGCTCTCCCCTCCGGAATTTTGTATTGTCTGCGTCTGGCAGTGGGCGAGACTTACCACTTCTCTTCTAGCCACGGGAAGAAGCTCTGTGTGCCGCTAGTCTGGTCTTGAGTAGACCAGACTAGTGGCGTGCAGAGCTCCCTCCCGCGGCTGGAAGAGAAGTGGTAAATCCTCGCCCGCTGCCAGCCACCGACAATACAAAATTCCGTGGCACAGTGGCAGCTGAATACTTGGGGGGTTGGAGATTAGCAGCAGCACTTATACTTTGCTGGGGCCCTATAGAAGCACTATCAAGTGGGGTTAGACTGAGGGGTCTGTCAGTTGGCTCTGGGGCCCTCAACAAATACCCCTTTTTCCTGGCTTCAACACTTGGGAGACACTGTATGTTTAGGTAGACAAAAAACATGCCTCCCACATTTTGGAGCTAAGAAAGAGGGACGCCATTAAGACACACCCCTGCCACACCTCTAACCACGCCCCACCATACTCCAAGTCACGCGTACCACAAAAATTAAAAAGCAAAACAATGTTTTTTTTTTAACCTAAATAACTAGGTATCCAAAAATTAAGAGAAAAAGAAAGCCCCCATGCACAGCACCACTTGTAAGTTTACAAAAACATACTTTATTGAATAATAAGTATTAATAATGAGACCATAATGAGATTCAACATGATAAAAACAATTAAAAAACGGCATAAGACAATTCCCTGCTATCAAATAATGATACATATAATGATGATGTTAATAAATACAAACAACCTCTTGCATCCAAAAAGACAATCAATCAATCAAGAGATATATAATCAAATCAGCAAGGTGGGCATCTAAAAAGAGCACCACCAATGCTTGAACCCGGGTTCAGCAACAATGTGATAAAAAAGGAAGGGGATAATATCCCAAAGTGCATCAAACACGTGCAAACATTGCTAAAAAATGCAGAAAGATATACATATACAATGATTAGTGATCAATATGATAAATTGGAGCAGCCCAACAGTAAAGTGCATAGAAAGAGACAAATGGTGAGTGCTGCAAGGAAGAAAAGGTTTACTTATCCCCAGGCACAGCGTAAGTCAGATAGGATGCAAGTAGCAGGGAAGAGTCGGTATCCAGCTTGACTATCCAAATAGTTGGATAGTCAAGCTGGATACCGACTCTTCCCTGCTACTTGCATCCTATCTGACTTACGCTGTGCCTGGGGATAAGTAAACCTTTTCTTCCTTGCAGCACTCACCATTTGTCTCTTTCTATGCACTTTACTGTTGGGCTGCTCCAATTTATCATATTGATCACTAATCATTGTATATGTATATCTTTCTGCATTTTTTAGCAATGTTTGCACGTGTTTGATGCACTTTGGGATATTATCCCCTTCCTTTTTTATCACATTGTTGCTGAACCCGGGTTCAAGCATTGGTGGTGCTCTTTTTAGATGCCCACCTTGCTGATTTGATTATATATCTCTTGATTGATTGATTGTCTTTTTGGATGCAAGAGGTTGTTTGTATTTATTAACATCATCATTATATGTATCATTATTTGATAGCAGGGAATTGTCTTATGCCGTTTTTTAATTGTTTTTATCATGTTGAATCTCATTATGGTCTCATTATTAATACTTATTATTCAATAAAGTATGTTTTTGTAAACTTACAAGTGGTGCTGTGCATGGGGGCTTTCTTTTTCTCTTAATTTTTGGATACTTACCTTTGAGCCCTAGCACACTTGTGTTACATCGCTACATCAGTGTTGCGGACATATTTTTGGTTCTAAATAACTAGGTAACTATGTTTTATCAAGTAGTCCTTTCTATCGTAATTAATTTTTCTAGATATTAGTATTTAAATAAACAAAATAAGATATACATTTTAGAGCAGGGGTCTCAAACTCAATTTACCTTGTGGGCCGCAGGAGGCAAAGTCAGGATGAGGCTGGGCCGCATAAGAAATTTCACAATCGCGGCGCATCGCCGCCTCTGCCCGCCCCTCTCACTCTTCCAAACCAATAAAACACATTTTTCAAATGAAAAATAGATATATTTTCACCTGTACAACAATCCTGTAAGAGGGAAACATGAGGAAGAAAGAGGGACAGGTGTTTGATTCGCAAAGAGGGACTGTTCCTCTGAAAAAAGTGACCTATGCAAGCTAAGAGGAAATGACCTAAGTACTATTTATAAGTGCGAAGGCCCGCCACCACCACTACTACTACAGGTAACTGTATGGTCGGGAACAACTACATTTATCCTGAGGCCAGCTTCACACTGCGGATTGGCGGCCGCTGTGTTGCCCCTAGGCCAAAAACAGCCTTCAGGGATTACTGTGTTAGTATGCGGTAATCCCCGTCTGGCAGCCAGCCAAGCAGGAAGTGACGCTCACTTCCTGTGGCCGAAGGGATGACGTGCACGAAAACGTATTGGTAAAACCTTCAGTGGACATTTTAACACACGCGCATTGCCACAGACATACATGACTTTCAGTCCGCCGCACGTTGACGCAGCACCGCGCGGCAACAGAGATTTGCCCTTGCAACGAGAATGCGATGAAAACATCACTTCTGTCGCATTGCGCCACACCGTGTCAGTATGAAAGTCCCCATAGACTTTCATTGCCCTGCGGTGGGGTGCAGTAAAAATACCCCACTGGGCCGCCTCAGTATGAAAGGACCCCAAAGTGCTTTACAAACTTGTCTTTACTGCAATGACCAAAAAAAAAAAGAAAGAAAGGTAGAAAGGGTGCGTGTGTAGCCTGGAATATAAAACACTTCAGATTCCGTATAATACAAGAACAGGCCTATTATAGCAGAGATAAAAGGCTTCACGTGTACTTGGAATTAAAGTGGATACTATTATTCAAAGGCCTGTTAACATGGGAGCTATTGATCAACAAATTAAAGATTTTTTGGTAGGAATAAAACCGAGCCGATCTTTTGCGAGGCTGCTGCATCTACACATGTTCTGCGGTTTTGGGAATAAGATCAGTCAAAGCGCTCCGTAGTCAATATATAGACAGTGGCTTTTCTATGATTTGTATTGAGTCGGCTCTGTTGTCTTAAAGACTATTTAGGTTTGTTAAGAGGATTGAGGGCATGGTCATTCCAATAATGGATTTTATTTATGCTGATGCTGAGCTCCTCTACTTCAGCAAAGATTAATAGAATCAGGGAACTTATTTGAATATTAACACATTTTTTTTTATGTCAGGTGTCAGCTCTGGAACGCGTAATAGACGCTGTAATGGATGCAACCACAGGGGGGCCCAGAAGCTGCAAGGGGCAAAATGGCGGGAGAAGTTTCTTTTCCCTGTCCTGAGAGACAGACAACTAAGGGCACAGAGAGAAAAAACCGTTCCGCTCTGCACAATTGTTCTAATGACAGCATCTGCTCAGTCACTGATAAGGAATCATACAAAGTTAAAGACCTCGATTCATAAAAGCAGTGCGATAAAAAAAATCTTGTCGGGAAAATACCGCATTTGGTATTTTAGACCTTTGTGTGCTAATTCATAAAGATTGTCACAGCTGCCTTTGAAGTTCGGTAAATTACCGCAGCCCATTGAGCGGTACAGCAGAAGTGTGGCGATATCTCTCTTTTGTTACAAGCTGTAATTACGGTTCCCTGCACTACAGATGACCCGAACCTCCGATTTTAGGTTTGCGAACTTCCGCAAAAGTTCGGTTCGTGCAAACTTTCGCGAACCGCAATAGACTTCAATGGTGAGGCGAGCTTTGAAAACTAGAAACACTTATGCTGGCCAGAAAGTGATGGAAAAGATGTTTCCAGGGGTCTAACATCTGAGTTTTTGCATGGATGAGTGGGATAAACGCCAAAAGTCCCGTGGAAAAATCTGGATTTGACGCAAAGCAGCATTTTAAGGGCAGAAATCACATTGAATACTTTGGCTCCTTGCACAGATGACTCACAGAGACTTCAGCTTTCTGCACTTTGCATTGTTAATACTTCACCAGAGGTGTTGGTAACTTCTTAAAGTGGATCCGAGGTGAACTTTTACTCATTGCATAATTGTGTTCCTTTCTCAAGCCAAATACTTTTTTGTTTTTGTTTTAATACTCTAATTTCCTATAAACTAAATAAACCACGCCCACAGGTTTTCAGAGAGCCTTGGCAGTAGCAAGGGCTCATGGGAGCTCAGTCTGAGCAGGAGGAAGAGGAGGAGGTGTTACAAGCCATTGATTTCAGAGGCAGAGGGAGAAGGGGGATTAGGTTTTTTTCACAGGCTTAGTGATCAAGATACAGATAAGCCTGCTTCTGTGTAATGTTTACAAACAACATGGCTGCTGTCATTGTATCACAGGAAGAAACAGTGGCGTACCTAGGGCATTTGGCACCCGGTCCTGGGTATTAAAAGACACCCCCCCCCCCAAAATGGGCGTGGCCACAACCTGCGGCGTGCTTCGCGGCACAAATGGGCGTGGTCATGACCGGATGAGGGCGGGGCTAACTGTAATTTAAAGTATTCGCTAGTATAGTTGGCCCAGTATAGCTAGTAGTTTCCCCCAGTATAGCTGCCCCCAGTGAAGCTAGTATAGTTGCCCCCAGTGAAACTAGTTGCCCCCAATGAAGTTAGTATAGTTGCCTCCAGTATAGCTAGTTTAGTTGCCCCCAGTATAGCTGGTTTAGTTGCCCCAGTATAGCTGGTTTAGTTGCCCCAGTATAGCTAGTTTAGTTGCCCCCAGTATAGCTAGTTTAGTTGCCCCCAGTATAGCTAGTTTAGTTGCCCCCAGTATAGCTGCCCCCAGTATAGCTAGTATACCTGCCCCCAGTATAGCTAGTTTAGTTGCCCCCAGTATAGCTGCCCCCAGTATAGTTGCCCCCAGTATAGCTGGTATAGTTGCCCCCAGTATAGCTGGTATAGTTGCCCCCAGTATAGCTGGTATAGTTGCCCCCAGTATAGCTAGTTTAGTTGCCCCCAGTATAGCTAGTATAGTTGCCCCCAGTATAGCTAGTATAGTTGCCCCCAGTATAGCTGGTATAGTTGCCCCCAGTATAGCTGGTATAGTTGCCCCCAGTATAGCTGGTTTAGTTGCCCCCAGTATAGCTAGTATAGTTGCCCCCCAGTATAGCTAGTTTAGTTGCCCCCCAGTATAGCTAGTTTAGTTGCCTCCAGTATAGCTAGTATAGTTGCCCCCACTATAGCTGGTATAGTTGCCCCTAGTATAGCTAGTTTAGTTGCCCCCAGTATAGTTGCCCCCAGTATAGCTGGTATAGTTGCCCCCAGTATAGCTAGTTTAGTTGCCCCCAGTATAGCTGCCCCCAGTATAGTTGCCCCCAGTATAGCTGGTAGTTGCCCCCAGTATAGCTAGTTTAGTTGCCCCCAGTATAGCTGCCCCCAGTATAGCTAGTACAGTTCCCCCCAGTAAAGATGCCCAGGAGGGGGGGAAGCAGCGCTAGAAGAAGGGGCAGTGGGGGCAGCGGTGGGGAGGGGGGAAATATCCCCCCTCCCTCACCTGGGACCCCTCCTTCTGCCTCTCTCTCCCCCTCCAGAATAGCTGCGACAAGTGCGGGGCGGCCGGAGGCGTATAGACAATTACTCACCTAATCTCCGCGTTCCCAGCGTCATGACGTTACAGGTCTCCGCCTCCAATGCCTCCCACTGTGCTTCCGCTAATCAGGAAGCACAGTGGGCGGCATTGAAGACGGAGACCTGTGACGTCATGACGCTGCGCTCCACGCTTGGAACGCGGAAATCAGGTGAGTAATTGTTCATACGCCTCCGGCCGCCCCGCACTTGTCGCCGCTATTCTGGAGTGAGAGAGAGGCAGAAGGAGGGGTCCCAGGTGACGGAGGGGGGGGGGGATATTTCCCCCCTCCCCACCGCTGCCCCCACTGCATCTCCTTCTAGCCCTGCTTCTCCCTCCTGCTGTGTTGCTGTGGGGGGTCGTGGTGACACCCCCCTGGGTGTCTGACACCCGGTGCGCCACGCCCCCCTGCGCACTATGGTAGGGACGCCACTGGGAAGAAATAATCATTTTCTATTAAAGCTGTTTGCAGCTATATTTGCTGTGTAAACTATCTAAACTTTAGATAAGATATATAGACAAGTTACTTGTTATAGTTAGTTTTTCATCTCGGATCCGCTTTAAGACCTCACCAGAGGTGTCCGTAACTATCGTCTGGCTTACCGCTTGTTGAAGGCTTTATGAATTGACATTTGCTGACAATTTACTGACATGTGTCGGAGGTAATTACAGCCAAGTCGGTAATTTTCCTCACTGCTCGGTAATTTCAGTTTTTCATGCAGTAACAGCCTTTATGAATTGACACTTTGCTAAGTGCTCGGGAAAGTCTGTTGCTTTCAATATTACCGCATGCGGTAATGCTTTATAAATTGAGGCCACTGATTTGTAGACAGTCCTTATTCAGTGTGCAGCAGGGTCTTGTGTGCAGTGCTCTGCTCCCAGCCTCTCCACCCCTCCCCAAGTGCTGTGTACTGTAGTGATGCTGGAGAAGTCCATAGAGCCAGTTCTGCTCCATCAGAGGACAGAGTGAGTGTAATAAGCTGAGGCTGGGAGCACACTTGTCTGTCGGTTTTCTGTATGCATTTTCTGCACACCATGTGTGTCTTATGTGGGAAAACATGCGCGTTTTATCACAGAAGCTGATATAATTGATAGATAAAATGCCTGCAGTGCTTCATTGCTGTCTGTTTTTATCTGCATGGAGAAAACACATTCAAGTGTGCACTGGCCAATTGAATAACATTGGGTCTCAGTTTACCTCTGCAGAAAGCGGGGGGAGGGGCCCCTTCCAAAGTTTCGTAAGTGGGCCCAGTGATTTCTATTTTTGCTCCTGTGTGAGTTCCATATTATAGTCTGCTTAAAGAAAACCTTTGCTTAAGACCCCTTTTACACTTGGTCACTATTTTGCATTGGGTTACCCTTTCTGCACACAGGGTAACGCACCAGTAATGAAAGTGTATGGGGCCCAGTATACTAACCGTGTCGTGCTTCTGATCTGCCGCCGACCCACTGCAAAGTCAACAGCGTGTTACTGTCAGATTTCCACGGCAACCGAAAGAAGCATACTTCTATGTACCGTGGGTGCTTCTGGCTATGCTGGCTGACACTATATTGCTACATTTATCAATGTTATTTTTTTTTTTAATGTATATTTATGCACTAGCTTTTTGAGGGACACCGGTCTTGGCTAGCACCCGTGGTGAAGCCTCCATTAGGAGGTGAAACATGTAGGGCACTTTTAGGGTGTATTTTTCGTCATTTAGTTGCTTTTGGATGAGCGAGAGAGAGTGGGAAATCAGAGACTTTGCATGGCTAATCCCTGCTCTTATTAGGTCAGACTAGGCTCTCTACCCAGTCTCCGGGCAGGGACACACGGCAGAGTGCTGTTTCAATCCGTTTTTTAAAACATGCTCCAACTGACTTGCATTGAAATAGTGTTAAAGTTGCGGCAAAATTGCTGCGTTTGCGAAAAATCACAATTTTAATGCAAGTCAATGGGAGCGTCTTTAAAAATGAAAATGGATCGAAAAATCGCTCTGTGCTGTGTCTCCGCCCTCCATCTTATGCAGCTTCTGGCATTATATTAGCTTCCTTTTCTCAATTTTTTAAAGACATTTCATTTAAAGTTAAGTTTTAAATTTGTTCTCCTAAGTGGGAAATTCCCATAGAGGCAAATTGATGTTACATTTTTATGTTGCGTACCATATGCTTCACCAGGGCCAGATTTACCATAAGGCACTATAGGCACATGCCTACAGGCACCTGATGATGGAGAGGCGGCTCACTCCTCTCCCCAAGTACCTCCCACCTGCCTTTCCTATGCAGAGTGCCAAGCGGAGTCTAAATGAGAGGTTACTCACCCAGCTCTCTGCATTTCACTGACCAGATCTCCCTTCAGTCAGGAGCATCTCTCACTACTTAATACTGAGGTTCCTCTACCTACCTAATACTTGGTGGGACCTCTAGCTACTTAATATTGAGGGTACTTCTGGATACCTAATACTAAGGTGCACCTGTAGCTACCTATGATGGGCAATGGAAGTAAGGGAGAAGTGACAGCTGGGACAGCCAGCACACTTACGGAGTAGTTTGGCAAGTGTTTGTAGGCTCATGGAGGGGGAAGTCTGAGGTGCCAGAACATCTGTGCCTATAAGCTCAGATATATTACCTATAGGGGAGGTAAATCCGGGCCTGTGCTTCACCGTAAGTGCCGTATCGTACTTTTCCGTAGCGCTGTACAGAGTATTTTGTCTGTCATTTAACTGTCCCTCAGAGGGGCTCCTAATCTAATCCCTACCATAGTCATATGTCTATGTATGTATCATGTCGCGTATGTGTCGCAGGCTAGGGCCAATTCAGGAAGAAGCCAATTAACTTATCTGTATGCTTGTCGGATGTGAGAGGAAACCGGACCTCCAGGTACAGGCAGAACATGCAAACTCCATACAGATAGTTCCCTGGCTGGGATGCTAATCGGGTACCCAGCACTGCAAGGTAAGAGCGCTAACCCCTAGACCAGTGATCTGCAAATTTGGCTCTCCAGCTGTTAAGGAACTACAAGTCCCACAATGCATTGCTGGAGTCTGACAGCCACAGTCATGCTGCATAAATGCAAATGCATTGTGGGACTTGTAGTTCCTTGAGGGCCCGTTTCTACTATCGCAAATCCGCATGCGTTATCTGCATGCGGATTTGCATAGCCAATACAAGTGGAAGGGCCCTTTTTCCACTTGTCCGTATTGCTGATCGTTTTTGTGTGCGTGTAAAATCTGCACGGCAGAGCCGTCAAAATTTGCACCCCGCACACTGCTATGCAAATCGCACGCAATGCATTTAATAGGGAAATCGCGTTTTTTTGCATGCGGTTTTCCCCGCGATTACGCATGCGATTCTGCATAGGAACAGGCAGTGACATGGTTAAAATCGCATATAACCTAAACTATGCGGAATAGCATGCGGAATCGCGGCAAAAAACGCATGCGGAATCGCACCCGCATGCCATTTCGTCAGTGGTGATTTTCCGGCGATTCCGCACTGCAATAGTGGAAACGGGCCCTAACAGCTGGAAAGCCAAGTTTGCAGATCATTGCACTAGACCACCATGCTTCCCAGTGAGACTTTTTCAACACCCCAGCAATCCTATTTTGCCTAGTGATCCCAGAATGACTTGTGTAACGAGCCTAGTGTGAAAAACTAGCCTCGCTTCCCAGAGGCAGTTTTGGCACTTTTGCTTGGTTTGAAAACAAAATTTACATTCGTTAAGTTAATTTTCGGAAGAGATATTCTTTCAGGAGATTTGAAAGAGAAAATCTCTGTAGTGTTGAGCAGTTGAGACTGGCAGCGGCCCACGGCTGGTACTTCCACTGACCAGCTGCTCCCAAGTTCCAATTAGCAGACCCAGGGCTGCCAAAGTGCTCAGAGATGATTGGGCTTTGTTTTGTTTCAGCTCAGATACTCTCTCCTCTGCTGGCGGATGCTACTGTCCTCAGATAAGCAGCAACACAGTGACGTAATGGACAGAACTCACGCCATGCAGTGCTGGGTCCCTGGTTTATATCGGGGTCAGGGCAATAACTTCATGGAGCTTGTATGTAGTTAATGTGGGTTTCTTCTGAGCTCTCCAGGTTCCTCCCATATCCTAAGAACATATAGTTAACGGACAACTGAAGGGAGAGGGATACAGCGGCTGCCAAATTGTTTTCCTTTTAAGCAGTATGAGTTCCCGGCCTTTCCTGCTAATCCTCTGCCTCTAATACTTTTAGCCATAGACCCTGAACAAGCATGCCACATATCAGGTGTTTCTGGCATAAGATTAGCTGCATGCTAGTTAGTGAGGGGTATATGGAAGCTGCCATATTTATTTCAATTTAAGCAATAACAGTTGCATGGTTATCCTGTTGATCCTTTTGCTGGCAGACATGGAAAAAAAAGGGAACAGCACAGAGGATCAACAGGATAACCAAGCAACTGGTATTGCTTAAAAGGAAATAAATATGGCAGCTTCCATATATCCCTTGCTTCAGGTTCCCTTTAAACATAGCAAATACTTAACTTTATTAACCACTTAAAGAGACACTGAAGCGAAAAAAAAATGATGATATTATGATTTGTATGTGTAGTACAGCTAAGAAATAAAACATTAAGATCAGATACATCAGTCTAATTGTTTCCAGTACAGGAAGAGTTGAGAAACTCCAGTTGTTATCTCTATGCAAAAAAGCTATTAAGCTCTCCGACTAACTTAGTCGTGGAGAGGGCTGTTATCTGACTTTTATTATCTCAACTGTAATTGAACTGTTTACTTTTCCTCTGCTAGAGGAGAGGTCATTACTTCACAGACTGCTCTGAAAGACTCATTTTGAATGCTGAGTGTTGTGTAATCTGCACATATTAGAGAATGATGCAATGTTAGAAAAAACACTAT
The DNA here is from genome assembly GCF_040937935.1 of Hyperolius riggenbachi. NCBI lineage: Eukaryota > Metazoa > Chordata > Amphibia > Anura > Hyperoliidae > Hyperolius > Hyperolius riggenbachi. The sequence goes on along the minus strand of NC_090646.1, from coordinate 639,199,907 downwards.
ATACCTGAAAATAAAAATATGAGAATATTTTCTTTGCTGCTAATCTTCTAGTAATTATTCATAGTACACAACCAATTCACTATATCATATTTTTTTTTTCGCTTCAGTGCCTCTTTAAGTACCAGCGGCCTCTGCCCCCTTAAGACCAGAGACCGCTGGTACCAGAAACCGCAGAATACCAACGAACCACCGTACATACCCGCCGTCCACCACAGGCCACCCTGTCTGCTGTCTCTATGATGGCAGAGTCCTGTGAGCCGGTCAGGAGCTGCTTTCATTGGCTCCAGACCATGTCTTTCAATGTAAGCCCATGGGAGTTGCTTACCTTGATAGAGACGGTCAGGGGCCAATGAAATCACCCCCTCACAGGGCTCTGCTGCTATAGAGACAGCAGGGCGAGTGAGCTGTGGTGGGGAGATATCGTTGTTATATCCTGGCGTACTCGTCGCTGACACCTCCATATACTTCTTGCTTCAGGTTGCCTTCAAGGGGGTAGCCGACTATAGTTCCATGGGGATATACTGGTAAAGTTTTGCCTTAAAATGTTGGCAGATTCCCCAGAAGATGAACAGTTCATGGTCAAGACAAAGTATGACTCAAATGTTCTTCCATGTGGCCAAAAGTAGGCGAAGGCTCAGTTGCTGTGGCTAGTTCTACCATGTGGCCAATAGTATGTGGAGGCTCAGTGCTGTGACTAGAACCAACAAGGCCTCAGGTGTGTAACTACAAATCATGTGACCTGCTTACTACTACTGTGCAGGAAGCAGGAAGTACATCACTGCTTACTACTGTACAGGAAGTAGCTGCTGGGCAGGAAGTACATCACAGGGATTCCTGTCTGTTCATGCATGCATGGCGCAACGTGCTCCCATAGTGTTCACTTGCTGTGTCGCCCATTGACTTGCATTGCTGCATAATCTGTGCGGTAGGCATCCAAGCCCATACAGGGAATCCCGTTCTGAACGGGATTCCCTGTATGGGCTTCCCCGTCACCATGGCAACGAGCGATGACGTCACCGACGTTGTGACGTCAGCGGGTGTTCCGATCCACCCCTTCGAGCTGCCTGGCACTGATTGGCCAGGCAGCGTAAGGGGTCTGGGGGGGGGCGTGGTGGATAGCGGCGAATCGGCGGGTAGCGGCGGCGATCGTTATACACACGCAGCTAGCAAAGTGCGTGTAGCAAAAAAAAAATTATGTAAATCGTCCCAGCAGGGCCTGAGCGGCACCCTCCGGCGGCTTACCCCATATAACAGAATTAGCAGATGTGTATAATAATTTCATAACGTACAGATGTGCTAAGAACAGCTCAGTGATACCCCCTTTCTGCAAGCATCACCCTAGGCTTCTGCCTGGTTTGCCTCTGCCTAAAAACACCCCTGAGCATTCGGGGAGGCTTATGGAGGAACACTGCTGTAAGCTGACCAGTTGCCGTGAAGAGAATACAATAAGACCGGGTGTGGTGAAAATAAATGCAACTGTGCCACTATTTGCAACCTCTACCATTCTTCTCCTATGGGGTGCAAATTCTTTCAGGCTGCATAAAATGCTACCTGTAGTGAAAATATTTGCAACTTCATCAGAATTTGCAACCAATACCTTTCCTCCGCTGTACATGAACCTTCTAACCTTACACTAACCTACCCTATCCTTTTCCTAAAACTACCCTCCACCCATTCCCTGCCTAACCTACCCTATCCTGTGCCTAAAACTGCCCTCCACCCATTCCATGCCTAACCTATGCTATCCTGTGCCTAAAACTACCCTCCACCCATTCCATGCCTAACCTACCCTATCCTGTGCCTAAAACTGCTCTCCACCCATTCCATGCCTAACCTACCCTTTCCTGAGCCTAGAACTACCCTCCAACATATACTGTGCCTAACTTACCCTATCCTTTGCCTAAAACTACTCTCTACTCATCCCTAACCTACCCTATCCTGTGCCTAAAACTACCCTCCGCCCATCCTATGCCTAACCTTGGCAATCTGTGCCTAAAACTACCTTCCACACATCCTGTGCTTAACCTACCCTATCCTGTGCCTAAAACTGCCCTCCACCCATTCCCTGCCTAACCTACCCTATCCTGTGCCTAAAACTGCCCTCCACCCATTCCATGCCTAACCTATGCTATCCTGTGCCTAAAACTACCCTCCACCCATTCCATGCCTAACCTACCCTATCCTGTGCCTAAAACTGCTCTCCACCCATTCCATGCCTAACCTATGCTATCCTGTGCCTAAAACTACCCTCCACCCATTCCATGCCTAACTAACCTACTCTATCCTGTGCCTAACACTACCCTCCACCCATCCCATACCTAACACTAATCCCTCATCCCCTCTGCCTAACACTAACCTACCCTACCCTCCACCCATCCCGTGCCTAAAACTACCCTCCACCCATCCTGTGCCTAACCTACCTTATGCCTAAAACTACCCTCAACCCATCCCATGCCTAACCTACCCTATCCCGTGCCTAAAACTACTCTCCACCCACCCCATGCCTAACCTACCCTATCCAATGCCTAAAACTACTCTCCACCCACCCCATTCCTAACCTACCCTATCCAATGCCTAAAACTACCCTTCACCCACCCCATGCCTAACCTACTCTATCCAATGCCTAAAACTACCCTTCACCCATCCCGTGCCTAACACTAAACTACCCTTTCATGTGCCTTAAACTACCCTCCACCAATCCTCTGCCTAACACTAACCTCCCCTCTCCCTAACACTAACCTCTCCCCTCTACCACTACCCTTCTCCTACATAGGATGCACATTTTGATAGGATGCAAAATATGCTACCACACAGGGGCTGGAGGAGATATGTGTTCAGATCATGTGGGGGTAGAGGCTGCCCTCCTATTACCCCCTCAGTCTATACCTGTGTATGTGGGTACCCTCAGCAGTGAGTGAGCTTGTGCACTTTGCTGGATGGGAGGGTGGAGCTCCCGGCCCAGCCATTGCTCGTGCAGCCAGCCTGTCCTCCCCGGTGGTCTCTCCCTGGCAGAGAGGGGAAGCCCTGGCAGCACGCATGCACACACCATACATCCAGCTATTGCCTATGGATGCAGCCAGCCATTGAGCCGTATAGAGAGAGCAGGGATCACCGGCCAGGCAGATCTCCAGGCCGCCCTATGGACGCTGCTGTATGATGATTGCCATGCTATTCATCTTGCCTGGCAGCAGCAGCAGCTCGCTGTGCACAATGAGGGGGGACTCCGAGCTCTCCCAGCCCTCTCCTCCATCTTCCTCCTAAATCCCCCCCTGCTCTGCTCTCTATGCGGATTATCGCGTCCTGCTTGTGTGCCGAGCCAGAGGAGAGATCCCGGGGGGCAGCGAGGCGGCCCTGCCAGGCATGAGAGTGTGCAGGATGGTGCGGGTGGTCAGCGTGCTGGGGCTGGTGATGCTGAGCGTGGCCCTGCTCATCCTGTCCCTCATCAGCTACGTGTCCCTGAAGAAGGACAACATCTTCACCACCCCCAAGTATGCCAGCGCCGGGGGGCCGAGGATGTACATGTTCCATGCTGGCTTCAGGTGAGGGGGGGCATGTGCCCGCTGCTGGGGGGGGGGCTGTGCCCGCTGCTGGGTGACTCGGGGTACCGCGGTGCTTGCTGGGCCATGGTATGCAGGTGACCGGGCATTGCTTATAGTACCAGGCATTGCTTATAGTGCCATGCATAGCCTAGTAATACGTATGTACTGTATGATGCCAGGCAGTGCTTGCTGGGCCATGGTATGCCGGGCATTGCTTAGTGTGCCATGGTATGCCGGGCATTGCTTATAGTGCCATGCATAGCCTAGTAATACATATGTACTGTATGATGCCAGGCAGTGCTTGCTGGGCCATGGTATGCCGGGCATTGCTTATAGTGCCATGCATAGCCTAGTAATACATATGTACTGTATTATGCCATCCATTGCTTGCTGGGCCATAGTATGTCAGGCATTGCTTATAGTGCCATGCATAGCCTAGTAATACATATGTACTGTATGATGCCAGGCAGTGCTTGCTGGGCCATAGTATGCCGGGCATTGCTTATAGTGCCATGCATAGCCTAGTAATACATATGTACTGTATGATGCCAGGCAGTGCTTGCTGGGCCATGGTATGCCGGGCATTGCTTATAGTGCCATGCATAGCCTAGTAATACATATGTACTGTATTATGCCATCCATTGCTTGCTGGGCCATAGTATGTCAGGCATTGCTTATAGTGCCATGCATAGCCTAGTAATACGTATGTACTGTATGATGCCAGGCAGTGCTTGCTGGGCCATGGTATGCCGGGCATTGCTTAGTGTGCCATGGTATGCCAGGCATTGCTTATAGTGCCATGCATAGCCTAGTAATACATATGTACTGTATGATGCCATCCATTGCTTGCTGGGCCATAGTATGTCGGGCATTGCTTATAGTGCCATGCATAGCCTAGTAATAGATATGTACTGTATGATGCCAGGCAGTACTTGCTGGGCCATGGTATGCCGGGCATTGCTTATAAAGCCATGTATTGCTTAGTTTGCCATGGTATGCCAGGCATTTGTTATACTTATATGCATTGCCTAGTAATACATATGTACTGTATTATGCCAGGCAATGCTTGCTGGGCCATGGTATGCCGGCCATTGCTTAGTGTGCCATGGTATGCCGGGCATTGCTTATAGTGCTGTGTATTGCCTAGTAATAGATATGTACTGTATTGTACCAGGCAGTGCTTGCTGGGCCATGGTATGCCGGGCATTGCTTAGTGTGCCATGGTATGCCGGGCATTGCTTATAGTGCCATGCATAGCCTAGTAATAGATATGTACTGTATGATGCCAGGCAGTGCTTGCTGGGCCATGGTATGCCGGGCATTGCTTAGTGTGCCATGCATAGCCTAGTAATAGATATGTACTGTATGATGCCATCCATTGCTTGCTGGGCCATAGTATGCCGGGCATTGCTTATAGTGCCATGCATAGCCTAGTAATAGATATGTACTGTATGATGCCATCCATTGCTTGCTGGGCCATAGTATGCCGGGCATTGCTTAGTGTGCCATGCATAGCCTAGTAATAGATATGTACTGTATGATGCCATCCATTGCTTGCTGGGCCATAGTATGCCGGGCATTGCTTATAGTGCCATGCATAGCCTAGTAATAGATATGTACTGTATGATGCCAGGCAGTGCTTGCTGGGCCATAGTATGCCGGGCATTGCTTATAGTGCCATGCATAGCCTAGTAATAGATATGTACTGTATGATGCCATCCATTGCTTAGTGTGCCATGGTATGCCGGGCATTGCTTATAGTGCCATGCATAGCCTAGTAATAGATATGTACTGTATGATGCCAGGCAGTGCTTGCTGGGCCATGGTATGCCAGGCATTGCTTATAGTACCAGACATTGCTTATTGTGCCATGGTATGCCGGGCATTGCTTATAGTGCTATGCATTGCCTAGTAATCCATTTATAATATACTGTATGATGCCAGGCAGTGCTCGCTGGGCCATCTTATGCCGAGCATTGCTTAGTGTGCCATACATAGCCTAGTAATCCATTTATAATATACTGTATTATGCCAGGCAGTGCTTACTGGGCCATAGTATGCCAGGGATTGCTTAGTTTTCCATCATACCGTGCATTGCCTAGTAGTAATCCATTCATTATATACTGTATTATGCCATGTAGTGCTTACTGGGCCATTGGGCATTGATTTCTGGGCCATAGTATGCCAGGGATTGCTTAGTGTGCCATGCATTGCTTACTGGGCCATAGTATGCTGGGCATTGCTTTCTGGGCCATAGTATGCTGGGCATTGCTTATAGTGCCATGCATAGCCTTGTAAATGCTTTCTTAATGTACTATATGATGCCATGCAGTGCTTACTGGGCCATAGTAAACCGGGCATTGCTTAGTGAGCCACTTTATACCGGGCATTCCTTAGTGTGCCATGCACAGCCTAGTAATACATTCATAATGTAGTGTATGATGTCATGCATTGCTTCCTGGGCCATAGTATGCCATGCATTGCATTCTAAATGCATTTCTCATGTACTGTATTATGCCATGCTGTGCTTACTGGGCCATAGTATACCGGGCATTCCTTATTGAGTCATGGTATACAGGGCATTCCTTAGTGTGCCATGCTTAGCCTAGTAATGCATTCTCAATGTACTGTATTATGCCATGTGTTGCTTCGTGGGCCATAGTCTGCCAGCCAGGCATTGCTTACTGGGCCATGGTATGCCAGGCATTGCTTCCTGGGCCATGGTATGCCAGGCCTTGCTTACTAGGCCTTAGTATGCCCGGCATATCTTAGTGTGCCATTCATTGCCTAGTAATACATTCATAATGCACTGTATGATGCCATGCATTGCTTTCCTGGTCATGGTATGCTGGGTATTCCTTAGTGTGCCATGCATTGCTTTCTGGGCCATAGTATGCCAGGCATTTGTGTGCCATACATTGCCTTGTAAATGCGTTCTTAATGCACTGTATTATGGCATGCATTGCTTACTGGGCCATAGTATGCCATGCATTGCCTTCTAAATGCATTCTTAATGTACTGTATTATGGCATGCATTGCTTACTGGGCCATACTATGCCGGGCATTCCATAGCATGCCCTACATTGCCTAGTAAAAATGTACTGTATTATGCCAGGCATTGCTTACTGGGCCATGGTCTGCTAGTCATTGCATACTGGGCCATGGTATACCGGACGTTGCTTAGTGTGCCATGCATAGCCTAGTAATACATTCATGATGTAGAGTATTACGCCATGCAGTGCTTACTGGGCCATAGTATGCTGGGCATTACTTACTATGCCATGGTATACCGGGCATTGCTTAGTGTGACATGCATTGCCTAGTAATCCCATTTATAATGTACTGCATTATGCCATGCATTGCTCACTGAGCCATGGTATACCGGACATTGCTTAGTGTGCTATGCATAGCCTAGTAATACATTTATAATGTACTGCATTATGCCATGCATTGCTCACTGAGCTATGGTATACCGGACATTGCTTAGTGTGCTATGCATAGCCTAGTAATACATTTATAATGTACTGCATTATGCCATGCATTGCTCACTGAGCCATGGTATACCGGACATTGCTTAGTGTGCTATGCATAGCCTAGTAATACATTTATAATGTACTGCATTATGCCATGCATTGCTCACTGAGCCATGGTATACCGGACATTGCTTAGTGTGCCATTCATTGCCTAGTAATACATTTAAAATGTACTGCATTATGCCATGCATTGCTCACTGAGCCATGGTATACCGGACATTGCTTAGTGTGTCATGCATAGCCTAGTAATACATGCATAATGTAGAGTATTATGCCATGCAATGCATTGCTCACTGAGCTATGGTATGCTGGGAATTGCGTAATGTGTCACGCATAGACTAGTAATACATGCATAATGTATAGTATTATGCCATGCAGTGCTTACTGAGCCATAGTATGCTGGGCATTGGTTAGTAAGCCATGGTATGCCAGGCATTGGTTAGTGTGCCATGATATGCTGGGCATTGGTTAGTGCTCTATGGCATTGCTTAGTGTGCCATGATATGCTGGGCATTGCTTAGTGAGATACGGTATACTGGGCATTGCTAATAGTATGCCATGCATTGCTTACTGTATTATGCCATACATTACTTACTGGGCGATAGTATGCCAGGCATTGCTTACTGCGCCATGCATAGCCTAGTAATGTATTCTTAATGTACTGTATTATACCATGCATTGCTTACTGGGCCATGGTCTGCCAGGCATTGCTTACTGCGCCATGCATAGCCTAGTAATGTATTCTTAATGTACTGTATTATGCATTGCTTACTGGGCCATGGTCTGCCAGGCATTGCTTACTGCGCCATGCATATCCTAGTAATGTATTCTTAATGTACTGTATTATGCCATGCATTGCTTACTGGGCCATAGTATGCCAGGCTATGCTTAGTGTGCCATGTATAGCCTAGTAATGCATTGCTTACTGTTGTACCATACAATGCCATGTATTGATTATTGTGCTATAGTATAGATTACATTGCAATACTTACTATACTACAGTTTACCTTGCATTCCTTACTGTGCCATAGTTTGCCAGACATACTGGGCCATAGGGCACTGCACTGCTTATTGTGCCATGTATTGTTTAGTAATGCTTATTGTTGTGCTATAGTATGACATGCATTGATTATTATGCCATAGTGTGACCTGCTTTCCATACTGGATCACAGTATAACTTGCATTCCTTACTGTGCCATAGTATGCCAGGCATTCCTGATTATGTCATGCCTACTAATGCATTGCTTACTGTGCCATAGTATACCATGTATTGCTTACTGTGTTCTTGTTTTCCATCCACTGTGCCATAGTATACCATGTATTGCTTACTGTGCCAGAGTATACCATGCATTGCTTACTGTGCCATAGTATACCATGCATTGCTTACTGTGCCATAGTATACCATGTATTGCTTACTGTGCCATAGTATACCATGTATTGCTTACTGTGCCATAGTATACCATGTATTGCTTACTGTGCCATAGTATACCATGTATTGCTTACTGTGCCATAGTATACCATGTATTGCTTACTGTGCCATAGTATACCATGTATTGCTTACTGTGCCATAGTATACCATGTATTGCTTACTGTGCCATAGTATACCATGTATTGCTTACTGTGCCATAGTATACCATGTATTGCTTACTGTGCCATAGTATACCATGTATTGCTTACTGTGCCATAGTATACCATGTATTGCTTACTGTGCCATAGTATACCATGTATTGCTTACTGTGCCATAGTATACCATGCATTGCTTACTGTGCCATAGTATACCATGCATTGCTTACTATGCCGTACTATGGCTTACATTCCTTACTGTGCCACACATTGGGCTCTATTCACAGAACTTCTCAAAAGTGACTTATTTATCTCCTAATTAATAAAAATAAAATTTCAGCACATTTACAAGCAAAATAATCACTCAAAGTAAGTTGTTCTTCATTAAAGAGGAACTTCAGCCTAAACAAACATACTGTCATTAAGTTACATTAGTTATGTTAATTAAAATAGATTGGTAATATAATCTCTTACCCACCCTGTTTTAAAAGAACAGGCAAATGTTTGTGATTTCATGAGGGCAGCCATCTTTTTGGTTGAAAGGAGGTGACAGGGAGCATGAGACACAGTTCCAACTGTCCTATGTTCTGATCACCCCTCCCAGTTGCTAGGCAACGTGAATAACAACACAGGAAATCCCATCATGCTTTGCACAGCTTTAGGGAAAAAAGCCCGGGCAGTTTTCTTTGTTGGGTGGAGCTTAGCGAAAAATGCAGCTAAAAATGATGCTTTGGTAAGAAAAACAAAGTTCTGATGCTGTGAAACTGTTAAAGCAACACCAAGCCTTTTTTAGTGCTGCTAAGTACCGTAGATTTTTAGTCCAGAGGTTCACTTTAACTTCATTTCAATATTACTTTTCTTACCTTAATTAAATTGTATTTTTGCTCTTTGGGAGCTTACAAATGTAACATACAGGCCCATATGCAATTCATTTTTTCTCCTGACTTATCTCCTAGGAGATAATTTTCATATTATCTTTAAAATAACTTTTCAGCATTTTAGAATTGTACAAAAAGTACACAAAAGTTGGTTAAAAATTAGAGTATTTTCTTGCTTGCTGGTGGTTTAAAAAACATGTTATGACAAGTTATGGAAATATCACCTAGGAGAAAACTCAGGAGAAAAAGTGAATTGCATATGGGCCACAGTGATCTCCCCAGAAATTTTCTCCAGCCGGGTGGCATGAAAATGTAGTCGGGTGGGGTGAGATGATGGAATGCAGGGCCAGCACTTCTCTGCTTACAGCAGAGGAGGAGGTGAGTCGATGACAGCCGGGTGCTAACCAAAACTAGCTGGGTGGAAAACCCGGATAGAAGAGCCTGGGGAGAATACTGAACATAGATAAGGTGAAAACCGGTGAAAAAGCTTTGTGAATCATCAGGATTGTGGAGTCAGTAGAAAATCATCCGACTCCAACTCTGACTCCTCAGTTTATGAAACCACCAACTCCAACTCCGACTCCAGGTACCCAAAATTACTCCAACTCCCGACTCTGACTCCTTAGTCTAATACTTGCTGGGTTTGGTACTAAAATCATCCGACTCCCGACTCCTCAGCTTATGAAACCACCAACTCCAGGTTCCCAAAATTGCTCCGAATCCTCGACTCCAAATCCACAACCCTGTGAATAATGCCGATTGACTACTATGCCAGAGTATACCATGCATTGTTCCATAGTATGAAATGTATTGCTTACTGTGCCAAAGTATGTCATACATTGCTTACTGTGCCAGAGTATACCATGCATTCCTTACTGTGCCAGAGTATACCATTCATTGCTTAATGTGCCATTGCATACCATTCATTGCTTACTCTGCTATAGTATACCATGCATTGCTTACTGTGCCATAGTATACCATGCATTACTTACTGTGCCAGAGTATGCCATGCATTACTTACTCTGCCATAGTATACCATGCATTACTTACTGTGCTAGAGTATTCCATGCATTACTTACTCTGCCATAGTATACCATGCATTACTTACTGTGCCAGAGTATGCCATGCATTACTTACTGTGCTAGAGTATTCCATGCATTACTTACTCTGCCATAGTATACCATGCATTACTTACTGTGCCAGAGTATGCCATGCATTACTTACTGTGCCAGAGTATACCATGCATTACTTACTGTGCCAGAGTATTCCATGCATTACTTACTGTGCCAGAGTATGCCATGCATTACTTACTGTGCTAGAGTATTCCATGCATTACTTACTCTGCCATAGTATACCATGCATTACTTACTGTGCCAGAGTATGCCATGCATTACTTACTGTGCCAGAGTATGCCATGCATTACTTACTGTGCCTTAGTATACCATGCATTACTTACTGTGCCAGAGTATGCCATGCATTACTTACTCTGCCATAGTATACCATGCATTACTTACTGTGCTAGAGTATTCCATGCATTACTTACTCTGCCATAGTATACCATGCATTACTTACTGTGCCAGAGTATGCCATGCATTACTTACTGTGCCAGAGTATGCCATGCATTACTTACTGTGCCAGAGTATGCCATGCATTACTTACTGTGCTAGAGTATTCCATGCATTACTTACTCTGCCATAGTATACCATGCATTACTTACTGTGCCAGAGTATGCCATGCATTACTTACTGTGCCAGAGTATGCCATGCATTACTTACTGTGCCTTAGTATACCATGCATTACTTACTGTGCCAGAGTATGCCATGCATTACTTACTCTGCCATAGTATACCATGCATTACTTACTGTGCTAGAGTATTCCATGCATTACTTACTCTGCCATAGTATACCATGCATTACTTACTGTGCCAGAGTATGCCATGCATTACTTACTGTGCCAGAGTATGCCATGCATTACTTACTGTGCCAGAGTATGCCATGCATTACTTACTGTGCTAGAGTATTCCATGCATTACTTACTCTGCCATAGTATACCATGCATTACTTACTGTGCCAGAGTATGCCATGCATTACTTACTGTGCCAGAGTATGCCATGCATTACTTACTGTGCCTTAGTATACCATGCATTACTTACTGTGCCAGAGTATGCCATGCATTACTTACTCTGCCATAGTATACCATGCATTACTTACTGTGCTAGAGTATTCCATGCATTACTTACTCTGCCATAGTATACCATGCATTACTTACTGTGCCAGAGTATGCCATGCATTACTTACTGTGCCAGAGTATGCCATGCATTACTTACTCTGCCATAGTATACCATGCATTACTTACTGTGCTAGAGTATTCCATGCATTACTTACTGTGCCAGAGTATGCCATGCATTACTTACTGTGCCAGAGTATGCCATGCATTACTTACTGTGCCAGAGTATTACATGCATTACTTACTCTGCCAGAGTATACCACGCATTACTTACTGTGCCAGAGTATGCCATGCATTACTTACTGTGCCAGAGTATGCCATGCATTACTTACTGTGCCAGAGTATGCCATGCATTACTTACTGTGCCAGAGTATGCCATGCATTACTTACTGTGCCAGAGTATGCCATGCATTACTTACTGTGCCAGAGTATTCCATGCATTACTTACTCTGCCATAGTATACCATGCATTACTTACTGTGCCAGAGTATGCCATGCATTACTTACTGTGCAAGAGTATGCCATGCATTACTTACTGTGCCAGAGTATACCATGCATTACTTACTCTGCCATAGTATACCATGCATTACTTACTGTGCCAGAATATGCCATGCATTACTTACTGTGCCATAGTATACCATGCATTACTTACTGTGCCAGAGTATGCCATGCATTACTTACTGTGCCAGAGTATGCCATGCATTACTTACTGTGCCAGAGTATGCCATGCATTACTTACTGTGCCAGAGTATTCCATGCATTACTTACTCTGCCATAGTATACCATGCATTACTTACTGTGCCAGAGTATGCCATGCATTACTTACTGTGCAAGAGTATGCCATGCATTACTTACTGTGCCAGAGTATACCATGCATTACTTACTCTGCCATAGTATACCATGCATTACTTACTGTGCCAGAGTATGCCATGCATTACTTACTGTGCCAGAGTATACCATGCATTACTTACTCTGCCATAGTATACCATGCATTACTTACTGTGCCAGAGTATGCCATGCATTACTTACTGTGCAAGAGTATGCCATGCATTACTTACTGTGCCAGAGTATGCCATGCATTACTTACTGTGCTAGAGTATACCATGCATTACTTACTCTGCCATAGTATACCATGCATTACTTACTGTGCCAGAGTATTCCATGCAATACTTACTCTGCCATAGTATACCATGCATTACTTACTGTGCCAGAGTATTCCATGCAATACTTACTGTGCCAGAGTATGCCATGCATTACTTACTCTGCCATAGTATACCATGCATTACTTACTGTGCTAGAGTATACCATGCATTACTTACTCTGCCATAGTATACCATGCATTACTTACTGTGCCAGAGTATTCCATGCAATACTTACTCTGCCATAGTATACCATGCATTACTTACTGTGCCAGAGTATTCCATGCAATACTTACTGTGCCAGAGTATGCCATGCATTACTTACTCTGCCATAGTATACCATGCATTACTTACTGTGCCATAGTATACCATGCATTACTTACTCTGCCATAGTATACCATGCATTACTTACTGTGCCAGAGTATTCCATGCAATACTTACTGTGCCAGAGTTTGCCATGCATTACTTACTGTGCCAGAGTATGCCATGCATTACTTACTGTGCCAGAGTATTCCATGCATTACTTACTCTGCCATAGTATACCATGCATTACTTACTGTGCCAGAGTATGCCATGCATTACTTACTGTGCCAGAGTATGCCATGCATTACTTACTGTGCCAGAGTATGCCATGCATTACTTACTCTGCCATAGTATACCATGCATTACTTACTGTGCCAGAGTATACCATGCATTACTTACTCTGCCATAGTATACCATGCATTACTTACTGTGCCAGAGTATGCCATGCATTACTTACTGTGCCAGAGTATGCCATGCATTCCTTATCCCCCCCCCCCCCCCCACACACACACACACTTCCTAAACTGCTGCTACACCTCTGGTAAAGATAAAAGGAAAAGCAGATCGACTGATAACTATGGGCCTGTAGGTGCACTCTTGCTCTTGCTACTTAGCTACAATACATAGCCAGACCCATTGGGCCCCCTTTGCTGCAGGCTCTCATAGCAGTTTTATGGTCATCTCTCCCCTGGCTTGGCTAGGGGGATGAGGCACACTTTGTAGTGGGGGTCCATTTCTTATCATAAGTAAGATTCCTGAGATTTGGTTGTGCTTAGAGCCAGCTTCAATCGTGCTGTGTACACAGATGGTGACTGTTCTTTAACTGAGACTGCCCAGAGGTACTGCCCCTGACTGTGAAGCGTGAGGTCATGAGTTTGACTCCCAGGTCATGAAAGGTCAGAAAAAAAAACAGTTCTTATAGGAATCATCAGCCAAATCAAACAAAATCCGTTTCACTTACCTGGGGCTTTTTCCAGCCCTCCACCTAGTGTGCTACATGTTGCTGTGCCTATTTAGGTACTTTACTGTCACTACAGGGGTCACCTTAAAGCAAGTGCTTTCCTTCTGATTACAGCGGCTTGACATCTGCAGGAGGCCAGGCTGAAATGTGATGTCAAGTGGATGTGACTACTTGTTGAGAAGACAATCTTTCTGGATCTGATTGTTTCTAATGTAGCGGTCAAAAACCCTCAAGGAATGGGTCCCTTATGTGAAGATGAACCTGTGGGTGTAAATAAGATCTTGCTTGCCCCATGTAAAAGTAATGAATGGTACCTGTAGACATGATGGGGTATTGCTTGGCTGATATCTGCCTTTTCTTGCAAATGTCAGTAATATGATTCAATTTAAAGGACCACTATGGTGAAAAAGTAGGAAGTTAAAATCTGATAGAACCGACAGGTTTTGGGTCAGTCCATCTCCTCATGGGGGATTCTCAGGGTTTTCCTTGTTTTCAACAGCATTTCCTGAACAGCAGTTGCAGAGTCTAATAGTGTGCAAGGGAGTAGGGAGTAGGGAGGCTGGCTGGTATCTTACTATTTTGGCAGTTAAACTGCTGGTCAGGTGATGCTGTTGAAAACAAAGAAAACCCTGAGAATCCCCCATGAGGCGATGGACTGGCTCAAAACCAGTTGATGTCGGATTTTAACTGCCTATTTTTTTTTTTTTTTTTTTTGCGATAGTCAGTCCTTTAAAGGACAACTGAAGTGAGAGGGATATGGAAGCTGCCATATTTACTTAATTTCAAGTGAACCCGAGGTGAGCGATTTATGGAGGCTGTCATATTTATTTCCTTTTAAACAATGCCAGTTACCTGGCAGTCCTGCTGATCCTCTGCCTCTAATACTTTCAGCCATAGACCATGAACAAGCATACAGCAGATCAGGTGTTTCTGACATTATTGTCAGATCTGACAAGATTAGCTGCATGCTTGTTTTTGATGTTATTCAGACACCACTGCAGCCAAAAAGATCAGCAGGGCTGCCAGGCAACTGTTATTGTTTAAAAGGAAACAAATATGGCAGCCTCCGTATAACTCTCACCTCAGGTTCAAAAGCAATATCCTGTTGATCCTTTGTCTAATACTTTTAGCCATAGAACCTGAACAAGGGAAAACTGGAAGGTACAGAATACGGTTGAATCACCAGGCAACAACTAGATTTTATTTAATCAATAAGGATCCAATCTATTCTCAATTATCAAAACCATTTGGAATTGTGTGTATGAAAAAAAAAAGTAATCATACCAATCGCTAACTCAATGCTTCAGGATTGATCAGGGCTGTGGAGTCGGTACAAAAATTATCCGATTCCTCAGTTTATGAAACCCCCGACTCCAGGTACCCAAAATTGCTTTGACTTTTTGACTCCAACTCCTTAGTGTAATACTTACCAAGGCTGCAGAGTTGGTACAAAAATCATCAAACTCCACCTCCAGGTACTCAACATAACTCTGGGGGACATTTATCGAGAGTGCCTGAGACAAAATATTAGGTTTTTAGAAATCTGTGCAGAATTGTCTCAGACATCTTAAGAAATCACTAAATAGTGCAGAATCCTTCTTATACTTAGGAATAGGAGTTAGGAAGGTCTCTCAGGCAGTGCAGTGTGTGAGGAAAATTGCTGTTGCTGAGGTAACCAATACATCTGCTGTACTGCATGCAATGCCCAGCACTGGAAGGGTTAAGCACAGAACAACTGCACAGGACACCTGGCAGCAGGGGGGAGGAGCCCTTCACAAATCATGCCTAGCCTTCATTGCTGCACTATCTGTAGAACTGCTATTAAGCACTTCTTAATCTGCAGCAGTTTAGGGATGGATTTGCACTTTTCTTATTGGTAGTGCAGCTTTAGAAATCCACGCTAAACTGGTGCTATTAAGTAGGATTTAAGAAGTTTCTTGTTATCATGCAGAACAGTTCCTCTGCTGGTTAGAACAGTATAAGAAGAAAAACCTGTTGGGAATGCTTTGATAAATCTGGCCCAGAGGACTCCACAGCCCTGGGATTGATTGGGCCCTGCAGCTGCTCTGTCTTTACACAGTATGATCTGAACAATGTAATCAAAAATATGATTGCTAAAACTTGTACCATTAATAGACACCAAGAAAATGAGTTTGTGATCGACCTCCCTAGTTGTAGGAATTTGTGGACCTTGGTCTGTTTCATAGAAGGATAGTGCATAGCTGGCCTTGTTTACTCTTGGACTGGATTTTGTATAGGTGATTAGTCTATAGGCCCATACACACGTCGAACTTTTGCGAACGACGGGTCGTTTGAATGTCCCGTCGTCCAGTCTTATCACCCGAACGACAGTCTGTACAAACGCCCGATTTTGCGTGCGGATGACTGAACGACGGGACGTTCAAACGACCCGTCGTTCGCAAAAGTCCGACGTGTGTATGGGCCTTATGTCAGCATTTCTGAAAATGGGAGCTGTGGCTGCCACAAGCAGATACTGCAGCACAGCACTGTTGTCCCTTCTCTTGCTTGCAGCACATCCTGGCCTCTTTCAGCTTGGTGAGATCCTTCGCATCGGGTAGTACGGCCGTGGATTGATATCCGTTGTGGCCACATTACCCGACAGCTGCCACATAGTCCCGGCAACCGGCTCAAATGGCAACGGACAGAATGAAGTGGCAGGAGGAAAACAAGGGCAAATGCATTTGTGGCTGATGAATAGAAGAAGCCTGGACTGTTACGCCACGGAAGATGCTGGCGCTATATAAACATTAATAATCAAAATAATAAAATAGTTGCTGATGACCTAGCGGGGGAGGGGGTCACTGTCTACCTGGAGAGGAGGATTCTACCTAGTGGAGGTCACTGGCTAATTTAAGAAGGAGGGTTGCTGCTAAAGTGAACCAGAGACGAAGCACCCTCATGTTTTTCACCATATAGGAACATTAGAGAAAACACCTACCCTACTCTCTGTTTCATTCGTCACTGCTCAGCCTGCTTGTTATCAGCCCTGATAAAATCCCCGACTGAGCATTCAGTCTGGCTTTGCTCTTGCTTTGCCCCATGCAGGTAAAGTATACTGCATGGGGCACCAGGGGGCACATCTAATACTAGGAGGGACAGTGCTGTGGGTTCCGTCTCGTTTGTCGCTAGTCCCGATATCACACGCCATAACCCCCGCACACCCTTTCATGCATGTCGGCCCTACATCTTGCAGCATGTCCGATCGATACATGCGGCCTATTTCGGTCCAAAATTGGTCGCATCCTCAATCAGGCATGCTTTTTGCAGCACTGATTCTCATCCGATCTGTTTTCCAATTGGATAGTTGATCAGCTGCCAAGTCGCCTGATGTATTAGCTTAAAGGACGCAAAAGAAGTAGGCAGTTAAAATCTGACAGGGCCAGTCCATCTCCTCATGCGGGATTCTCAGGGTTTTCTTTGTTTTCAAACGCATTTTCTAAACAGCAGTTGCAAAGTCTAACTGACAAAATAGGATACCATGGTTGTTGATGGGCACTCCGTCAAGATATAATAGGGTGCTTGATGTTGATGCATAGGCAACCACATGCCTTGATAAAAGGGGGACCCTGCACGGCCCCCGAAACAATTGTCGGCTAAAACGCTTGTGGAAACATATGGCTCAATAAAGAGCGTGTTTGATTGAAGATTGGTGTGCTAATACATTGCAAAATAGTGTGCAAGTGAGTCGGGAGGCTGGATGGTATCTTACTATTTTGGCACTTAAACTGCTGTTCAGGAAATGCTGTTGATAACAAAGAAAACCCTAAGAATCCCCCATGAGGAGATGGATTGGCCCACAACCTGTCGGCTCTGTCAGATTTTAACTGCCTACTTTTTTGTGATAGTGATCCTTTAAAGATAAACTCCGACCAAGAATTGAACTTTATCCCCGTCAGTAGGTGATATCCCCTTTTACATGAGAAAACTATTCCTTTTCACAAACAGACCATCAGAGGGCGCTGTATGACTGATATTGTGGTGAAACCCCTCCCACAAGAAACTCTGAGGACCGTGGTACTCCTGGCAGTTTCCTGTCTGTGAACCTTGTTGCATTGTGGGAAATAGCTGTTTACAGCTGTTTCCAACTGCCAAAAAAGCAAGCAGCATCTACATCACCTGCCAGCAGTAAAAATGTCACCATGTAATAAATGTCAGAATGTAAATCAGGGATTTAAAAGATTTTACAATGGGCAAAAACTGACTAAATCATTTATACATAATTATTGTAAAAATGAAGCACTTTTTTATTACATTATTCTCACTGGAGTTCCTCTTTAAGTGCTCAGCTAGTGCATAGTGACAGGCAGTAAATTTGCCACCTTTAGCCTCCAGTGTGCCAAGAGGTGCCTTGAAAAAAATGCCAAGGGTGCCCTGACCTGGAAAAGCTTGAAAAGGGCTGGTATGTGTGAAGGAACAGGCTGTGAATAGAGAACAATTCTCAGGCTGCCGCTGTCCCAGGTGCTGATACTATTCCACTTGTTACTATGACAGGGGCCTCCCTGTACATTGTTCAGCAGTGTGTAATAGGAGGTGAGTCTGCACAGATGAAAGCGCTCTCCATGGTGCTGATTCATAGCTCATTATCAGCTTATCATGCTGCTCTGAGGCCTTAATTACACATTCTTCAGGTCTCCTGCTGTTCAGGAACAGTAACAGGTTTTTTTAAAATTCTTTATTAAATGTTACATTTGTGAAACCAGCCCATTCCGCAGCCCTTTTATACAGCAAAGGAAGCCGTTCCTTGCTACAGGTAGACTTTACAGCCTGTCCTTCCTTCCGCCGTAGTGTGGATCCTTAGAGCAGGGGTGTCAAACATACGAGGTGGGACAAAACACTGGGTCCTCAATGTTTAGTGGCCAACTCCTTCACTTATAAAGTCTCCTGGTGTCTAATGCCCCCCTCCCCCCTTATAAAATTCCCTGGTGTCTAATCCCCCCCTCCCTCCCCTATACAGTTTCCTGGTGTCTAGTGCCCCCCCCCCCATACAGTTCCCTGGTGTCTAGTGGCCCCCCTCCCTCACTTATAAAGTTCCCTGGGGTCTGATGCCCCCTCCTCCTCCTCCCCTATACAGTTCCCTGGTGTCTTGTAGCCCCACCTTCCTTATACAGTTCCCTGGTGTCTAGTGGCCCCCCTCCTGTATACATATTCCTGGTGTCTAGTGGTTCTCCCTCCCCTGTACAGTTCCCTGGCATCGAGTTCCCCCCCCCCCCCTCCCTTATACAGTTCCCTGATGTCTAATGCACCCCTCCCTGCCCTATACAGTTTTCTGTTGTCTAGTGCCCCCTCCCACCCCTATACAGTTCCCTGGTGTCTAGTGGCCCCTCTCCCTCACTTATAAAGTTCCCTGGGGTCTGATGCCCCCTCCTCCTCCTCCCCTATACAGTTCCCTGGTGTCTTGTAGCCCCACCTTCCTTATACAGTTCCCTGGTGTCTAGTGGCCCCCCTCCTGTATACATTTTCCTGGTGTCTAGTGGTTCTCCCTCCCCTGTACAGTTCCCTGGCATCGAGTGCCCCCCCTCCCTTATACAGTTCCCTGATGTCTAATGCACCCCTCCCTCCCCTATACAGTTTTCTATTGTCTAGTAGTTCTCCCTCCCCTGTACAGTTCCCTGGTGTTTAGTGATCCTCCCTCCTTCCCCTATAGAGTTTGCTGGTATGTAGTACCCCCCTCCCACCCCTATACAGTTCCCTGGTGTCTAGTGGCACCCCTCCCTCCCTATGCAGTTTACTAATATCTAGTAGTTCTCCCTCCCCTGTACAGTTCACTGGTGTTTAGTGATCCTCCCTCCCTCCCCTATATAGTTTGCTGGTATTTAGTGGTCCCCCTCCCACCCCTAAACAGCTCCCTGGTGTCTAGTGATCCCTCTCCCACCCCTAAACAGTTCCTTGCTGTCTAGTGGCCCCCCTCCCTCCCCATACAGTTCCCTGGTGTCTAGTGGTTCTCCCTCCCTCCCGTGTACAGTTCCCTGGCGTCTAGTGGTCCCCTTCCCACCCCCTAAAAGTTCCCTAAAATCTAGTGGCCCCCCTCCCAGCCCTAAACAGTTCCCTGGTGTGGGGAAAATAAACTTATGAGATTATGAATTGTATGTGTAGTACAGCTAAGAAATAGAACCTTAGTAGCAAAAAAAAGTCTCCTGTTTGTCAGGACGGGAAGAGTTTAAGACGCTCATTTGTTATGTATACAAAAGAGCGTCTCTGGGCTATTTGACCCACTGGGTCTAAGGGCTCTTTTCCACTATGAAATGCGATCTCAATCGCGTTTCAATTTCCACCATGCGATTGCGATTGCGATTGAGCTACTATACTCATTATAGTCCAGCTCAATCGCATACAAAACGCGGCAGGACGACTATTGCGTTTTGACCAAAATCGCATCGCAATCGGATCGCACTAATGGAAATTGCTGCTGCAGTTTTATTTTTTATTATTTTTTAGTATTTATATAGCGCCGACATATTACGCAGCGCTGTACAGTGTATATATATATATATATATATATATATATATATTGTCTTGTCACTAACTGTCCCTCAAAGGAGCTCACAATCTGATCTCTACTATTGCCATATGTCTATATTATGTAGTGTAAGTACTGTAGTCTAGGGCCAATTTTTTAATGGGAGCCAATTAACTTATCCGTATGTTTTTGGAATGTGGGAGGAAACTAGAGTGCCCAGAGGAAACCCACGCAGACACGGAGAGAACATACAAACTCTTTGCAGATAGTGCCCTGGCTGGGATTCAAACCAGGGACCCAGCGCTGCAAGGCGAGAGAGCTAACCACTACGCCACCGTGCTGCCCCGTGTTTCCATTAGTTTAACCACTTGAGGACCCACCCTTTACCCCCCCTTAAGGACCAGCGCTGGTTTGATTGATCTGTGCTGGGTGGGCTCTGCAGCCCCCAGCACAGATCAGGGTGCAGGCAGGGAGATCAGATTGCCCCCCTTTTTTCCCCCCTATGGGGATGATGTGCTGGGGGGGTCTGATCTCTCCTGCCTGCTGTGGGTGGCGGGGGGGGCACCTCAAAGCCCCCCTCCGCGGCGACATTCTCCCCCCTCCCTCTCCTACCTGCTCCCCCGGGAGATCTGGGCTGCACAGGACGCTATCCGTCCTGTGCAGCCAGTGACAGGACGTCCCCTGTCACATGGCGGCGATCCCCGGCCGCTGATTGGCCGGGGATCGCCGATCTGCCTTACGGCGTTGCTGCGCAGCAGCGCCGTACAAATGTAAACAAAGCGGATTATTTCCGCTTGTGTTTACATCTAGCCTGCGAGCCGCCATCGGCGGCCCGCAGGCTATTCACGGAGCCCCCCGCCGTGATTTGACAGGAAGCAGCCGCTCGTACGAGCGGCTGCTTCCTGATTAATTAGGCTGCAGCTGGCGACGCAGTACTGCGTCGCTGGTCCTGCAGCTGCCACTTTGCCGACGCACGTTATGAGTGTGCGGTCGGCAAGTGGTTAATGTACCTTGCGAATTGCGATCAGAAGCAAATCGCAAATCGCAGGCTAGTGGAAAAAGGCCCTAATAAAGACCTGTTTTCTGAAGCACTTAAACAGTCAAACAGTGAGAGACGGCTTGAGATAAGGTTTTACTACAGGAAGGTTAAAGGGTTATCATTTCTGTTTTGTTTTATAGTTTAAAAGACAGAGTGTGGTTTTAAATATGTAACTGTGACAGTATGAATCAATTTTCTAAAAAAAAGCTATATACAGTGCTGCCCATAGTTATTCATACCCCTGGCAAATTTTAACTTAAAGTTACTTTTATTCAACCAGCAAGTAATTTTTTGATGGGAAATGAAATAGGTGTCTCCCAAAAGATAATAAGTCGATGTACAAGAGGCATTATTGTGGAAAAAAAAACATTTCTCAGTTTTTATTTAAATTTGAGCAAAAAGTGTCCTGTCCAAAATTATTCATACCCTTTACAAACTGTCACAGTCTGTGGGAAAATCCAAAGTTCTATACCATTCCAAATAGTCCAAGCTGTTCTAAAGCATCATAATTACCCTGGTTAATTGGGAACAGCTGTTTTAATCAACAGGTGAAAATCAGCAGCTCTCTGCAGTTGATTTGTGGACAGTCATGGCTAAGACAAAGAGCTTAGTGGCTGTTCACAAGTCAGGAAAGGGCTACACGGCCATTTCTAAATGTTTTCCAGTTCCAGTGGCTACAGTGCAAAGTATTATTAAAAAATACAAGATGTTCTGCTCTGTGGAAAATCTCAGAGGACGTGGTCAGAAGCCAAAAGCGACACCTGTGCTGGCCAGGAGGATAGTGAGAGAGGTGATAAAGAATCCAAGGATCACCACCAAGGCCATCCTGGTGAATCTGGGCTCTACTGGTGGCAATGTCTCAAGCTGGACAATCCAACAGACACTGCACATTGCTGGGTTCCACTGATGCAGAACAAGGAGAACACCACTTCTCCAGATTAGGCACGGATCAGGCAGGTGCCCCATTTTTCTTTTTACACTTTACCGAGCTGCACCCAGAACACAGAATTCCCTCGTCTGGAGTACACAAATGAAATGTTGGAACTTGATGCTCCTACAATATAATGGACTGCATGATTGTGCTGTCCGGCCTTTACCAGCTGACGAGACTTTTTATATTAAGTTCCACTACTTACCAGCAGCAGGGCCACACTTCCAATCACACGCGTAATATAAATCCGCCGCTTGGAAAAGATTAGGCTGAACAACTGGAGTTCTTCTGATTAACATACACGGTTGTGCGGGGACAGCTGCTGAGGAAGCATGGCTGCCCATTGCAATGCAAGTGCAGGAGCCGAGGCGCTGCAAAATGATCATCCCACGGAGACATAAAAGCCAGATATGACACACGGTCTGGTACTGCTGTGCTTCTGAATTTACATATACTGTATTACTTATATAAATAATCCCTGTCTCAATAACTGAATATTACCAGTGAATACTGCAACACGTGGCAGTTTTATTACTCTGCTGCTTGTTTTCTGAGCATAAATGTATCTGAAGAGCAAAATGGCTTCACAGCTACATTTGTATTTTAAAAATGTTATTGGTTGACAACAACATAACATGACATGGAATGACAAATGTCATATTTAAATTTCATCTTATACATTTCACCCTTAGGAGAAACGGGGGGAGCCGGCATATGTGGGAGCTATCCTGATGGCCACCGCTCCTCCCGTTCTACTCTGTCCCCGCCTTTCTTATCTAAAGCTCCCTGACAGCCTTTTCCTGGTGGTCGGAGTCGGGTTTCACTGCGCAGGCGCCAGCCCGGCTTGCTCGCGTCCCTCAGCGCGTGACCGTGGCCAGGAGCGCTATGCGCATGACATCACGATTACGAGCCCCGCTAGTCTATCTGGACGCGTATACGTGTCCAGTGTTGCTGCTGACGCTTGTTTAGCGGGATTTACATGGCAGAGATTGGTGAAGGGGAGCATGTGTTCCCCGAGCCAAAGTGCCTGGAATGAATGGCTATATTCTGTGATTCTGTCTACCCCTCTATTTTCTTATGCTGCAGTGCCTGCCAAGGATCTTTAGTGGTTGTTATGTGGAAAAGGGAGGATAGTAGTTTGTATACCTGACTCCAGAATCTGATGAGGCAAAGAACAGGGTCACCAAATGTGAAACGCCTATCACTCTACAGCTTCTAAAACAAAGGGGGTTGGCGGCAGTGAAATTTACAGCGCACATTTAATAGGGATGCCTGTTAATTTTGGTGCAAATATTGCAGATGGTATAATATCGGTGATGCTACCGATATTCTATTATCAGCTTCCCTAATCTAACCTTCTTCTTATATTAACTCTCCCCTACCTAAGCCTAACACTAACATCCACCCTACCTGTGCCTAATACTAACCACTAACCTCCCAGCCCATGCCTATACTATATCCAAGCACCACCGCTATCTTTTAACCCTTTGCACCTGCTATAGCTGAACCCCTGGCACCCAAACGTTAAAATTCATGCAAACATGCTAGTAGCAGAGTAGAGCCTTGTATACACGTTAACAGCAGAGTAATGCCTTGTACACACATTAGGAGGAACAGTAGAGCCTTGTACCCAGATTAGCAGCAGAGTAAAGTCTTGTACCCAGATTAGCAGCAGAGTAAAGTCTTGTACCCAGATTAGCAGCAGAGTAAAGTCTTGTACACATGTTATTAGCAGAGTACAGCCTTGTACACATGTTAGTAGCAGAGTAGAGCTTGTACACGTTATTAGCAGAGTACAGCCTTGTACACACGTTAGTAGCAGAGTAGAGCCTTGTACACACATCAGCAGCAGAGTAGAGCTTTGTACACACATTAGTAACAGAGTGAAGCCTTGTGCACATGTTAGTAGCAGTGTAGAGCCTTGTACACATTTTAGTAGTAGAGTGAAGGCTTGTACACACGTCAGCAGCAGAGTAGAGCCTTGTACACACATTAGTAACAGAGTGGAGGCTTGTACACTTGTTAGTAGCAGAGTAGAGCCTTGAACTCATGTTAGTAGCAGAGTAAAGCCTTGTACACACGTTATTAGCAGAATAAATCCTTGTACACATTAGTAGCAGAGTAGAGCCTTGTACACATGTCAGCAGCAGAGTAGAGCCTTTTACATACCTTAGTAGCAAAGTAAAGCCCTGTACAGACATTAACAGCAGAGTAAAGGTCGGTTTAGACGTGCGGCTTCCGATGTGGCATCTCGTTCGGGGACTTTCTGAGGGGATCGTCGGCGTCCCATCACGATCAGCGTTTTTCGTCCCTGCAAGGGGACATGAAGACGCGGCGGTGAATCGACTCTAGAAGCCGCATGAGGCTTCTAGGGTCGGCTGAGACAACGCAGTAAATTGGGATCGGAATGCCGCATTTGCAAAATCGACAGTAACCATGCAATGTAAACACTTCCATTCACTTGAATGTGAGCGTTTACCGACAAGTCCCTGACGCTTGGCGGTACTTTTTGCCAAGCATCCATGTGAACCGGCCCTAAAGCCTTGTGCACAGTTTATCAGCATAGTAGAGCCTTGTACACATGTTAGTAGTAAAGTAGAGCATTGTACACATGTTAGCAGCAGAGTAGAGCCTTGTACACATGTTAGCAGCAGAGTAGAGCCTTGTATACATGTTAGCAGCAGAGTAGAGCCTTGTACACATGTCAGCAGCAGAGTAGAGCCTTGTACACATGTCAGCAGCAGAGTAAAGCTTTGTACACATGTCAGCAGCAGAGTAGAGCCTTGTACACATGTTAGTGGCAGTGTAGAGCCTTGTACACATGTCAGCAGCAGAGTAGAGCCTTGTACACATGTTAGTGGCAGTGTAGAGCTTTTTACACATGTCAGCAGCAGAGTAGAGCCTTGTACACATGTTAGCAGCAGAGTAGAGCATTGTACACAGATTAGCAGCAGAGTAAAGCCTTGTACACATGTCAGCAGCAGAGTAGAGCCTTGTACACATGTCAGCAGCAGAGTAAAGCCTTGTACACCTGTCACCAGCAGAGTAGAGCCTTTTACACATGTCACCAGCAGAGTAGAGCCTTTTACACATGTCAGCAGCAGAGTAGAGCCTTTTACACATGTCAGCAGCAGAGTAGAGCCTTGTACACAGATTAGCAGCAGAGTAAAAGCTTGTATATGCGTTAGATGTCCTTTAGCCAAGATGGTCATATAGGGTTGATTCATTAAGCTGTGCTGCTAAAGCAGTGCAGCTTAATGTGAAGAAGCGCTCGCTATGGATGCCTTTCATAGCAGCACTCGCTACTATGTAAGGAGCGTGCCTTCCTTAGTTACATGCATTGCTTACATAGCAACGTGCGTAGCTTTAAATGTGGGCGGTCCTGTAAAGTATCGTTACCACAATACTTCACTAGCAGCCGCTACTATGTTAGTTAACATAGTTACAGTAACTATGTTAAGTAACATAGTAGCACCCATATTTAAAGTTACGCACATTGCTATGTAAGCAACGCATGTAACTAAGGAATGCACGCTCCTTACATGGCAGCGAGCGCTCCTTCACATTAAGCTGCGCAAAGCAGCGCAGCTTAATGAATCAAGCCCATAGTACCATATTAGCCAAGAATAAAGCATATGTACAGGCGTCCCACAATGACGTTGAGTGAACGACAAACAACCAGCGACAAACAAGTACATTGTACTCTGTGTTAATAAATCATATATCCAATCGCTTGCAAAACGCTAGGTACAGTCAATCTAATGGAATCTGCAGCGAATGTTTGCATTTTTGCCGCACTTGAGTATAGGTGCACAGGAAAATCGCACAGCAGTCGCGCCACTATGCAATATTTACACCATCTGGCCATTCAGATTATTTTCCCACCAGGGTGTTTTTTTTTATTTCCTGTAGGAAATTGCAAATGTATCGCATTCGCGCTGTACACCCAGCTGAACCGCGGTAGTGGAAAATACAACTGCAATGTATTGCTCTGTGCCTGCCTGCACTCATTTCACAGACAATGTGATTCTACAAATAGAGCTGCT
Organism: Hyperolius riggenbachi; assembly: GCF_040937935.1. Classification (NCBI taxonomy): domain Eukaryota; kingdom Metazoa; phylum Chordata; class Amphibia; order Anura; family Hyperoliidae; genus Hyperolius; species Hyperolius riggenbachi. The sequence goes on along the minus strand of NC_090646.1, from coordinate 639,173,272 downwards.
CAAATCCGGAACCGGGAGACATCTGGATATTTCTATCCAGATATCTCCCAGTTACCTGTGCGGGGTGGGCGGGGGTGTCAATCTTACCTGTCTGACATCTTCTTCAGTCCATCCCTCGGCCCCTCCCACGATGCGGTCCAAGCAGCGGTCACATGATTACAAGCACTTCCTCCTTCCGGGTTGAAGGAGGAAGTGTTTGTAATCACGTGACACACGTGGAGCGCATTGTGGGAGGGGCCGAGGGACGGACCGAAGAAGGCGTCAGACAGGTAAGCTTGCCCCCCACCGCCCACCCCGCACAGGTTTACTGGAAGATATCCGGATAGCAACTATCTGGGTATCTCCCGGTTCCGGATTTGAGCAGCTCTATCTACAAACACGTGGAATAGGCCTGTATATGCAATATGGACATGCATAGTAAATTTAGTGCTGATGATCAGGCTCAAATTCTAAATTATTAGCAATGGGACCCACTGGAAATCGCAAATCTAAACGTTTTTTAGAGTGATTTTGACACGAATCGCATTAATCACGTGAATTTGATTCACAACATGACTGAAGATTGTATCGTTGCTGTTTCCATCTAAAGCAATTTGTATAATAAAGGTTACACTTCCTACTTGTATGTAACAAGGAGCAGGCCTCCAAACCTTCATCAAATTTCTTTTTTAATTATTACTTATAACTGACCCCATGGGGTAGCCATATACAATACCGGATTTCTATATTGAATAAGTATTTATTCAATTATTATTTTTGATTTATAAAGCGCCGACATATTCCGTGGCACTGAACAAATTAACCAATTAGGGACCGACGCAGTACAAACCTACGTCGGGCGGGTGGCGCTGCGTTTCTGACCGGACGTAAGCTCTACGTCCCATTCACCGCGCGTCCCCGCCCGCTCTGTCCGCTCTGCCCCCGCCGCAATGTGCTGCCCTGCCGCCTCTATGACGGCAGAGCACTGTGAGCCGGGCAGGAGCCGTTTTCATTGGCCCTGTCATTCCTGTAAGCCATTACCATTGGCTTACATTGAGTGACAGGGTTAGGAGCCAATGAAAGCGGCTCCTGACCGCCGCACAGTGCTCTGCCATCATAGAGACGGCAGAGAGAGCAGCCTGCGATGGAGACAGAGCGGCGGGAGCGACGGATTATTGTGGCGATTCGTCGGTAACCGAATGTGTAACAAATTCCAAGACACAAGAGTGATAGAGCCCTGCCCTTGCAAGCTTACAATCTAAAGGAATAGAGGGAGATACGAGGTGAGGTAGTATACTATAGTCATACCTAGAGGCAGCGTGTTTTTAGGTGATCCAGTAGGAGTACAACATAGCCTTAGGCCAAATGGGGAGTGGCCTAAAGTAGAGCATATGGTTGTTGGAAAAAAGTGAAAGTACGGTAATACTTGGAAAGCATTCATACATATGTGTATTGGGGGTACTCCATGTTAACGTGGATCCGAGATAAAGTTTTACACATTGCATAATTGTGTTCCTTTCATATAGTTTATAAGGCATTCCTCAAGCCCAATACTTTTTTTTGTTTGTTTTAATACTCTAATTCCCTATAAATTAAACAAGCCTCTCCCACTGTGCCTTGGCAGTTTGAGACCCATGTAGCAAGGGCTTATGGGAGCTCAGTCTGGGCAGGAGGAGGAGGAGGTGTTACTAGCCAGAGATTTCAGAGGCAGAGGGGAGAAGGAGAGGTGAGTGATGTTTTTACAGGCTGAGGGCTGGAGATGCAGAGCAGCTTGCCTGTGTGTAATGATCACATGCAGAATATGGCTGCTTTCATTGTATCACAGGAAGAAATAATCATATACTGCTGAAGCTGTTTGCAGCTAGATTTGCTGTGTAAACTATCTATACTTTAGATAAGCTATATAGACAAATTACTTGGCATAGTTAGTTTTTCATCTCGGATCCGCTTTAATCATGGTGGATGTACATTTTGTAACAGTTCTGAGAAACACTGGCTTAGAGGAATAGGTGTATAATATCCTTTGTATTCTGTAACGTACTGTGGCGCTATCCATAGGGATAATTGTCTACGCTGTGTGCAGCACGTACAGTATATTGCGGTGATACTTTTATTTTATATGTGGTTACAGTAAAATTGTGTTCTCTCTTCCCAGGTCACAGTTTGCAATGAAATTTCTGGATCCCTCCTTTGTTCCAATCACAAATTCTCTGACGCAGGAGCTGCAGGAGAAGCCAGCCAAATGGACGTTTAACAGAACAGCGTTTGCACGCCAGAGGTTGGTTTATTGATTTTATGTTTAAAATGAGTGTCTTGTTGAGTCTCCGGGTAGCTCCTCATTCCATTCATAGACACGGCACAGTTATTCCGCAAGCAGATTGATTTCGGTTGGAATTGGTTTAGCTACATCAAGGAAGAAGGTTTCGGTGCTGAGATAGCTGCACTGCTGTGGTTTGCCAAAACAAAGGGCACCCAAACAGTACTGGAACCAAAACTACCTGAGCAGCAGCAGGCACCAAGGTCACTAGACATTTGTGTCATCTTGGCACGATTTGTTACTTTGGTTGATCTTATGTGTGCAGAGAGTAGACAGCTGCTTTGTGTGTTCAGTACTGTCCAGCAGTGATCTTGAAGAGAGTAGAGGACTGCACATGCTGATGCAGTATGCCTCATCGGAAGGGAGGGGTTGAGAAAAGAATTAAAGCAAAGGTCCAAGCACAATAAAAATACAAAAAATCCACTTACCTCGGGTTGTGCCCTCGCCACAGCTCTGGTGGCTTCTGGTCCCCTCTGGTGCAGATGCCGACCTCGCCAGGTCGGCATCTGCTTGCACTTCACCATGCGGCTCACTGAGTTGCAATGACGTCATCCGGACTGTACTGCGCTGGCGGCTCGCGCAGGCTCAGTGGGCATCTTGCACTGGAGGTGACCCTGGGCCAACCGGCAGGGAGCGGAGCTGCGGCGAGGGCACAGGACGGCTGGCAGAGGCTGAAGGAAGCCCCAGGTAAGTGGATTTCATTTTATTTTTAAGGTGCTCATATGTGTCCTTTAACCTGCCTGGCGTTCTATTAAGATCGCCAGGCTGGCGATCGGACGTTTTTTTTTAAATAAAAAAAAAACTATTTCATGCAGCCAACTGAAAGTTGGCTGCATGAAAGCCCACTAGAGGGCACTCCTAATCCGCACTTCTGATCGCCTCCGGCTGAGCGGCCCTTCTTGTTTTGCTTTCCTCGTCGCCATGGCAACGAGCGGAGTGACGTCATGGACGTCAGCCGACTCCGATCCAGCCCTTAGCGCTGGCCGGAACTGTTTGGTCCGGCTGCGCTGGGCTCGGGCGGCTGAGGGGACCCTCTTTCGCCGCTGCACGCGGCGGATCGCTGCGCTGCGGCGGCGATCAGGTAGCACACGCGGCTGGCAAAGTGCCGGCTGCGTGTGCTCCTTTTCATTTCATTGAAATCGGCCTAGCAGGGCCTGAGCGGCACCCTCCGGCGTCTCTGGACGAGCTCAGCTCGTCCAGAACGCTCAGCAGGTTAAGGGCTCGTTTTCACTAGTGCGGCGGGCACTGAGCGGGTGAGCAGGATCGCAGGCAAATCCCATGAGCCGTGCCATGCACGGCTATGGGATTCGCAGCCACCGCCGCGAATTCTGCGGGGGGTTCCAGCCGAATCGCTACCGCAAGCGATTCGGCCGCGGCACAGTCATCCCCTATGGCAGAGTTTCCCCGTGCTATTCACGTGCGGGGAAACTCTGCGAAATCGCGATAGTGGAAACGGACCCTAACAGAGAGGCTGGTCAGAGCTGCACATCCGACCACTTTTTAAGTTGCTGAATCAGAAAGAGGAATATGTTTACAGGGGAAGAAATTGCAACAGTACTTTTAGTAAAAACTTCTCTTTCGGGATGCAGTAGTAGTGTTTTTATATACCTGGAGCAACAACAGGGGTATTTATTTAATTCACTCCCAAGCTTTCTAATACGAGATAATGGCCTCAATTTGCTAAGCTTATCTCCTGTCTTTAAAGTGGATCCGAGATGAAAAGCTAAATATAACGAGTAACTTGTCTATATACTTTATCTAAAGTTTAGATAGTTTACACAGCAAATCTAGCTGTAAACCGCTTCAACAGTATATTATTTTTTTTCCTGATATACAATGGGAGCAGCCATGTTTTCTGCTCGTCACTATTACACAATTACACATACAGGCAAGCTTATCTGAATCTAGGCATGCTAATGCGCATATTCAGCCCTCAGCCTGTGAACTCCACTCCAATCTCTTCCATTACACAGGCAACTGATCCTTATCTGCACTGCAGCCCTCAGCTTGTGAAAACTCTGCCTCTGAAATCTATAGCTAGTAACACTTTTTCACATGCCCAGGCGGAAATCCCACAATCCCTTGCAAGCGCCAAGGCACTCTGGAGAAGCTGTGGGCGTGGCTTGTTTAGTTTATAGGAAATTAGGGTATTAAAATAAAACAAAAAAAAAGTATTTGGCTTAAGGAATGCCCTATAAACTATATGTAAGAAACACAATTATGCAATGAGTAAAAGTTCATCTCGGATCCACTTTAATAACGTTTCTAGAGTTATCACCATGGTGATGAGGAGTTAACTTAACTACAGAGGAGGTAACTTAACTACAGAGGAGCTGACTTAGCTCTCACTGTGTGGAGGTAAGTTTTCTCTTGCCTTATTATCTCCAGCATGATCTTAGTGAATTGAGGCCAAAGTTTCATCTGTTGTTTAAAATACCTTTTAAACACTCTGCAATTAAAAAAGTAGGTGAAAATGTACCGTACAAAATTATTCTGAGTCTTTTCTTGCTTGTTGGGGAAAAAGTATTGTCAACATTATTATATTACTATATTGTATTACTTGTTTTTGGCTTAAAAGCAATATTATTGATAAGGTGTGACAATATCACCTATCAGAAAAGTTAGGAGAAAAACGAATTAAATAAGGGTCAAGGGCCAAGTTTTTTCCTAGGTGATATTATTACGCCTTATCCACAAAACGCCTTTTAAAGAGATTCTGTAACAAAATTTTCATCCTTATTTCTTCTATCCTGTAAGTTCTTATAGCTATTCTAATGTGCTCTAACTGCAGCCTTTCCTAGTTGCACAGTGGCTGTATTATCTCTGTTATATGATCTAATCTTCTCTCCTCTGTCGGCTCTGTCGGGCTCTGGCAGTCAGGCTGGAATGGGCTGTGCTGCTTGTGATTGGATAGAAGCTATACACACCCTCTCCAGGCCCACTGCACACTCTGTATGACTCACACACTGAGTTACTCTCATCATATCACTTACTATGTCTTTTGTTTGTAAACACTGCCTAAAAATGGCAATTACAAGCCAGGATTGCAGCAGGGAGTGGCAGAAACTGCACAGAGGGGCCCAGGAGAACATAATGAATAGAATGGTATGCTTTTTATTGTACAGATTTTACAGTACAGATCCTCTTTAAGCCAAAAGCAAGCAAAAAAATACTCTAAATCATTTTGCACAGTACTTTTTCACCTACTTTTTGATAATTTTTTAATTGCAGAGTGTTGACAAGTTATTTTTAAACAGAAGATAAAAAATTATCTCCTAGGAGAAAGCATAGGAGAAAAAGTGAATTGATTAAAGCTCAACACACACCATACAATCTTGGTTGTACGGATTTACCAAATCTATGTAGTATAAGGGCCAACAGATTGAAAATACCTTGAATGATTGAGTGGATAAGCTCTTATACTGCATGAAAGTGGTAAGATTGAACAACCAAGATTGTATGGTGTGTGTTGAGCCTAAGGCCATTTGGCCCATATGCAATTAACTTTTTCTCCCGAGTTTTCTCTTAGGAGATAATTTTCATATCCTCTTTAAAATAACTTTTAAGCATTTTACAGTTGAAAAAGTACCTAAACGTTGGGGAAAAGGAACAATCAAAATTATTTCGAGTATTGTCTTTCTGGCGGGGGGTTTAAAAGGCATTTTATGGCAAGGTGTGAAAATATCACCTAAGATAAAACGTAGGAGAAAAATTGAATTGCATATGGGCCGCTGTCTCTTTAACCCTCCTGGCGGTCTATTAAAAACCGCCAGGGGGCAGCGCAGCAGTTTTTTTTTATTTTATTTTTTTTAAAACATGTAGCGAGCCTAGGGCTCGCTACATGATAGCCGCTGTGCAGCGGCATCCCCCCACCCGCTCCGATAGCCTCCGGCGATCTGCAATCAGGAAATCCCGTTCAAAGAACAGGATTTCCTGGAGGGCTTTTCCCGTCGCCAAGGTGACGGTCGTGATGATGTCATCGATGTCGTGACGTCATCGGGAGTCCCGATCCACCCCTCAGTGCTGCCTGGCGCTGATAGGCCAGGCTGAGCAAGGGGGCTGGGGGGCGGCGCGGCACGGCGGGTAGCGGCGAATCGGCGTCGAGCGGCGGCGATCGGTGTGCACACGCAGCTAGCAAAGTGCTAGCTGCGTGTAGCAAAAACAATTATGCAAATCGGACCAGCAGGGCCTGAGAAATCCTCCTGCGCTGCTTACCCCGAACTACGTTCGGGGTTACCGCCAGGAGGGTTAAATGTCAGTATGAGGCTTAAAGGGGAACGTCAACCCAAACAAACATACTGTCATTAAGTTACATTAGTTATGTTAATTAAAATAGACAAACAGACAAATGTTTGTGATTTCATGGGGGCAGCCATCTTTTTGGTTGAAAGGAGGTGACAGAGCATGAGACACAGTTCCAACTGTCCTGTGTCCTGATCACCCCTCCCAGCTGCGCGCGCTAGGCTTCAAATCTCAAATTAAAAATTGAAAAAAACTATTTGTGCCAAAACAGCAGATGGAGAACAGCAACATCAGAAATTCCATCATGCTTTGCACAGCATCAGGGGAAAAATGCCCGTGCAAGTTTCTTCTGTGCAGCTAAAAATAAGGCTTGGGTAAGAAAAACAAAGTTCTGATGCTGTGAAACTGTTATAGAAACATCAAGCCTTTTCTGTGCTGCTGAGTAGAGTTTTAGTCTGGAGGTTCACTTTAATGCAACCCTGAAGCAACCTGGAAAAAAAGACAAAAAGCCTGGATCTTGCTGAATCCCGTAGAGCCTTCCTGGTCCGCTCTCTGTCTCCTCATTCTCCCACTGTCCTCCGCTAAAAATTGGCATCTTTGGGACTCCTCAGTACACTTCTGAAGCACTCTTTTCTCCGAGTGCTTCTAAGAGGGGCGCATCTGTACTGCGCATGTGCAACGGGGGGACAGAGCAGGAAAAAGGATGTGGAGAGCAGACTGGGAGGGCTCTGTGGGATCCAGTCTTCCTACTTCTTAGGTGAGTATCAAAGTCTTTATAGAGGGGATTCCTGGACATGAATGGGTGCAGTATTTAGTTTTGTGTGGGAGGGGGGCTATGGGTGGGTTGAGGACAGGATTTATTGCCCATTGCGGTGCCAAAACTAATGGCGCCCAGCTATCAGAGACAACTTCACACATCCCATAACCGGACCTCCTACTCACATGCCACACAATTCAATAACACAAAGGCCTGGTTTTCCATGAAGTATTGCTAGTGCTTTATATAAACAGAAATTCCGGAAAAGAAAGGAAAGCAGGAACTAAAATACCTGACCGATTATGATGTTATCTGATACATGCCAGTGTTCTCCCCACAATTTTTTTCCAGCCGGGTGGCATGAAATAGTAGCCGGGTGGCATGAAAAAGTAGACGGTGGGGCGAGATGAGAATGCAGAGCCAGTGCTTCTGTGAGCAACTCTGCTGACAGCATTGGAGGAGGTGAGCCGATGACAGCCGGGTGCTCACCAAAACTAGCCAGGTGTAGCACACGGCTAAAATAGCCTGGGGAGAACACTGCATGCCGTGAATCAGTATTCCTGGTTTATCTCTGGTTTTGCATTAAATTATGTTTTGCTAAAAGGTGAAAAGGTGATTCCTTAGACCCAGGTCTACAGATTAGAATAATAAATAGATCCACGATGCTTAAAGGGAACCAGAGATGAACGTTTCACACAAAATAAACATATCAGTCGATAGCTTGTAAAGAATAAATGCTCTACCTGATAATTTCGCCACTCTGGTGTGCCTTTTTTAGTGTTTTTTATCCATTATTGCTCCAGGAAAAATCAAATATGGCCGCCGGCTCATATCCCTTCTGCTTCCGGGTTATGAGTTGTTCTGGATGTGCTGTCTAGGCTATATGAAACTAGGCTGCTATCTAGGCTATATGAGAAAGGCTGCTGCAGCCTTTCATCTGTGTGCTTTAATTTTGGTATGATGTGCATCTGCCTGTAGGAAGTGTCTCTCATAGGAATGAAACTGCAGTCATCATCATTATCTAGTGCACACAGAGCACACAGGGATCATATTGCAGCCACACTTGTCTGTTTCAGAGCTTCTCTCTCAGCAGGAGCAGCCCCTCCCATGTCATCACAGCTCTCAGTATGCAAAGCAGGAAATCTGAGCCAAGAGGTGGCAGGCTTGGGCTTAAAAAGACTCCACAGAAGAGTGACTCAGCTATAATGTTTCCAGGTCAAACCTAGACTGAGCCATTCGAGGATTCTTATCACAGCTGCTAATAGACTAATTAAGCAGATAAGAATGAAACTAAAAGCAGGGTAGGTGTTTACTGTCATGATCCCACTGATAAATGTGATAATAATACATGAGGGTGCTTCGTCTCTGGTTCTCTTTAAAGGACAACAGAGGTGACGTGACCTGATGAGATAGACATGTGTATGTACAGTGCCAAGCACATAACTAACTAGGCCATGTTCCGTTTTCTTTCTCTGCCTGAAAGAATTACAAATCAGGTATGCAAGTGACAGTTTTTGTCTGGGTCAGACTATAGCATAACCCTCACTGATAAGTAATTACAGCCATAAAATACTTTCCTGTCAGTAAATGGCTTTCTAGAGCAGGAAAGAGATAACAAGGGTGAATAATTCATAGATTTGAGCTCTAGCATACTTCAATGAAAGTGTGATTGAGCAGAAACAATGAAACAGTAAAAACGTAAACACTAGAACTAAATATAAACTAAAACTGTGGGACATCTAAAAAAAGTAATTTTTAGGAGAAGGAAGATAGATACAATTGTTTTTCTCATCCATTTATTTTCACCTCGGATGTCCTTTAAGTTATCTCCAAGCTCAATAAGGGAAAGAGGCGCCCTGATTTGAATAAAAGCTTTTAAAACCAGTTTAAAAACGAAAAAGAAAAATGAGGTATCTTACCTCAATGACGAAATCTCTGTAAACTTACAAAAGATTTTTATTTGAGCCTGTGCTCAAATAAAAATCTTTTGTAAGTTTACAGAGATTTCGTCATTGAGGTAAGATACCTCATTTTTCTTTTTCGTTTTTAAACTGGTTTTAAAAGCTTTTTTTCAAATCAGGGCGCCTCTTTCCCTTATTGTGCATAGTTATACCCCCGTACATGTTTGTCCGAGGGGTGGTGACAGAACACCCGTTGTTTTACCACGGTTAATGTTTTGTGCATCCTTTTTCATCTAAGAGAGCGACCGCAACCAGGTCCGTCCAGGACCACCCCGAGTGGAGTCGGGTTTATGGTCTCCACCTGCTTCCTGTGGTCGGTTGCCCCTTGCAACCCTCCTTTGTGAGTAGCCCTTTCAATCAATTGATTTCTCCACACACCTACTATTGACATACTGCACTATCGGGCTCCCTTTTTTGTCTCCTGTATCTTTTTTTTCCCATAGGGTGCCAAGACACCCCAACCACGATTATCTCCAAGCTGGACCCCAGATATACAAACATTTTAAGACACCAAAGAACATCAGGGAGATTGAAAGGCAGCCCTCATCCTGGTACCCCCAACAAGCTTCCCAGGATCCCCAACTCTCCCTCTCCCTATGCGACAAACATGAGCAGAAACTGAAGAGGCAGATAGTGTATATGACCGCAATCTCACCCCCTGCTAGTAGACCCTTACCATAACTGGAAAACCTCATTGCTGGTGTAAGGATCTAGTATAGAATACTATGGCATGCAATCCATTTTGAAAGCCAAAGTTCTCTTTCTTCAACTGCATAATCTTGTAACCTATTTTTTTTTATGCATCTAGTGTTTGATGTGAGTGTCTTGAGTTCAGACGGTTAAGGATTGTTCTTATCAACATAGGGACAACTGTTCAATATCTGCAGTCCAGTTGACCACAGTGTCCAACTACTGGACACCAAAATCACCTACTTAGGCAACATATATGTTATAGCTTTGTGGCTTTGCGATTTTGTGTTATTTCCTTTAGAATGTATGAAAAACTGGCTTTGCTTTGCAATGAGTGTGTTTAGTAAATCAGCTGAATGATGACGTTCTTGGATTTTCTCATTGTTGCAGGCGAGAGATCCTCCAGAACGTGGACGTCATCAGAAACTTTTCTTTGACCAAGAGCAGTGTACGGACTGGGCAGCTGATGCATTATGACTACTCAAGTCACAAATACGTCTTCTCCATCAGCAATAACTTCCGATCTCTTCTTCCAGACACCTCTCCTATTGTGAACAAGCACTATAACATTTGTGCAGTGATAGGAAACAGCGGTATCCTCACTGAGAGCCAGTGCGGAGCTGAAATAGACAACGCCGACTTTGTGTTTCGATGTAACTTTGCTCCCACCGAAGCTTTCTACAAGGATGTTGGCAGGAAGACCAACCTGACCACTTTTAACCCCAGTATTCTCGAGAAGTATTACAACAATCTTCTGACCATACAGGACCGGAACAACTTTTTCTTGAACTTAAAAAAGCTTGACGGAGCAATATTGTGGATCCCAGCATTCTTCTTTCATACTTCTGCCACCGTGACTAGAACATTAGTGGACTTCTTTGTGGAACATCGAGATCAACTAAAAGTCCAGTTGGCTTGGCCTGGAAATATCATGCAGCATGTAAACAGGTAAGAAAATGATTTCATGCTGGTAAATTAGACCACCATCAAGAAAACGGTTGTATTTTGCAACCCCTCTAGTGATTCATATAATAGCATGCTAGGGTGGACTATGTCCACTCTCCAAAAAAAGTAAGTGGACGTCGTTCACCCACGTTCATGCAGGACTCGACCCCTGATCAAGCCCTTTTAACACAATCCAACCTTCCAATATAGACCTGGACAGTTTTACTACATACTTTATTGTTAGGCTACATTTCCACTGTAGCATGACATTTTCGCCTGCAAAAAAACGTATAAGATTTTTCTGATTGGTGAAAATTTGCATGTAAATGTTTATGCATTTTATGCAAATTTTTGTACGCGAAAATTCGCATTAGTTAAATATAACATAATCTGCCTAGTAACAGCTTAGTCATAATAGAACTTTTAATAAACAAAAAAGCATTTGTCAACATCTCACACCTCCTTGTCTGTCAGCAGGGGACAGAGATCCACCCCTCTTCAATTGGCCTCTTCCACCTGACTAGGCTTGTAATAGTCATTATTCCTTTGCCAACAGCTGTTAACCTGCCAGTTTTTGCGGTCTTATCAGGTGGAAAAATCATGTGTGTACCTTGTTCCCTGCAGTCCTGCTAGCTCAGGAGATGCTTAATAAACAAGGAGTTTATTACGCCTTTCACTCTGTTACTATAACAGTCAATTACTATAGAGGTAACAGAATGTCAAGAATTTTCCTATAGTGGATCTTTAACCTTTTTTCCACCTCCTAAATATGACGGATTGTGGGGGGAGGGGGGGGGGGGGGGGTGCAACATGATGGCTGCCCTTGCTACTGGTTTAGGATATGATGACTAAACTTGATTTGGTTGGCACTTGTAATGGAGAGGAGAATAGGGGAACAAAGACAGTTACTGATCGAGGGTGTGGAAACTGAAATCAATATAGTAGGGGAGCATGATGGATTCACCTGTTATGGGTGAGGGCATAATACCTGCTCTTGTTATGGCAAGGAGAATAGGGGAACAGAGGCACTTTTTGGTGGAGAACATATTGGTCGCCCTCATTACTGGTTGGGGATAGGTTGGCTGAATGCGATATGGTTGGGGGACATGATGGATTCACTTGTTATGGGCGAGAGCATGATAGCTTCACTTGTTATGGAGGGTGGTAAAGAGACACATGTTCTGGGAAGAAGCCCTTCTGTCTGGTTTCTTGGGATATGAAGCTCAATATGATTGGAGGACACGATGGGTTCACTTGTTATGGGGAGTACCATGTTTACTGCACTTATTATAGGGAATGGGGTCACTTACCCCCACCTTCCCTTGCACAACACCCACTTCTCTTCTAAAAGGCCTGGAGAGATGTTTACTAAGTTACAAGTAGCCCACCCTATAAGCTAATAATAGGGTATTGCTTCACTCCTGTTCTATTTGCATTTTCACACCCCTCTACGTGTCTTGTAGTGAGTGGAAATGTGAGCTAGTACAGTGTTCTCCCCAGGTGGCAGGAAAAATTAGCCAGGTGGGCCAAAACAAGGAAATACAGGGCCAGCGCTTCCATAGGGGCAAACCATAGGGGCATACATACACACACAGACACTCCTCAGACAAGCAGCGGCATGTGGAGAAGAGGCAGGGCCAGCCAGGAGAGAAGTGAATAATGATTAGGAGGCGGGATCACACACTCCCAGCTCCATCCTGTGTGCCATCTGTAGTAGCAAAGGAAGTGTGTGAGAAAGATCCTCTAAAGTACCAGTGAACTGCACAGCTGCCCCCTAGAGATTGCTGCCTGAATTACATAATTTAGGTTTGCATGGTGGTAATTCAGGTAGCAAACTCTAGGGAGGCAGCAGTGGTGTTCACTGGTGCATTAGACTATCTTTAATGCTGGGTTTACACGATTCGTTTTGTTGTAAGAATCGTTCTGATAGATGCCTTCGATGATAAAATTCCGACATGTCCGATGTTTCCGCTCGATTAGTTTCTTATAGAAGTCAATGGAAAAAAGGTAAGAAAAACGAGTGGAGGATAAGAGAATCAAGCAGGAAATCGCATGGCTAATAAATCGCGCACCGAATCGAACGCAAAAAAAGTATCGTGTAAACCCAGCTTTAGACTCTAAAAATCTTTCTCACACACTCTCCCTCTTCTACTAGAGAGCTGTGAGTATGTGATCCCGCCTCCTAATTATTATTCACTTCTCTCCTTGCTGGCCCTGCCTTCTTTGCATGTGCTGCTCTGACAAGAGAGACATAACAACTGGGCGCTCACCAGAATTAGCGGAGTGGGGCGCCTGCTGATAGCGCTAATTCCGATTCCGCTTTTTAATCGTTTTTTACATCCGATTCCGATTTTTAATCTTTACTGCATGCTGCGTTTTTTGATCCGTTTTTCTGTTGAATGTATTCAGGGAAAATCGGAATTGAAAATTGGAATTAGAAAACGGATTTGCAGTGTGCAGGGAGCCTTAGGGAGAACACTGTAGTAGCATAAGGCATTTGCTTTAGACTTGCAGATATGATAGTCAGGAAATACAAGGGGCCTGATTCACAAAGCGGTGCTAACAGTTAGCACCCTGGTGAAAAGCCCTTTATCACGCCTAAACTCAGTTTAGGCATGATAAGTTTAGGTGTGATAAGTTTAGGCATGATAAGTTTAGGTGTGATAAGTTTAGGCATGATAAGTTTAAGCACCAACTGCGTTAGCACCGCAGTGCACAGCTGATCAAAAGTTTTGCGCTAGCAAAGTCTGGTGCACTTCGCATAGAGTTTAATGGTTTGCGTGCGGGACTTTGCACGCTATCTACACTTATCTAAACTTAACATGCCTAAACTTATCACACCTAAACTTATCACACCTAAACTTATCACGCCTAAACTGGCTTTTCACCAGTGTGGTGCAAAGGTTATCATGCCTAAAGTCTTTTAGGCGTGATAACTGCGTTATCACCGCTTTGTGAATCAGGCCCAAGGTAATTCTCTTTTGCTGCTGGATAACAAATTCTGACACATGTATACTTTACTTTATATTCAGAAATACTGTGTGCTGAAGGATTTTAGTTTTTACCCAGAATTTCACTTGCTCTTCCTGAAGCATTTTTTTGACTGATCTATGAAATCAATAATTTAAACAACAATATAGAATAGAAAAGGAAAAACTGTGTAGGGTCACATGTAGGGATGTTTTTGTTGTGCTTTCATGAAAGTTTATGTGAACACATATACGTATCTGTTGTTAGTATTGACATTGCAGATGTGAGGACAGCCTGCAATGAAAAGATTTAGACAAGAGTTACTCAGGCACTGTGTTAGGCAAGTGTCAGAGGCAACAAGCCTTTTAATTGTCTTGTGCGACTTTAATTGTCTTCACACCCAGGAAACTGTTTCTCACACTCTTGACTTGCAAAAAAGGTTGAGACGTGATTTTTTTTTCATGATAGGCACATCAATAAAAATGTCATTAACAGTGCATGAGGAGAGATTATAACACCTCTGTCTAATCCGACTGTTTTTCAAAGCCTACAGCTCTACACACTGCTGGTTTACATCATTTTTTAAAGCCTAACTTTTGGCACAAATGTTTTCCCACCTCTCTTCTGTGTGCTTCTAGTTGATAGGCTGACGCCAAATAAATACATTTTTATGTGCCCAATCAGGATTCCCTTCACCTGCCACTTCCTGTGGCACAGACTTATAGGGCTCCAGACTGCAATCTTCTCAGAAAGCTGTGTCTCTGCCCCGCCCTCATGCAACCTGTGCATTATGTTTAGCATACCTGTAGTGTTATGCCTCTGGCTTTAACATTCCATATTTTTCAGAAGACGCACCTAGAGGGCAAAAATTGGTAAAAAAAAGAAAAATATTAAACCTAGTGCGTCTTTAGTGCAGGGTGGTCTTATGAGCTTTTGCGCACCCCCCCCCCCCCCCCCAACTGTCTCTCAGCTACTCTATCTAAGCTCTTCCAGCTAAGTTACACTACACTACAAATAACACTACACTAACACGGCATTGTACTGCACTTACACTGTACTTGCACTAAATGAACAATTCCATACTTCACCTAATCCTGCCGCCACACTCGCTGTAGTCCTGTGGATGCTGATGCACTGATCTTCTGTTCTACTCATCCTGGAGCTTGCAATGTATGAAGACACCTGACACTATATGCTCTGGGTTCTCCGTACTTGTGCTGTACTTTAGCACTGTAACTCCAGCTTCATGGGTGCCGGATAGGCCTGAACAATCTCTCAATTTTAAACCGAAATCGCAATCTCCATGATCACAATTTTGGAATCATGAAAGCGGCGATTTCCATGATTACATAATTTCCATGTGGGGGAAGTTTGAAGAAGCGGCTTCAAATTCCTCCCAAGTCCCGGCGCGTGCGGCCCAAAGCATCGGCAGCGTTGCACATACCCTCCAACACAAGTCCTACACTGTCCGTCCTCTATTTCCTCCTATTATAAAATAGGAGCCGTTCACCAGATGGGTGGAGAACGGACAAAAAATGTCCATTCTCCACTCTAGTGAGAACAGAGCCTAATACTTTGTAAACACACTGGATGGTTCTCAGACGAAGGGGCCAGTCGGGACCTCCACCGCTGAAAATCCAGGGCATGTACAGCAACACTGATGCATTACGACAAAATCTGCCCTGCAGGCCGAGGTCCACATCCAAGGCCTGTAGACGACAGTCCTCATGTGTGTATAAAGTTTAACTGTCAACATCCCAATAATGATAAACTTTCGCAAATGAAAAATGTGTCTGAACACCTTGCACAAGTCCAAGCCCAAGAGTTCATGGAGAGGGTATGGACAGGAACAAAGAACATTGATAGGGCCCTAGGCAATGTAACTGTGGGTACATGTAAGAGTGAAGTGCTGGTACTCTGCAGGAGAATGAGGGGATTCTTCCTCTATTGCACATTCTTCATGCATGATCTTAACCAGGGCTGTGGAGTTGGAGTCGAGGAGTCGGAGCAATTTTTGGGTACCTGAAATAGGAGTTGGAGCCTGAGTTGGTGGTTTCATAAACTTAGGAGTTGGATTCGGATGATTTGTGTACCAACTGCAAGGGCTGTGGAGAAGGAGTTGGAGCAATTTTGGGTACCTGGAGTCGGAGTCGGGGTTTCATAAACGTTCAAGTCGGATGATTTTTATACCGACTCCACAGCCCTGATCTTAACCAGGTTTACGGGTGATAGACAACACTTCTACGTTCAATGTGCACAACATTCTCAGTGGATTCACTACAGCTCTGCGAGGAGTGCACATATAGACTACAGTACTACTGTGTGAAAATTGCATACAATTGCTACCTAACAGCAAAGAATTGTCACTTAACTCATATCAGAACTGCAGGATCCTTTTTATTCTGCAGTGGCCCAATGATTATAGACACCAGTACATAACATGCGGGTAAAGCCGTCCGTCCACAGTCCTTGCCCTGGTCATATTTCAGTACAGCTGGTGCTATAAATATCTCAAATCTAATTTGAGATATGATTTTTGGCCTTCAAGTTCCATGTATCTTAAGACAATCTTAAAGACGAGAATACCATACAAACAAGGTATTCTCACCCTTTAAATATACGTTTTATTGCTCCTCAGAGCGGCGTGTGAGCGCAGCAATATTGTCTGACACCTATAGTTTCTCTGATAGCTCGATATAGGCAGCAAACTGACAAACCGCTGGATGACACATTAATAATCCACAATTATATCGCCATTTACGGTGCAGCCTTTGTCAGATTCTAAGTCCACTTCTTAAATAAGATTTGGCATTTCATCAAGACCGGTAACCCTTCCAAATCAGGTTTGCCAGTTTTTATTACAACAATCCATCTATTATGTTTTTATAGTCCTCTCACACAGTGGCTCTTAATTTCATTGCGCGACCTTTATTGAGTCTTTCTTGCTGTGCATTGGAGAAAACCCTAACGGAGAACGCCAAAGAGCGCCTGACATAAGTTATGAAATTTCATATGAGCCCCACTAATGGTGCGGTGAGCAGGAATGAACGCTGGGATATAAGAGTAGGATTGGATTGCGGAAGAGACCACAGCGTTAGGATCTGGGACTTCATAAGGCTCCTTTTTAAAGGACCACTATCTAAAAAAAAACTAAAATTTTAAATACGTGAAAATACATTAATAAATAGTATGTTTCTACCAGAGTAATTCAGAGTAACATTCTCTTATGTTGCTGTCACAGTAGGTAGTATAAATCTGACAAACAACAGGCAGGGCCGGCCCTAGACTTTTTGCCGCCTGAGGCAAATTTTGAAAAAATTGCCCCCCCCCCCCCCGCCGGCCACGTACAATACAGTGGGCGGCGTTGCAGGAAGTGACGTCAGTGGAGCACACGCTGGAACAAGGAAGAGGTGAGTGATCCCCCGCCCGTGCCTCTTACTGTCGGCTGCTTACTCACTATTTAAAGCTGGAGGGGAGCGCAGATCGGGAGACCCAGGCTTGGGAGGGGGGGTCCGACCCCCCTCCCCACCGCTAGGCCCTATACCCCGTCCTGCCCGCTACCCCTCCAGCTCGGCGGCCGGCCCCCCGCACCCACGGACGGGCGGATGCTGCCCCTAGAAGTTTGCCGCCTGAGGCAAAAGTTTCACCCCGCCTCATGAGCGAGCCGGTCCTGACAACAGGTTTTGGATTAGCCCATCTCCTCTTGGTGAAATCTCTGGGTTTTCTTTATTATCAAAAGCACTTATTGAATGGCAGTTGCTCAGTCCAACTGCCAGAATAGTGTGCAAACAGGTAGGGGGGTGGCCTGCATCTTTGTATAGATCATACATGTCAAACTCCAGCCCGCCGGCCAAATCTGGCTCTTGGAGCCATTACATTTGGTCCACAAGTGGTTTCCCCACTTTGCATTATGTTTGGCTCACTCTAGACCACCAGCGAAGCTATATTGGAGGTGAAGCCCTAAAACACCTGGGAAGCCCTATGGGGGAGGCAGGTAAACACCAGGGAACTGTATAGGGGAGGGAGGGGGGCCACCTGGGAACTTTATAAGGTAAGAAGATGGCCAACCTGGGAAATGTATAAAGGAGGGACTTGGTCTCAGTGTACAATTTCGACCCCCTTTGTATTTGAGTTTGACACCTTTGGTATAGATCCTTTCCAGGGAGTGCTATTGTACAGAATAAATGAAATACTGAGAACCACCCATGAAAAGATGGACTAGTCAAAAACCTGTCAGTTCCTTCAGATTTTCACTAACTACTGTAAGGGACAGCAATACAGGAGAAAAGTAATTTATAGCTCATTTTACTATTGAAGAAACCGACTTCTTATTTGTGTGTGTTTACATGTATTTAACATTTTAAAAAAAAATTCACGATAGTGGTCCTTTAAGGCTCTGTTTATCTGAACGGACACTAACGGATCTTATGCAAAGCATTAGGATCTGTTCACATCAGTCCATTTGGAACAAATCAGTTGGTTCCATTCAGACACTAGGAAAGGGTTCTTTACAGTAAGAGTGGTTAAGATGTGGAATGCATTGCCACAGGAAGTCGTTATGGCAAACTCTATACCTGCATTTAAAGGGGGCTTAGATGCTTTCCTTGCGTTGAAAGACATCCATGGCTACAATTACTAGGTTATGCCTAATGATGTTGATCCAGGGATTTTATCTGATTGCCATCTGGAGTCAGGAAGGAATTTTTCCCATTTGGGGCTAATTGGACCATGCCTGGTGGGGTTTTTTTCGCCTTCCTCTGGATCAACAGGGGTATGTGGGGGACGGGCTGGAGTTGTACTTTGTACTGGTTGAACTCGATGGACGTATGTCTTTTTTCAACCTATGTAACTATGTAACTATGTAACTGCAGAATGCAAGTTTGGGTCCTGATTAATTTCCCAGATCGGTCAGGAAATCATGCCTGTCCATGTGTGTCCATGTGTGATATCACATATGCCCAGGTTACCCCAGCAACCATGCGGGGCATGTGTATTGATGGAGGAAGGAGACAACGGCGGACATGGACAGGAAATGTACCGGGGGGGAGGAGGAGCACATTGAACATTAGGGGGACAGCACCGGTGAGGCGACGGATGCGGCATCACAAGGCCAATTTCCGGAACGATTTCAGCATGCAATTGATCAGGAATTGGCCTGCGGTGTATGAGCAGCCGACAGATTTATCTCTAGTCAGATTCAATTAAAGAGATTTGTCTCTTGGTTGAATCTGCCCATCATCACTAGATGTATGGCTACCTTAACTGTGGGTGCATGTAAGAGTGCTGTGCAGGTACTCTGCAGAAGAATGAGGGGATTCTTCCTCTATTACACATTCTTCATGCACAATCTGAACATGGATCAGGCCCTAGGCAATGTAACTGTGGGTACATGTAAGAGTGATGTGCAGGTACTCTGCAGGGGAATGAGGGGATTCTTCCTCTATTACACATTCTTCATGCACAATCTGAACATGGATCAGGCCCTAGGCAACGTAACTGTGGGTACATGTAAGAGTGATGTGCAGGTACTCTGCAGGAGAATGAGGACATTCTTCCTCTATTACACATTCTTCATGCACAATCTGAACCTGGTTAAGGTGGCCATACACTGGTCGATTTGCCATCAGATTCGACCAACAGATAGATCCCTCTCTGATCGAATCTGATCAGAGAGGGATCGTATGGCCACCTTTACTGCAAACAGATTGTGAATCGATTTCAGCCTTAAACCGTTCACAATCTGTGGAGCTGCCGCTGCTGCTGCCACTCCCCCCCCCCCCCCCCCCCCTGCATACATCACCTATTCTGCTGGCGCGAGTCCCCTGGTCCCCGCTGTCTTCTTCTCCGCTCCGGGCTCCGGACCGTTCCTGCAGCTACTGAACTTCCTGTCCAGGGGAAGTTTAAACAGTAGAGGGCGCTCTACTGTTTAAACTTCCTGCCGGGACAGGAAGTTCTGTGTAGCTGCAGGAACGGTCCGGAACCCAGCGTGGAAAGAAGACAGCGGGGACCAGGGGACTCGCGTCGGCGGAACAGGTAATGTATACCCACTGTATTGCGTTGGTCGTCGGGCATTCGAACGCTGCTATCGACACACTCCTGACCCGCCGGCGATCGAGAAAAATCTTCCGCACGGACGGATCGACGGGAACGATCGATTTCGGATGGAAATCGATTGTTCTGTCAGCGGTGTGCGCGCCGATTTCACAGCCAATTCGTTCACTGTGATCGAATCGGCTGTATATCGGCGGGAAAATCGTTAGGTGTATGGGCCCCTTTAGACAACACCTCTGCAATCAGTGTGCACAACATTCTCAGTGGATTCACTGCAGCTCTGCGGGAAGTGCATATGTACTACTGTTTGACTTCATTCGTAGTCACCAAACCAAATTTTAACACCTTATCAAATTAATAGATTTCATAAGCAAAGGGAGAGCATACAGTTGCCTACAAAATTTGCATAAATCTGCATCAGTGCAGTATTATTCACATTATATCTCATTGACCATCCCTTCTATTGATTCAACTTCACATCATGGTTCAAGTTGGATTCACAGTCAGTTGCATAATGCATGTGTTATAATGTGTGTGAACTGCAATGGCGACTGGCCATAGACTGTAATATGGAGCCTGCATGCAGCCAGGGTCGGGCCAGGCCGCCCATGAGGCGTGGTGAGGCAGGTTCCTCAGGTGGCGGAAGTTGGGGAGTCAGCATCTCCCAACTGCGTCTCCCAACTTCCGCGTTTATTTCATTAGTGTTTATTTCATTAGGCGTCATGTTTATTTCATTAGTTTATTTTCACCTCGGGTGTCCTTTAACCTTTTCTGGACCAGCACCCTCTGCCCCCTTAAGGACCAGAGGGTGCTGGTCCAGTAAACCGCTGCTTCCGGACGAATCGCCGCAAGTTACCGTCGCTCCCGCCGGACACGCCGCTCTGTCCCCGCCGCAGGCTGCTCTCTCTGCCGTCGCTATGACGGCAGAGCGCTGTGCGCCGGTCAGGAGCCGCTTTCATTGGGAACGGGAACGGCTTACATGAATGACAGGGCCAGGAGCCAATGAAAACGGCTCCTGCCCGGCTCACAGTGCTCTGCCATCATAGAGTCGGCAGGGCATCACATTGCGGCGGGGGCAGAGCGGACCGAGCAGCGAGGACGGGCGGGGGCGCGCGGTCAATGGGAAGTAGAGCTTACGTCTGGTCAGGACCGCAGCGCCCCCTGCCCGCCGTAGATTTATACTCGCTCAGTCCGCAGGTAGTTAAAGCAGAGATGTTATTTAACCTCCCTGGCATTCTATTAAGATCGCCAGGGCGGCTGCGGGAGGTTTTTTTTTAAATAATAAAAAACTATTTCATGCAGCCAACTGAAAGTTGGCTGCATGAAAGCCCACTAGAGGGCGCTCCGGAGGCGTTCTTCCGATCGCCTCCGGCGCCCAGAATAAACAAGGAAGGCCGCAATGAGCGGCCTTCCTTGTTTTGCTTACATCGTCGCCATAGCGACGAGCGGAGTGACGTCATGGACGTCAGCCGACGTCCTGACGTCAGCCGCCTCCGATCCAGCCCTTAGCGCTGGCCGGAACTTTTTGTTCCGGCTACGCTGGGCTCAGGCGGCTGGGGGGACCCTCTTTCGCCGCTGCTCGCGGCGGATCGCCGCAGAGCGGCGGCGATCAGGCAGCACACGCGGCTGGCAAAGTGCCGGCTGCGTGTGCTGCTCTTTATTTGATGAAAATCGGCACAGCAGGGCCTGAGCGGCAGCCCCCGGCGGTGATGGACGAGCTGAGCTCGTCCATACCGCCCGGCTGGTTAATATATATGTTACGGCCAGAACCCGAAGTTTGGCCACTTCTAGTTCTGGCCGGCCAATATGTGAACTGGCCGCTGCGCTGCGGCCAATGTGAGAAATGGAATAATTCCTGTAATGTTAATGTATCTTCTGGCCGCAGCGCAGTGTGCAAATGTATCACATCTTAGTTAATTTAATGAAATTAAGCCGGCGGCAATGTAACAGATGAAGCCGCCGGCTTTTTCTCTGCCTCTCTCTCCTCCTCTTATGGCCAGCCGGGGGGGGGGGGGGACACGCGTGTCCCCCAGAGTCGTTCGTCGCGGCAGGGAATCCTGCCATTCTTGCAGAGCAGGTGCTGGCAGAAGCAATGTCTGCAGCCTCCCCGCTCTGCTCTCCTGCCGCGACGAACGACCCCGGCTGGCCATAAGAGGAGGAGAGAGAGGCGGGGGGAGGAGAGAGCGGCGGCTTCATCTGTTACATTGCCGCTGGCTTAATTTCATTATATTAACTAAGATGTGATACATTTGCCTGCTGCGCTGCGGCCAGAAGATACATTAACGTTACAGGAATTATTCCATTTCTCACATTGGCCGCAGCGCAGCGGCCAGTTCGCACATTGGCCGGCCAGAACCCGAAGTGGCCAAACTTCGGGTAACATATATAAAAGATTCCTGTGTACACATCATATATACAGTCACAATCAGATATGTATATCAGACTTAAATGTGGTGACTGCTTTATTGCAGAAGCAAAAATGTGTCAGCTTGTTAATTGTAGAGCCACAATAATCCAATATGCATACAGACTGTTTCAGGCTGGTTGATTCTCATCAGTGCATGGCATGGATTAATATATGCCTCTATGGGGTAGGACCAGGGGTCTAGTCCTGGGAAAAGAAGTGAGTGTACTCACTTCGAAAAACCCTGCGTGCCAAAAAATGGGCGTGGTCAAGCATAATGTGGGCGTGGTCACGGGTGGGGCCAAATATACATGACCTTACCAGTGATGTAAAAGGTCTGCCGGGGAAGTTTGAGCTCTGCCGTAGTGTATCCCCCCAAAATAGAAGCAATCTGACAGCATTTCACCAAAGAGACACATAATCTGGTAGAAGTTCCTCCAAAATACAGATAATATGGCAGTGGTTGCCCCAAAATAGACAATGTGGCAGCAGCAGTTCCCCCAACATACACATAATTTGGAAGCAGTTCCCCAAAATACGCGAAACCTGGCAGCGGATCACCCAAAATACACGTAACACCCAACATACATATAATCTGGCAGCAGTGGTCCCCCAAACATACACATAATCTGGCAGCTGTTCCCCAAAATACATAACAGCGGTTCCACAAAAATGCAGATAATCTGACAGCAGTTCCCCCAAAATAGGTACCCCCAGCATAGGTAGCCAGGTCTATAGGTGTCCCCAGTAAAAGTAGCCATGAGTATAGTAGTCCCAGTATATGTAGCCAGAGGTATATGTCCCCAGTATATGTAGCCAGGGGTATACGTGTCTAGTATATGTAGCCAGGGGTATATGTGCCAGTATATGTAGTCAGGGGTATATGTCCCAGTATATGTATCCAGGGGTATATGTGCCCAGTATATGTAGCCAGGGGTATGTGTCCCCAGTATATGTAGCCAGGGGGTATGTGTCCCCAGTATATGTAGCCAGGGGTATATTTGCCCCAGTATATGTAGGCAGGTGTATATGTGCCCAGTATATGTAGTCAGGGGGTATATGTGCCCAGTATATGTAGTCAGGGGTAAATGTGCCCAGTATATGTAGTCAGGGGTATATGTGCCCAGTATATGTAGGCAGGGCAGGTGTATATGTCCCCAGTATATGTAGGCAGGGGTATATGTGCCCAGTATATGTAGTCAGGGGTATATGTGCCCAGTATATGTAGTCAGGGGTATATGTGCCCAGTATATGTAGCCAGGGGTATATGTGCCCAGTATATGTAGCCAGGGGTATATGTGCCCAGTATATGTAGTCAGGGGGTATATGTGCCCAGTATATGTAGCCAGGGGGTATATGTGCCCAGTATATGTAGCCAGGGGGTATATGTGCACAGTATATGTAGCCAGGGGGTATATGTGCCCAGTATATGTAGTCAGGGTGTATATGTGCCCAGTATATGTAGCCAGAGGTATATGTGCCCAGTATATGTAGCCAGGGGGTATATGTGCCCAGTATATGTAGTCAGGGGGTATATGTGCCCAGTATATGTAGCCAGGGGGTATATGTGCCCAGTATATATAGTCGGGTATATGTGCCCAGTATATGTAGCCAGAGGTATATGTGCCCAGTATATGTAGCCAGGGGGTATATGTGCCCAGTATATGTAGGCAGGGGTATATGTGCCCAGTATATGTAGTCAGGGGGTATATGTGCCCAGTAAATCTATCTAGCCAGGGGGTATATGTGCCCAGTATATGTAGTCAGGGGGTATATGTCCCCAGAATAAGTAGTCATGTGTCCCCCCAGCATGAGGGGAAGAGCTGAGTGGAAGGAGAGCTGTGAGCAGCGGTGGGGAAGGGCGGACATCCCCCCCCCTCACCTTGGGGCTCTCCTTCCCTCGCTCTCGCCTCCAGAAGTAATGTGCGGGCAGCCGGCAGCGGGCGGGACTTACCTCTCCTCCTCGTCGGAACACCGGATCTGCGTGCCGCAAGTCTGGTCTGGTCCAGACCAGAGCAGCGGCACGCAGATCCAGCGCCGGAACGAGGAGAGGTAAGTCCCGCCGGCTGCCCGCACATTACTTCTGGAGGGGAGAGCGAGGGAAGGAGAGCCCCAAGGTGAGGGAAGGGGGAATGTCCTCCCTTCCCCACCGCTGCTCACAGCTCTCCTTCCACTCCGCTGCTCCCCTCCACAAATGCCAGGGGGGACGGCGTCCACCCTCGGGAAATAGTAAGTGGACGCCGTCCCCCCGCGTCCACGCCCCACTTGACCCCTGGGTAGGACTTGAAACACCCAGAGTTACAGATTGCCCAGCAAGCTCACGGTAAACTAGAACTCCTGGGAGTGTTTAAGGGCCTGAAAAGAACCAAAAAGCCTGCTTACTTAAAAAACGTACAGAAGGTATTTGCGATTATTCAGGTTGGAGTGAGCATTTGATGTCTCCCACAATGCATCACTGCTGAATATGCAAAACGTCTCTTTTTGTTTCTCCACGTCTAATCTGTCCTTTTTTTTATCTCCGTAGATATTGGAAAAACAAACATTTATCACCTAAAAGACTGAGCACAGGCATCCTGATGTACACCCTGGCCTCGTCCATCTGTGACGAAATCCACCTGTACGGCTTCTGGCCCTTCGGATGGGATCCAAACAGCGGGAAGGACCTTCCATACCACTACTACGACAAAAAGGGAACAAAGTTTACCACAAAATGGCAGGAGTCCCACCAACTGCCCGCCGAGTTCAAACTGCTCTACAAGATGCACCGAGAAGGACTTACAAGGTTAACCTTGTCACATTGTGCCTAAATACGAAACAGGAAACATGAAGTGCCATTGATCTAAAAGTGCCCAAGTGTAATTGAATAGTCATCAAAAAAACAACAACAAAAAACAACAAAAAATTGACATCAATAACAATCAAAAAATGTATCTCATGACGTAGAATGTAGGTTCCTCTCCCCTCCGTACTGTATTGTATTTGCTAGCGCTTAGAACTCCCCTGAGAAGTGATCCATTTTCAGTATTCAGAGATTGACAGTGGTTGAAAGTATTTTCTAGGAAACAGAACCATTATCGTGATTTCATCAACTGCTGACACGTTATCTTATTGTGTTTCGTTACCTGTCTGGAATGTCCGTCTCACGCTGATGTTCCTCTGTGATGTTCCTCAGTGTTTTGTCACCCCAATCTTGTATCGTAGACTGGAGGCTGCTTCATATCCAATGCTGGAGAATCTGCCGCTGTTGCCATCTTTGTATCGGGAGGGGACGGCCCGCCACAGCATATCTGAGGTTAAAGTTGAAATGAAAGGAAAACTAAATTTTGCTAATTCTCGACCGATTTCATATCAGTTACTGATGCCTCAGTTCATGATCGTTTTTTCTTTATGCATTACATAGTTATATATTTGGCATCTATAATCTATTTAAAGTGTACATGAGGTGACATGATGAGATAGACATGTGTATGTACAGTGCAAAAATATATATTAATAACCTGGCTGTTTTACTTGTTTTATTTTGCTGCCTGAAAGAGTTAATTTCTAGGCAGGGAAGTGGCAGCTTCTGTGTTGTCGGTACCTTGTTGGGAATATAGTAAACCTCACTGATAAGCTAATTAAAGCCATAAAAGTTTTCCTGGCAGAATACAACTTCTGAGAGCAGGGAGCGATAGAAAAAGGTCAATAGTTTATGTATTTGTATTTAGGGACACTTAATAGGCAGTCGCTGAGCAGAGACAACAAAATATTAAATGTATTCTGTGTATGTTTAAATATAAAATAAAACCATGGGATACCTAAAAAGGTCATTTTTAGGTGTAGGAGGATAAATACAATTGTTTAACTCATCCGTTTATTTTCACCTCGGTATCACTTTAAAGAGGCCCTGTAGTGACATACAGTAGAATGCAGTAAATTATTCAGGCTACCCACTTTTATGGTAATTTTCCTGGCTTCAGCATCAGAAACACTTCCTATATCTATATATTGCTGTATATTGAATGTAGCCCCGCCCTACCAGTGATGCTTAGCCTAGGCTGTTTAGATGCTTTTATTTCGTACTGCTTCGGAACTCTCAGTAAATGATACATTTCAGAATGTAAATCAGAGAGAGGAAAGATTTTACAAGGGGCAATCAATGATTTCATAATTTAAAAATGAATATTATTTAAAAAATAGGCAATTTTATTTTCACTACAGTTCCCCTTAAAGATTTTTAATTAAAACGTTATTTATGCAGTAAATTCATTTTAAGTATCTATTGCTGCATTCTTTAGTGCTCATTGGGGATGGTCAGTGCCAATACTTTTTCAGATGCTAATACTTTTACAATGATGTAAATGTTATGCTAATTTTATGCAAATGTATGTACTTTGAGCAATCAAATAGAGCAACTGGTCATTTTCCAGGCTGCATAAATAAGCATTCAATTTGCATCAACCCTTGATTACTGGCATCTTATTGACCATCCCTGGTGCTTATCTACTTTTCCCCTGAGGCTCAGATCTGAGCTCACTCCACGTTCCCTGGCTGGAGAGTTGCATATCCATTGCAGTGATTGGGCTCACATAG
Source organism: Hyperolius riggenbachi (assembly GCF_040937935.1). Taxonomy (NCBI): domain Eukaryota; kingdom Metazoa; phylum Chordata; class Amphibia; order Anura; family Hyperoliidae; genus Hyperolius; species Hyperolius riggenbachi. The sequence goes on along the minus strand of NC_090646.1, from coordinate 639,146,384 downwards.
CAGAGGGGGTGGAGCTCCTGCTAAAATCCTGCCTCCTAGAGACTGACAGCCAATCACTTGGTTTCAGCAGGGAGAGCAGGTCCACCGTCCTTTTGCTAAATGGACCATGTGATTTTAGAGCAGGAGCTTTTAATGGAAGAGTGAAGGGAGTTGACGCAGGAGCCTGGAGGTTTTCGGAAGAGGAGATGGGCACTGGGGAACAGCTGCACCAGGTTGTGAGTTTATTGAAGAAACAAAAACTTTTACGTTAAAAATTATATATGCATGGAGGCAGTAAATATATCACAACATAATGCATAAAGAAAAATTGTACACAAACTGAGGCTTTGAAAGGAAATTCCAATTTTGTTCGAAGAACAAAACAAAAACAAAACCCTGTACTTATCTGGACATCAGAAATATTTTTGTATTGTATTGTTAGAAAAAAATAATTTTCACATTTCACTGTGCAGCCAACTACAAATTACCAAAAATTTACACTACGGTCAGACTGAAATGCTTTGCCACCACGGCATCAGCAGTCTGTTTGGAGCACAGACTGCCCCACAATTTCCCCGTCTATTTGCATGAGATTGTAAGCATGCACAGAGAAGAAGCTTTTGTTGCTGCCTTTGTGCACTTGGAGGAACTGAGTAGCTATCAGCAAGCTGGGCCCTGCAAGAACGCTTTTGTCATGGCTTCTGTTTTATAGCCACATAAAAACAAAGCGAGGAATATCTTTGACATTAGTACTAGGAATGTATAGGCCCGAACTGCTGGGATTTTCTTCTCTGTTTTTTAAAAGTCAAATGGAATTTCCTGTTTCCTGGACGCAGTAGTCACAGCCCCCATTTTTTCAGCTTCTGGAATTCAGTGTCTTTTGGGAGCGGTTATTCTTTTCTTTCCAAATAAATAGAAATATTAGAGGATCACCTATGAGCATTTTTAGTATGAATTTAGGCCAGGACATGCACTAGCGTGATCCTGGCTTAGGCGGCCAGCCGGAGCTGTCGCAGATGAGAATCTAAAGTTAGCACAGGTGTCTACCAAGGACGCTTTAATGATCTAACATGCTGGATCTTTGAGCCACAATCGATAGCCAGGTCCATTGTTCCCCGGTTTACCCAGCTCACAGAAGCCACTCCCTCATGGGCCATGCTGTCTTCGTTTCTCCCACCTCCATAGAGACAGCACTTGGCTGTTGCCTAGCGATGGGTCTGTACATCATTGGGGATTGTCAACTGCAGGATCGTGTTTGATTCTGGAGGGCGACCCAAAACTCAGCTGAAATTATGAGTGTGAAACTTTAATCTGAGGGCCAAGTACATTATAATGTGTCTGAACAAAGGCAGCTTGTCTAGCAGGAGGAGTAGACCCTGCATCTCCCAGTTAGTAAAATGCAAACCTGAAGCGGGGGAGGAAATCTGTATGAAGTAATTGGAAGAAGAAAAAAGTGTGAGCGAAAGAAGAGGCGAATACAGGCTCTATCACATGGAAATATAACTTGCTGCACTGAATCTACAGGTGGAGACTGCCCCATAACTTTCAGTGGAAATTTGCGGCGATGTATTTGAGAGGCTTCAGAAATGTCCATTTGAAGTTTGCCAGATATGGGTCTGTGAAGCCTCTGGAGACAAGCTCTGACGGTAGTACAGATGCTAGACTCTAGTGTGTGTACAGGAGTCCCCAGATGTTGCGTAAAGACCCCACATGCCACATCTTTAGTGACGGCAAAACCCGACCCAAGTGAGTTGTTCCCCTCCTTACCTCAACCACCAGAGGCCACTCCATCATGCGCCACGCAGTAGTCCCCCACCCCCTTCCACAGCAACAGATGCGACCCTGTTGGTTAGCGTTGCATCTGTGCCACACTTGGCCATTGTTGTAATCATACGTGTGTACACACCTTAAAAGATACCCGAGGTGACATGATGAGATAGACATGTGTATGTACAGTGCCTAGCACACAAATAACTATGCTGAGTTTCTTTTTTTCTTTCTCTGCCTGAAAGAGTTAAATATCAGGTATGTAAGTGGCTGAATCAGTCCTGACTCAGACAGGAAGTGACTACAGTGTGATCCTCACTGATAAGAAATTCCAACTATAAAACTCTTCCCTAGCAGAAAATGGCTTTGGAGAGCAAGAAAGAGGTAAAAAGGGGAGTTTCTTATCAGTAAGGGTCACACTTTAGTCACTTCCTGTCTGAGTCAGGACTGAGTCAGCCACTTACATACCTGATATTTAACTCTTTCAGGCAGAGAAAGAAAAAAAAGGAACACAGCATAGTTATTTGTGTGCTAGGCACTGTACAAACACGTCTATCTCATCATGCCACATGTCACTTCGGGTATCCTTTAAATTGGACCTGACTTCATACACGGGACACAAGGAAAACACTGATTAATCCATCATTTGTGTTTAGAGTGAAGAGCCTGACTAATTCCCCCTCAGCTGCAAGTACTCACAATTGTAATTTGATCTCTCAGTTGTGTCAGCGCAGGAATCTTGGCAGCCATGGCAGAGCAACTAATTTGTAAACACAGGATGTTAACCCTTTGTCTGCTTCTATGAAAGCAGGAAGTAGACAAACTGCAGATTTATTGCAGGAGTTCTGTGGGGTGTCTTTCCTCTCTACTGTTGCTTATCTTTTAGAGCAGAGTGGAAGTTCTGAGTTCAGGTCCACTTTAAGGACCGGTTAAGACCGACGGCTGTTAGCATCCATGCAAGTAGTGTACTGCAGGGATCCACCGTGTCCTGCCTTGAAGTGAATGGGGGTGTTCATATCAATGCATTTACTGTCGAATTTCCGACATACTGCATGTATCTTCTAGCGTTGACTGTGTTTATGGTTCTGCATCACCATTAGGGTTCAAAATTCGACACAACAATGAAACAATGCTAAACGCTTTTCTGCACGGTAGCAGAAAAGCATTTGAGATTGTCAAAACTAGTCGCCGCCCCTTATTCCAGCTTATCATTTTGGTTTGGAAATCAATGATTGGTCAGTAACTCCAGACAACCACTCAGTGAATATCATGTTTACGTAACGGTTTAAATATTGAAAATGGCTGGGGAATGCTAGGATTACATGGCTGAATTACACCTCCCTGGCGGTACGCAGTTCCTGAGGCTGCGTCCGCGGGAGGGATTTTTTGAATTAAAGTTGTTGTATCCTTTGTAGCTAGCACCTCACTAGCTGCCATTGTCCCCCAAGTCCCCCCGCACCCTTCTGATCCCCCCGATCGCCGCCGCTATACGTTACCTAGCCGCAATCCCGCGAGAGCCGCACCCTCCCCAATGAGCTTCAGTCGTTGCTATGGCGACGATCAGACATGACGTCTGACGTCATGCACAATCCCGATCCTCCCCATAGCAAACCCTGGAGCTGATTGGAGAGGCTGGGGGGGGGGGGGGGGTTACGTATAACTGCGGCAATTGGGGGCGATCAGAAAAGAGCGGAGGGACTTGGGGGACAATGGAAGCTAGCAAAGTGCTAGCTACAAGTTTTATTCAAAAAATCCCTCCCGGGGCAGAGAAATCCTCTGCGGCGGCTACCCCGAGTGTGGATGGCAAAAAAAAATGTATCATAACTATTCAAACAAAGTATAAAAAAAATCAATCGGCTCTTAAAAGCACCGGGACCTGAGAGCTGGTAGTTTTGGATTCCGGTTCTCAGAAATAGGGAACTGATATTGAGACTTAAAAAGACACCTTTAAATGCCCTACTCCTTTGAGTACTGTTGTGAAATGTTTTTGCTCAGTGCATATTAGGAGTTCTCAGCTCCGCCCACCTGGCAGAATCTCACATAGCTGTCTATCTGTGTCAGGATTTACCTACAGACAGACAGAGCTGGAATCTATACCGCTGGGGTTCCCATGGGATCTCCAGACATATGACTTGCCTGTCAGCATCCAGTCACTCATGGCAACCACTTGCCTGTCAGCATCCAGTCACTCATGACAACCCAAGTATTCATTTCTGGGTGGAGCAACCCTTTAACCCAGACATGCAGAAACAGCACTTGTAATTATGTTGTTTTACACTTAAAGGGAAGGTTCAAGCAAAAAAAAAAAAATGAGATTCACTTACCTGGGGCTTCTACCAGCCCCATGTAGCCATCCTGTGCCCTCGTAGTCACTCACTGCTGCTCCAGTTCCCCGCTGGTAGCTTTCTGACCTCGGAGGTCAGGGCCACATTGCATACATTTTTACGCATTCCAGCTAGTGCAGGAACAAAAATTTACGCGTTTCACCACTAACGCGTAAAAATGTATGTATTAATGTTCCTGCACTAGCGGGAATGTGTAAAAATGTACGCAATTTGGCCCTGACCTCCGAGGTCAGAAAGCTGCCAGCGGGGGACTGGAGCAGCAGTGAGTGACTACGAGGGCACAGGATGGCTGCATGGGGCTGGTAGAAGCCCCAGGTAAGTGAATCTCATTTTTTTTTTTTGCTTGGACCTTCCCTTTAAAACTGCAAACAGATTGTTAAAAAAAAAAAAAAAGTATTTTTGGAAAGAGTAAAAAAAAAAATCACCAAGCTTTAATGTGAAAACGCATCATCTGATTTGCACAATTGAGTAATTTGTATTTATTGAGCAGTCTTTAGAAAAGCTGTCTCCACCCACATGACTGTGCAGGGATATTGACCATTATTTCATAGAAGCTACACTTCATAATGTGAAACTAAAGACCTGTAAAGCTAAGTGACAAATGAACCGATGGACAGCTGTGAGTCAGAAATGTACGTCTGACTCATGTACGAGTTGATCCCTATACTTTTCTTCTCGGTTATACATTTCTCGAGTTATAGCCAAGAATATACGATAGTTATCTATCAGTATAAGCGCAGAGTAACAACTTGTGCTTAGAGTGGGATACCAGTATTGTAGCAGGGCTAATATCAGTAATGCAGGTATATTGCTTTATCATGCAGTGCACAAGTTAAAGGATACCTGAACTGACATGTGACATGATGAGATAGACATGGGTATGTACAGTGCCTAGCATACAAATAACTATGCTGTGTTCCTTGTTTTCTTTTTCTGCCTGAAAGAGTTAAATATCAGGTATGTAAGTGGCTGACTCAGTCCTGACTCAGACAGGAAGTGACTACAGTGTGACCCTCACTGATAAGAAATTCAAATTTAAATAAAACACTTTTCTAGCAGAAAATGGCTTCTGAGAGCAAGAAAGAGATAAAAAGGGGAATTTCTTATCAGTGAGGGTCACACTGTAGTCACTTCCTGTCTGAGTCAGGACTGAGTCAGCCGCTTACATACCTGATATTTAACTCTTTCAGACAGAGAAAGAAAAAAAGGAACACAGCCTAGTTATTTGTGTGCTAGGCACTGTATATACACATGTCTATCTCATCATGTCAAATGTCAATTCTGGTATCCTTTAACCTCCTTAGCGGTAACCCTGTGCTACACACGGGGTAGCCGCCGCGGAGGATCACATGGCCCCAGGACTTTAAAAAACAAAGAAACTGGTGCAATACGCTTTAGCTAGCGGTTCACTAGCTAATCGTATGCACAAAGTTGCTCCGGTCCCCCGCGATCGCCCGCAGTTACTTCCGGAATACGTACCCCCCCCCCAGTGTTCCCACGCAGGCGCAGCCGCCCAATCGGCTCCAGGCATCGCGATGGCGGCGATCGGGATTGCGGCTGACGCCGATGACGTTATGACGTCAGCTCCGATCGTCGCCATAGCAACGCCGGAAGCAGATCGGGAAACGGCGGCAATCGGCGGGCATGGGGGGGACCGGAGCAACCGAAAGCATGCGCTTAGTGAGCGAAATGCAAGCTAAAGCGTCAAAAAAAATTTTGGGGTCAAAAAACCTCCCGGCTGACGCAGAGTCAGAAACTGCGTACCGCCAAGGGGGTTAAAGCAGACCTGAAGTGGAAAAAAAACCTTATGAAATAATGAATTGTATGTGTAGCACGGACAATAAATAGAACTTTAATAGCAAAGTATAGAGTCTCATATTTTTATTTTCTGTTATCTAGCTTTTTTTTTTTAAATAACATTGCATCATACTATCTCAGTTGGAATTTTAAAACCACACTCTGTCTTTTAAGCTATAAAACAAATCAGTAATAATGACCGTTTGAACTTTCCTGCAGTAAAACCTTATCTCAAGTTGTCTTTCACTGTTTTTTGGCTGTTGAAGTGCTTCAGAAAACGGCACTGTATTAAACACAAGTTGGGTTGAATAGCTCAGAGAAGCTCTTTTGCATAAATAACTGAAGTGTTTGAACTCTTCCTGTACAGGAAAAGCAATATGAGACTATTTTCTCTTTGTTACTAATGTTCTATTTCTTAGCTGCACTTCACATATATGGTATTCATATATTCTCATACATTTATTTTCGCTTCAGGTTTGTTTTAAAGGGGCGCTACAGCGAAAAACTGTAACATTTAAAATATGTGCAAATATATGCAAATAAAATGTACTTTTTTTTCCAGAATAAAATGAGCCATGAATTACTTTTCTCCTATGTTGCTGTCACTTACAGTAGGTAGTAGAAATCTGACAGAAGTGACAGGTTTTGGACTAGTCTATCTCTTCATAGGGCATTTTCAGCAAGGTTTTTATTCTTCATAAAGATATTCCCTAAAAAGGATTTAAAGAGAATCTGTATTGTTAAAATCCCACAAAAGTAAACATACCAGTGTGTTAGGGGACATCTCCTATTACCCTCTGTCACAATTTCGCTGCTCCCCGCCGCATTAAAAGTAGTCAAAAACAGTTTTAAAAAGTTTGTTTGTAAACAAACAAAATGGCCACCAAAACAGGAAGTAGGTTGATGTACAGTATGTCCTCACATAGAAAATACATCCATACACAAGCAGCCTGTATACAGCCTTCCTTTTGAATCTCAAGAGATCATTTGTGTGTTTCATTCCCCCATGCAGCTCACTGAAGAGTTACAAGCTGATTGTTTCTGCCCGGATGTCTGTAATTCTGCAGTATGTGACTCATCAGTATGTGAACAGAGGATTTATCCAGCTTGTAAAAGATAAGAGAGCAGAGAAAAGCTGGCTAATGTAAATAACACACACACACAGGGGAGTGTGCATAGAGGGGGCATGCATAGCAGATCACACTGAAGAGTTGGCAGCCTTCCAGACACAGGCCGACAAGTCCGACAGGGGAAAGATAAGCTAATTTATTACAGAGATAATGATGGTAGAAAGTGCTGCAGTAAGCCAGAGCACATTATAATAGGTTTAGGAACCTGTAGGATGGTAGAAAACACAAGGACATTTTTGTTACAGAGTCCCTTTAAACAATGATGCTGGCCAGCTTCCCTGCTCGCTACACAGTTTTTTGGCAGTTGGACAGAGCAACTGCCATTCACTAAGTGCTTTTGAAAATAAATATTTCCCTGAGAATCCCCTATGAAGAGATGGACTAGTCCAAAACCTGTCACTTCTGTCAGATTTCTACTACCTACTGTAAGTGACAGCAACATAGGAGAAAAGTAATTTATGGCTCATTTTACTCTGGAAAAAAGTACTTCTTATTTGTATATGTTTGCACATATTTAAAATTTTACAGTTTTTCCGCTGTAGTGCCCCTTTAAGTCATTTTAATCACTTTTACGTTCAAGTTCACTAATTCTAAAGTAAAAAAAAAGTTATACATTGAGAAATATTAGGTAATGACCACATGGAGCAGATTGGATATGTGTTTGTGATCTGTAAGCTAGAGGAATCAGTAACTTGCTTTCATTTTTGTGACATCTTATTACGGTTACAGTTTCAAGTGGACACTGCTATTTAGTGCAAACCTATACTCACCCTGCTTAGTAGTCATTGCTGGCAAGTAAGCAGAATGGCTATATGTAATCCACATTAAGCCTAAGGAAAGAAAACCATGCACATACCTAATCCAAGCTATTTTCCTCTAGGGCTGTCCCAGCTTCTAATGTGCCTATTGGGCAGTTCTTCACTAGCATGTGAGCACTTCATTGGTTTTGACTTATAAATAATAGTGAGGAATAGTCCAATAGGCACATGACCTGAGGAAGTGGGGTAGTCCCACAAAATGCATTATAGTGCCAATTAATCATTACTGAACCTTTTTTTTTTACTGTGATACCTTTTGTAAAGTAAGTGTTCCACTTACCTTCACATACTAATTGATGATTTGCAGTCTTTTGGGGTGCCTCCAAACCTACTTAAAGAGACTCTGTAACAAAATGTTTAGCCTTATTTCTTCTATCCTATAAGTTCCTATACCTGTTCTAATGTGGTCTGTCTTACTGCAGCCTTTCCTAGTTGCACAGTGGCTGTATTATCTCTGTTATATAATCTAATCTTCTTTCTTTTGTCAGCTTTGTCGGACTCAGGCACTCAGGAAGGAATGTGCTGCTCTACTTGTGATAGGCAGAAGCTATACACACCCTCTGCACGCCCCCTCCAGGCTCTGTATGAGTCACAAACTGAGATTCTCCCAGCCTATCACATGCTGGTTAGCAGCCATGTTTTTTGTTTGTAAACACTGCCTAAAACTGGCAATTACAAGCCAGGATTGCAGCAGGGAGTGGCAGAAACAGCACAGAGGGGCCCAGGAGAACATAATGAATAGAATGGTATGCTTTTTATTGTAAGAATTTTAGAGTACAGATTCTCTTTAACTTGTTTGTTTGCTGCCAGGAAAATTTTAAAGGACAACTATCATGACAAATTGTAACATTTAAAATACATACATATAAATGTACATTTCTTCCAGAGTAGAACGCAGGATAAATTACTTTTCTCCTATGTTCCTGTCACTTACAGTAGGTGGTGAAAGTCTGACAGGGTTTGGACTAGTTCATCACCTCATGGGGGACTCTCAGTTATTCCTTTATTTCCAAAGGCGCATACTGAACTTCCTGTTTTTCAGTCCAACTGCCAAAATAATGTGCAAACGATGAGGAAAGGTGGCTAACGTCCTTCTTAGGGATAGCTTTTGTAAAGAATAAAGGTAATACTGAGAATAACCCATAAGGAGATGGACTAATACAAAATACAAGAATTTTAGCCTTTTACTACCTACTGTAAGTGACAGCATATTTTAAAGTTTAACATTTTTCACAATAATTGTCATTTAAAGAGACACTGAAGCGGAAAAAAAATTATGATATTATGATTTGTATGTGTAGTACAGCTAAGAAATAAAAAATTAAGATCAGATACATCAGTCTAATTGTTTCCAGTACAGGAAGAGTTAAGAAACTCCAGTTGTTATCTCTATGGAAAAAAGCAATTAAGCTCTGCAACTTTCAAAGTCCTGGAGAGGGCTGTTATCTGACTTTTATTATCTCAAGTGTTATTGGACTATTTACTTTTCCTCTGCCAGAGGAGAGGTCATTAGTTCACAGACTGCTCTGAAAGAATCATTTTGAATGCTGAGTGTTGTGTAATCTGCACATGTTATAGAATGATACAATGTTAGAAAAAACACTATACACCTGAAAATAAAAATATGAGAATATTTTCTTTGCTGCTAATCTTCTAGTAATTATTCATAGTACACAACCAATTCACTATATCATATTTTTTTTTTCGCTTCAGTGTCTCTTTAAGCAGTAGTGTAATTGAACACTGGCAGGTTCATTTTCAAGTAAATGTAAACGCAACTATACTTAGTCCTCGTTCCCACGTGTAATTGTGCCCATTTCAGCATCATGAGAGCTGTAGTCTGATTGGTTGCTGTTGGTTACCAAGGGCTGGTCCTAAAAAAAAGATCTTGCTTGCAGCATTGGTGTACAGAAATAGAGGCTTACATTTTTTTTAAATTGGTTCTTTTAGCGAAAGTAAATGTGTATGTTTTGTTGCTACAATGTAGATGTAGAACAGCATCAGACATTATCCAGCGAGAATAAGGGCATTAGGTCGGATTTTAGTATTGCCTATTCTGTTATACTGTATTTGTAACAAGGATGTGACAAAGTTGTTACACACTTGTTAGTAACTGAACCAGCAGTTTATACATATCACTAAATACTAGTTATATCATATAGAGTGTTTATTAGAGTGCTAAAGAGGAACTCCAAGTAAAAAGTTTTGTCTTAGAAAGTATGTATACGTAATGCTTTGGTTAAGCCCAGTTGCAGGCACAGATGTGTACAGTATATGCGGAAATTATTCAACAGCACATAATTTTTTTAACATTTTTGTTATGTTACAGTCTTATTCCAAAATGGATTACATTATTTTTTTCCCCTCATAATTCTACACACAACACCCTATAATAACAATTGCAAAAAAGTTTACTTGAGATTTTTGCAAATGTATTAAAAAATAAAAAAAAGTGAAAATACATGTACGTAAGTATTCACAACCTTTGCCATGAAGCTCAAAATTGTGCTAAGGTTCATCCTGTTTCCTCTGATCATCCTTGAGATGTTTCTGAACCTGTGGTAAATTCAGTTGATTGGACATGATTTGAAAGGCACACACCTGCCTATAAAAGGTCCCATAGTTGACAGTTCATGTCAGAACACAAACCAAGCATGAAGTAAAAGTAATTGTCTGTAGACCTCCAAGACAGGATTGTCTCAAGGCACAAATCTGGGGAAGGTCACAGAAAAATTTCTGCTGCTTTGAAGGTCCCAATGACCACAGTGGCCTCCATCATCTGTAAATGGAAGAAGTGAAAAACCACAAGGATTCTTCCTAGAGCTTGCAAGCCATCTAAACTGAGGGGTCGGGGAGAAGGGCATTAGTCAAGGAGGTGACCAAGAACCCTGTTGTCCCTGTTAGAGCTCCAGATGTCCTCTGTGGAGAGAGGAGAACCTTCCAGAAGGTCAACCATCTCTGCAGCAATCCACCAATCAGGCCTGTATGATAGAGCGGCCATACGTAAACCACTCCTTAGTAAAAGGCACATGGCAGCACGCCTGGAGTTTTCCAAAAGGCACTTGAAGGACTCTCAGACCATGAGAAACAAAAGTCTAGTCTAACTTGACAAAGATAGAACTCTTTGGTGTGAAGGCCAAGAGTAATGTTTGCAGGAAACCAGGCACTGCTCATCACCGGGCCAATACCATCCCTACAGTGAAGCATGGTCATGGCTGCATCATGTTGTTGGGATGTTTTTCCACGACAAGAACTTGGAGACTAGTCTAGATAAAGGGAAAGACGACTGCAGCAATGTCCAGAGACTTCCTGAATGAAAACCTGCTCGAGAGCGTTGTGAACTCAGACTGGAGTGATGGTTCATCTTTCAGCAGGACAACGACCGAGAGCACACTGCCAAGATATCAAAGGAGTGGCTTCAGGACAACTCTGTGAATGCCCTTGAGTAGCCCAGCCAGAGCCAAGACTTTAAACCGATTGAACAACTCTAGAGAGATATTTAAAATGGCTGCGCGCCGATGCTTCCCATCCAATCTGATGAAGCTTGAGAGGTGCTGCAAAGAGGAATGGGCAAAACGGGCCAAGGATAGGTGTGCCAAGCTTGTGGCATCATATTCAAGAAGTCTTGAGGCTGTAATTGCTGGCATAGGTGTATCTACAAAGTACTGAGCAAAGGCTGTAAACACTTATGAACATGTGATTTTTCATTTTTTTTAATTTTTAATAAATTTGCCAAAACCTCAAGTAAACTTTTTCACGTCATTATGAAGTGTTGTGTGTAGAATTCTGAGGAAAAAAAAGAGTTTATTTTGTTTTGGAATAAGGCTGTAACGTAACAAAATATGGAAAAAGTGATGTGCTATGAATACTTTCCGGATGCACTGTATATAATAGTAATTTAAACTGTTCCATGAACAGACGCTAGGTGGTCTCCCACGCACACGCAGCGCTTTGGGATCGCCGGCAGTTCCAAAAAGCGATTTGCTGATGGAAATGGAAGCAGGTGAACCCACACCCACAAATTGGCATCTTTGAAGCAATTGCGGTCCAATAAAAAAGACAGGAATGCTGCAAAGATTTTTACAGCGACTTTTTGGGCAATTGTGTGTTTTTTCAATACAATTCAATATACTTGCTGGGTCTCCCAGTTTCCAGCTCATAGCGGTGCCCCTTAGCACAAAAGATCTTTTGCACTTAGTTGGAGATAGAGAAGCACCTATGACCTCTTGTGCTAGGAGGCGGGGCTGACCTCTTGTGCTAGGGGGTGGGGCTACGTGCCAAAAGCTGGTGGAAATGAGATTCGGTAAGTATTATCTCCCCAGGTTTAAAATAAGAATGCAAATCGTAAGCGCTGTACAGTTTATCCAAATGCCCACAAATCGCACCGAAAATCGGCCCAGAGATCCTGCACAAAACGTTTGAACGATTGCAAACCACAGCAGCAATCCCACTAGAGAGGCCTACTGTCCAAGTCACCTATACACCAAAGCCTGCCCTCTTTCTAGCCAACCACTCCTAGTGAAAAAATGGGAATGGTCAATAGAATGGTCAGCTAAGTGCATACAGAGAGACTGGCTCCTTGCTGACCATATTGAGCTCTCATGTTTAGACAGAAGGCTTTTTAAAGGGATACTGTAGGGGGGTCGGGGGAAAATGAGTTGAACTTACCCGGGGCTTCTAACGGTCCCCCGCAGACATCCTGTGTTGGCGCAGCCACTCACCGATGCTCCGGCCCCGCCTACGGTTCACTTCTGGAATTTCAGACTTTAAAGTCTGAAAACCACTGCGCCTGCGTTGCCGTGTCCTCACTCCCGCTGATGTCACCAGGAGTGTATTGCACAGGCCCAGTATGGTCTGTGTCTGCGCAGTACACTCCTGGTGACATCAGCGGGAGCGAGGACACGGGCGTGCAGACACAGTGGTTTTCTGACTTTAAAGTCAGAAATTCCAGAAGTGAACTGGAGGCGGGGCCGGAGCATCGGTGAGTGGCTGCGCCAACACAGGATGTCTGCGGGGGACAATTAGAAGCCCCGGGTAAGTTCAGCTTATTTTCCCCCGACCCCCTACAGTATCCCTTTAAGGCATTTGTATTGGTAAGCCGCCGGTGAGCTAGGCACAGGATGAGCAGAATGGTGGCTCACTCTGCTGCCGCGCAAATCCCTGGCGGCGTTAAATACTATTCCCCCTCCGAGTTTCTAGGAGTTGGGTCGGCCATCGCCAGAACCCCAAATTACCCTTACGCCCCCGCGTACTATAGCATAACTGCTATAGTGGCGCCTAGTTTCAGCAAACCGCTTGCTTTGTTGTCAAGCTCTATTTTTATTACTTATTTATGTTGACTGGAGTTCCGTGTGACATAATGTTCGTTGTAAAAGGACATGGAAGAGACTAACTAACTGTGATGATTGTGATGATGGGATTGGATCCTAGCCAAACTAGTGATATTTTTGAAAACAAATAGGACAAAGAATTTTGTTAAAAGCAAAGTTTATACTTATACAGGATATGTAGTTTATGCTATAGTACAGTTTGAATCTACCAGTCTGTCTTAACGTCAGCACTGAGCCAAAGGGATGAGATTGGGAGGGAGGGATCACTGGGGTACTGAGCACACCTGGCGCTGAACCAATCCATTGGGAGGGAGGGATGACCGGGGTACTGAGCACATCTGGCACTGAACCAATCCATGGGGAGGGAGGGATCACCAGGGTACTGAGCCCACCTGACACTGAACCAATCCATTGGAAGGGAGGGATCACCAGGGTACTGAGCCCACCTGACACTGAACCAATCCATGAGGAGGGAATGATCAGCAGGGTACTGAGCCCACCTGACACTGAACCAATCCATTGGGAGGGAAGGATCAGCAGAGTACTGAGCCCACCTGACATAAACTAAAGCCACAAGACTGGGATGAGTTAAGGGTTTTTGTCTCATGGTTCTAAAGGTGCCCATTAATTATACTATCTTGATTGGATAATCTTATCAAATGTATGTAGTAGTAGAGGAAACTGAGTGAATGTACTTTGAATTGATAAAAAAAAATACTAACCTAAGAAGAGTGAAGCATCTGGATCCAATAGAGGCTTCCTGGATCCTCCTTGCTGGGACCCTCCTTAACATCAGGCACCAGTGTGGCCATATTGCACCCTCAGGAGCACAGCCATGCCTGCATAGTAACATGGGGCAGCTGGTGACTGGAGAGGAGCGCTGCGCTGATGTGCCGACTGACAAGCCCTTGTCAGTTTTTCATGGGGGGGTCCACGATCGGGAAGGGTGGTCTGGAGGACAAAATGGGAATCCTCTATAGGATCCAGAGGCTTCTTTCTTCTTAGGTAAGTATGTATTTTTGTACCCGAGGTTTGCTTTGGTTACACTTTAAGTATTTCCACAAATTACATGGAAGTGGTAAGATTGTGCAATTGGTTCACTAAGGGTGTCCAGTGAGATGCTAACAATTCTGAGTTGATGTAATGTCATGCAAATTTGTGCAGGTTGGAAATGGGCCAATGAACTGCAGCAGCTGCTGTGTTTGATTGTTTCAAGATGCATACATTTGCATATACCTTGCATGATCTCAGAATTATTAGCAACGCACTGGCCATCCCTTAAGCCAATGCTTATTTAGTTTTAAATAGAGTGAGGATGGGATGTGACTTTTTTATTGCCGTCTTTGTTCATGCTGAAGGAATTTCCCCTCACTTCCTCTTTATTATTTTTGTATTATTTTGACAGGAATCGATAATAAACCTTTGTAACTGATGTTCTCACACAGGGTGGGATTAGAGCTTTGTCAGATTTTATTACTGTCTTACTTCCTATTCAGATGATTGAGGTTAATTAGAAAGGAATAAAAGTATGAGAGAGATCATAACCCTTCCTCCATTGAAAAATAAAAAAAATAATTAAATAGGCTGAGTTTCATTTTAAAGAAAGTTTAAAGTAAGCCCAGTTTGTAAAATACAGATATAGTGAAAACTTAATGTCTAATTTTTACTTACTCCAGAGTTTAGCGCAAACTTAACAAGGCAAAATGAAAGGAAGAGTTAAGAGCGATGAGCTCCTAAACATCCCTATTGGTCAGTGATGCTGTCCATCACATTGAAGGAGGAGTAAAAAATCTTGACAGGTCAAAGGGGAGTGGTTTCCTCCTGACTCTGAGAGACTTCCTTCTGACATGCTTAACAACAGTACTAATTTTCAATAGGCATTGACTGGAGCATGCTGGCCATTTTTCTGGGTATTATTTTGTATAACCAGCCAACTGCTTCTAAAGTGGCCCAGTAGTTGTCACAGGGAGTGCTGGTTCATGGATTTAAGGTAAAACAGCAGTAGCGCTTGTGTAACATCAAAGGAGCTTTTTGGTGCACCAGTTGGAAATTTGCTTTAGTGAAAATTAGCTTTTGGAAACATTTCAGTTTTTCGAGAAACTGGCAACTTTGATGAGCTCTTCTGTGCCAGTGGTGTTTCCAGTCACCCTACCACCCCTAACACTGGGCTTTGCAAACTGAACTAATATGCCTGAGACAGCAAGCTACTCATAGTGGTAAAACAAGGTGTAAGATATATTTCGTCAACCTGGGGTGATTTCACCCACAGGACTGCAAAGGGGTTGCACACTACCCCACATTCACATTTTTGCAATGGGGGTGCACACTACCCCACATTCACATTTTTGCAATGGGGGTGCACACTACCTCACATTCACATTTTTGCAATGGGGGTGCACACTACCCCACATTGACATTTTTTCAATGGGGTGCACACTACCCCACATTCACATTTTTTCAATGGGGTGCATTCTACCCCACATTCACATTTGTCTCATCATTAGACAATGCCCTTTAAGATCAGGCTTTGCTTTGCATGAACATGTGTATTTTTTTTTCATTTTTAAAGGTTGTTATAAAATAGATTTTGATGGCGTAAAGTGCATTAGTGATGTCAAGATGTTTCAGTCTACTGACAGAGCTAAAGTGAACCATAATATAAAATAGATATTTTCCTCTGGATGAAAAGAATTTCAGTAACAATACAAATGTTTTGGGAAATGAAAACTTGAAGCCTAAAGCCCCAAGTACAGACACAGTTTTGATATGCTATTAATAGAACGTTATTTATGAATGAATTAAGTGTGTAAAGTGTGTAAATTTTGTTGTAAAAAAAAAAGTTGCCGTTTTAGTAAAATAAAAAGGAAAAATGCATGTTAAACCAGGTAATAGATCATCAAACTCCTAGCTGCATGATTTCTCCACCCCTCCCTGTCAGTCTGAAGACGTACTTCCTGATAGGCTATCAGCTGAGAAGGAGGTGTGGCTTCTGATGACGGAACAATCACTCTACCACACACATGCCTATGTGATTAAAGGAAGCACAGTACAGACTGACTGGGAGTGAGCAGGTAACTGTTATCCTAGGTACACGCTACGAGATTTCCTGGCAGATTAACTGTCAGATAGATTATTTCCAACATGTCCGATCGATTTCTGAGTATTTTCCGATCGATTTTATTGAAGTGAACGGAAAACAGATCGGACATGTTGGAAATATTCGATCTGACAGTAAATCTGCCAGGAAATGTCATAGTATGTACCTAGGCATTAGCCTTTGAGCAGGAGATGAATGGAAGCATCAGGTATTTTCCATTTTTTTTTTTTGCAAAAACTGTGATTTTTACAAAAATTCATAATTAATTCAAAAATTCTCTTCTATTAAATACATATAAAATAACTGCCTGGGCTGGGGCTTTAAAGCACTTGTTTTCCCGAAGTGTCTACGATCTAGCTAAACACTCTTGTGGTGTATGGTTTGGAGATGCTGGGGTATAAATGTGACTCTCTCTAAACCAGTGATCTGCAAACTTGGCTCTCCAGCTGTTAATGAACTACAAGTCCCACAATGCATTGCGGGAGTCTGACAGCCACAGTCATGATTCATAAAGGCAAATGCATTGTGTGACTTGCCGAGTTTCCAGATCACTGCTCTAACCAACGAATTCTCTCAGAACTGTTCTAAAATTCCAGAATCTATGCCCCCCTCTGCAGTCTCTTCCTCCCCATGATCACAGCAAAAAGTTTGTAGTTGCTCAATCAGGCTGATAACCATTATATGAGGAGCTCACAACGTTGGGCAAATACACAGAGCAAAATTTAAAGAGACCTGGGCTCAAAACTCACAGATAGCAGCGGCTAACACAACATCCTAAAATAAATGAGATTGTTAGTGCCACATATTCAACAGGCATTTGGGTTAAACCCCTCTGTTGGCGTTAAGGCCAAACTCCTAGAAGGGCCCTTACGCTAATGGTGGATGCATCTGCATCCTATGCATACAATGATCACATCAGTGCCACCAGGCGCACTCCCTTTACCCTCTAATTGGTGCAAAGGGTGGTGCAGAAAAGCCTTGAATAGTCTAGCATGGCAGGTTTATCCATCATTAGCGGGTGCGATGAAGTCATTGCATGCACGGACTTGCATTAGCAGATTACAGAGGGCATGAAGAGCTTGGGTGCGGTCATTCAGGCTTCTCAGATGCCGCACTAGGCAGGCAGTGGTATGGCCCATTCCTGTGCAGTATCACAAAGCCGCATGTGCACGGAGGAGAAAGACGTGCAGGAGTGGCTCGGTACTGCTGCACAGGCGCTGACCGTATTTATGCCTGCGCTGTACAGCGTGTACACGGACAGGAGCTCCTGCCTGCAAGAACATATTTGGCAAGCTGTTGTTGAATATGTTAGGAGGGTCCCAGCACTGGATTGGTGAGATTGATGAGAATAGGGGGCGCCACTGGACTATCCAGAGGCTTCCCATTTATTTGCCTTCAGGTACCCTTTAATTCGGTAAACATTTCTCCTAAGTTTGCTAACAACTTCTGGACCGGGCTAATTGAAATCTACGCCCTGTTTAGGACCTGTTATCCCTGCCAGGGCATAGATTTCAATTACTGCATGCTACTGCTGCCCTCCTGTCGCTGCAGCCCACTCACCCTGCTGTTGGTATTACAGCAGTGCTCCGAGAGTTGGTAAGGAGCTGATTTCATTGGCTCCTGACCCTGTAATCAATGTCATTGGCTCACATTGTTCACAGGGTCAGGAGCCAATGAAATCCGCTCACGATGCTCTGTTGTCATACCGACAGCGGGACTAGTGGGCATCAGAGAGGGCGAGAGAGACGGGTCCATGCAGCATGACATCGATGAGCCTCGTTTTTACCAAGAAGTGGACCAGAGACTTCTGGTACTGAAGTGGTTAAAGGAGTTGTTTTCTCACCTTCTCTACAAGATACTTTTTCACAAAGGAGCAACTTTAAAACTAATACAAAAAGCATAAAAGAAATATAGTTGTTTTTCGGTAGGGATGGTCAATGGGATTCTAAGAATTCTGGGCTGATGCTACTTTTATGCATCCTGTTGACCATCCCTACTTATGGGACAAATTGCTTTGAGTAATTTGTTGTGTACTGAGTACTGAAAGGGTATTTTATTGATAAAGTACGAGACCTTGTGAGAAGGGTTTGTTGAATCGGGGTTTGATACCCCAGCCACCCTCTGCTATTCACCACTCCAGAGGTTTATGGGCTTCTTTAACATTTTTTGTGAATTGGGTACCTGTAATGGGTTTTCCATAAATGTATAAGTTTCTTTCAGTGTTCACTTTAAGCACACGGATTAATTTGTATGGAGCACAATAATGCCGTCGCCGCGAATCAGCTTTTTCGTGAATGTCTCGACCATCTCCTCAGTGTCACTTGTACAGTTAGGCTAAGGTTTGCCATGATGACTCTTTTTCTATGTGACCTCCATCCGTCATGGTTCCAAGGCCATAGGATAGTATTCTCGGAAGCGCAAGTGCTGATGTACATATCTTGTGGATTCTGGAATATCTATTTCTTACGTTGTAGAGTTTACCGACCTGTTTATTGTAGCAGTATTTTGTGAATAAAACATGGCAGTGACTCACTTTACATCTTTCGGTTTCGGTAATTGGTCGATGTAATGTGCCTGCAACTTGAAAATTGTTTGCCAAAACACGGTGATGAATGCATTGTTTTTAATAATAAAAGTTTCATTGTGCATAAGTGTGGCTGGTCATTATTCACGTCTGTAAAAGTGCTTGAAAAGCCTTTTTTGAATATTTGGTCATGTGACCTGAATCGCCAACCAAGAGGCATTAAAGTCACTGGAAGTCGTGGTTAGGACCCAGAGCCTTCATTCTCCCTAGGTAAGTATCTGGATTTTTTTTTGTTATCACAATTCCCAATGACTTCAAAAGCGGGCACTGTGAGCTTTAGCTGCATAGGTTGCAAGGAGCAGGGCCAAACTGAACCATGCAAAACTGTCCAGTAATCACTGGTTTCCTTTCAAACCCTATATCCCAATCACCGCCACGCTCTTCACATATTTATTTTATTTATTTATTGTATTTATAAAGTGCCATTACGCAGCGCTGGACATTAGTTTAGGTTACAGACAATATTTAGGGGTGACATACAGCAATACGACAATACAGGAATACAAGAAAAACCAGATCACGCAGCACAGTATGAGTACAAGGTAATGCTTAGTCAGTCATTGGATGGGAGCATGGAGATTAGGCAAGTTGAGTCCACTCAAATGCATAGCATGGGTGCACAGTAATGGAGGTGCATGATCAGGGAGGACCCTGCCCGAAGGCTTACAATCTAGAGGGGGAGGTAGGGACACAAACGGTAGGGACCAGAGTTCAGCTGTGGGTTTAGAGTACTTGTGAGGGTAGGCCAGAGTGAAAAGGTGAGTTTTGAGGGCCTTCCTGAAGATGTTGAAGGAGGAGGCTGCGCTAATGGGTGGAGGTAGGAAGTTCCATAGTGTTGGAGCAGCTCTTGAGAAGTCCTGGATGCGTGCATGGGACTGGGTGATGCGGGGGGCGATCAGGCGAAGTTCATTGGAGGAGCGTAGTGAGCGGCTAGGTGTGTACCCCTGAGTAAGATCGGAAATGTAGGTTGAACAGGTTTTGTGGTCAGATTTGTAGGTCAGACACAGTATCCTGAATCTGGACTGCATAGGAAACCAGTGGAGGGATTCACAGAGGGGAGCCGCCGTGGTGGAGCGATGGGAGGAGTGGATAATTCTGTCTGCCGCATTCATGATGGACTGCAGCGCCCCGCTGCAGTCCATCATGAATGCGGCAACCAGAATTATCCGCCTTGACTACTGCAATGCCCCTCTGTCTGGTCTCCCTATGACCCAAATAGCCCCTATTTGGGTCCTAGGGAGACCAGACAAAAGGGCATTGCAGTAGTCAAGGTGGGAAATTATGAGGGCATGGATGAGGAGATTGGTGGTGGCAGAGGTCAGGAAAGGGCGGATCTTGCAGATGTTACGGATGTGGAAGTTAGAAAAGAAAGAATGGTCCGCACAAATGTCTTAAAAGAAAATGCTAAATGTATTCGGGACATGTTCCAGTACAAAAAGAAGCTCAAGACTGACATGTTTCAGACTCCAGGTCCTTAATCATAGTCAAGGTGGAAGTTGCAGGACTTTGTGAGGTTTTGGATGTGGGGAGTGAAGGAGAGTGTGGAGTCCAGGGTGACACCCAGACAGCGGACTTGACGGGTAGGGTGAATGGTAGTGTGGTTAATAGTGACATGCACATCTGGGAGGTTCAGGGATGCCTGGGGTGGGAAGCCGGCTTGAACGCGAGACTGGATGCGTCTCCCCAACTTCTGTTGCCCCCAGGACTTGTGCATGCAAGATATTGTTTCTGAGGTCAAGGAAACCAATGAAATACCAGAGGGCCAAACAGAGTAATGTCCAGGAACCAGGTCAAATGTCAATACTGGAGATCAGATGAGTGTCAGTTCAGGGATAAGGCAAACTCCAGGTCAGCCACTAGCCAAAGGTCATACACAGGTAATCAGGCAGTTATCCAGGAAGCAGGCAGAGGTTCACAACGAGCAAAGGTCAGTTCAGGCAGCAATCCACAGAGAAGTCAGCAGGTCAAGCAAGGTCACAACAGATCGTACAGAAACACACTCAAGCAGCTAGATACAGCAACTAACACTATCATGGGCAAGATGCACAGGCCAGAGGAAGTTACAGAGAGAGTTATACAGAGACAAGCACCAATCTGGAGAGACCACACATTCTATCAGCCAATAGGCTGACGCATCAGGATCCTATCTAAATGGCTTCTTTAAGGAGCACTTTAACCCCCAGCTGCCACTGCTGGTGTCAGAGCTCATGCCCACCACCCCTTGAAGCTGTTTGTGTGTGCAAAACTCTGAAGGGACGCCGGAGATGCTACTCCCACCAAAGAAGGAAGCCGGACACATGAGCTGGCTCCTGAAAGTGCCGGACCTACTGCTGGCTCACTGGCCTGGTAAGAGTGTGACAAGCTCTCAGAGAAGATAATGGCCCACAACTCTGGAAGTGCCCATGGTTAGCCATGTCTCCTGCCTTTAAGTCAATAAATGTCATGGATGAGATGACTCTTGAAAAGACCTTCATTGACCTCTAATGCCAAGATCCATCTCATTGAGGACATTATCTGGCACAAGCTTGTTGTAGTAGTAAAGTTCTGCCTCTGTCGTTTATTTATGGGTCATCTGAGAGGCTCTTCATCACTCCTGCCAGCTTCTGCCCCCCCCCCACTTCCCAGCAATACAAATACATACATTGATGATGTGTGGTTTGAGACATCACCGATATTGGTACATGTTAATATGATAAATTACAGCAGAGTAAGAAGAGGTCCCTGCCCTTGCAAGAAAACAATCTAGAGGGTAGTGGTGTGGCGACATTAGGGAAGGACACATGGGTTAGCAGATGAGGCAGTGAACCTCCAATGCAACTTAAAGGACAACTGAAGTGAGACGACTATGGAGGATGCCATATTTATTTCCTTTTAAACAATACCAGTTGCCTGGAAGCCCTGCTGGTCTATTTGGCTGCTGTAGTGTTTGAATAACACCAGAAACAAGCATGCAGTAAATCTTGTCAGATCTGACAAAAATGTCAGAAACACCTGATCTGCTGCATCCTTGTTCATGGTCTATGGCTAAAAGGCAGAGGATCAGCAGATCTGCCAGGCAACTGGTACTGCTTAAAAAGAAAAAGTATGGCAGCCTCCATATCCCTCTCACTTCAGTTGTCCTTTAAAGCAAATTATAGGCTTGTCTGAACAGGTGTATTTTGAGAGAACGTGATGGACTGGTTGTGGTAGAGATAAAGGGAGGGGGGACACCAAGAGCCCAATAGTGTGATATTGTATAGATAATAATGACAAGAAGTTTTAAATCAGGATGATACCATTTATGAGTAATATAACAATTTAATACTCACAAACCAGGGTTACCATTAGGCAACCACTGTGAAGGCAGGTGGGGAGATTAACCTGACCCCACTCAGGATTAAAAGTCGCTCTCTGTAGATGGGAAGAAGATGGGTACAACCCTCCACCAAGGGTGGACTTAGCAATATGTAGAAGCTTTCCAGAGGCGCCAATAGAATAAAAGTCACTTAAACGAGCTTAAAACCGATGGGGCAGTGGTGAGCCTATCACATCCATGCAGACAAAGCAAACAAAGGAAGGACTGTGGCATCAACAGTCAAACAACAATTTATTTATACTTCACAGTAAAAATAGGCCTATTTTTACTGTGGAGTATAAATAAATTGTTGTTTGACTGTTGATGCCACAGTCCTTCCTTTGGTTGCTTTGTCTGCATGGATGGGATAGGCCCACCACTGCCCCATCGGTTTTAAGCTCGTTTAAGTGACTTTTATTCTATTGGCGCCTCTGGAAAGCTTCTACATATGGTTGTGGTAGAGAGTTCCAAAGGAGAGGAGATGTTTATGAAAAGTCCTGCATGTGGGAATAAGAGGAGGTGCCCAAGCTGAAGGACAAGAGGGTCTCCTGGGTGGAGTGGAGGTTCTGGGTGGGATGGTATCTGAAGATTAATGAAGGAATGTATGGAGGTGACAACTTATGTCGAGCTTTGTATGATAGGGTGAGGAGTTTAAGTTAGACCCTGAATGAGAACAATCCAGAAACAGCGCATGAACCACACCAATTCACTAGTAATATGTGAACCAGATCCAACCTGTGGTACTAGCACAAGGAAACTCTTTAGTACTTTTCACCACAATGTCTAGGACTACAGCAACCTATCAGAAACTGCCATTGCTTAATTTACAACCTGCTGGTTTACCAAGGCAGTCGGTTCAGTGTAATCCTATATAATAAAACACTAATGTCTCTGCGTCCCATGTTCGTGTGTGTGTGTGTGTGTTTGTACTGCGCATGTGCAGGGAGGGACGCAGAAACACTGAAGGGGAGGAAGGGGCGGGCCTGTGTGTGAGTGTGCATACCGGACGTGCGTGGCGGTTGCGCGCACGTGACGGACAGGTGCGCTAATGCACGTGGCAGGAGCGTGGAGACAGACCTAGCCCAAGGTCACTAGTATTTATATATTATTATTTATTATTTTTTTCTTCTCCTTTTGAACATTTTATTATTCAAACAAAATACCCAGAAAGTCATGGAGACCCAGAATCACTAGGAAAGTATAAGGGGCTAAAAGAGACCAGAACGCCCTCCTATTAGAAATAAAGCCGACTATAATTTGCCTTCTTAAAACATAAGGTATTTGCCATAATTCAGCTTCAATTGAGCAACTGCGGTTCCAGACCTGTATAACTACTGTGTCCATCCCTGGTGGAGGGGATTTAGCCCCCTTCTTCCGAACTACAGAGAGCGACTTCTTAATCATGAATAGGGACAGGTCTAATACTCCCCACCTGCCTACACAGTGGTTTCCTGGACGGTAACCCAGACTTGTGAGTATAACGATTCACTTCAAAAAGGAGAAAAAGGTGTGTGTATGGCACATCCCATCAATTGGAAACCTCAAAGAGCAATAAAGTATAATCACATAGCAAAACAATCTTTCCAGCGTCCTCAGTTATATGCTTGCTGTTAGGTCGCCCAATTCTGCCACTCAGACGTGTGCACAGCTCATCAAAGAAGAAACTCACATCAATATCTGATTCCAAGAAGAAAGCAAAGAGCATGCACCTTCCGTCTAAATAGTGTTGTTTAATGGCAGTGAAGACAACCTTAAAATTCTTGCAGGCATTTCATATCGATACAGTGTTGCATAAAGTATGCTTGTCAGACATCTCTTACGTGACCGGCAAAGAAACCTTCGGTGGCTGGTGCTGGAGGTGGGTGCCCGGCTAAGAGTGGGGAGGCCATTAAACAACACTATTTAGACGGAAGGTGCATGCTCTTTGCTTTCTTCTTGGAATCAGATATTCTTGTGAGTATAACGTCATACTTACTCTCTCATTTCCACATTTCCAGTACATACTACACTATAGTGTGCTCTCATGTGTGTCTCCCCTTTTATTTATTTAGTGGTTTCAGATATCAACGTTATATAAATATATGATAATATGGTAGGACAGTAGACTATTACTATGATAGGGATTCGATTATGAGCTCCTCTGAGGACAGCCAGTGACATGACTATGTACTCTGTAAAGTGCTGCAGAAGGTGTCAGTGCTATATAAATATATAGTAATTGGGAAGGACATTAGATGATGACTATGGTAGGGATTAGATTGTGAACTTCTCTGGGGACATTCAGTGATATGACTATGTACTCTGTAATGTGCAGCAGAAGATGTCAGTGCTATATAAATACATAATAATAATATGGTAGGACAGTAGACTATTACTATGGTAGGATTAGAGTGTGAGCTCCTCTGAGGACAGCCAGTGACATTACTATGTACTCTGTAAAGTGCTGCAGAAGATGCCAGTGCTATATAAATATATAATAATATTGTAGGACATTAGACGATGACTATGGTAAGGATTAGATTGTGAACTCCTCAGAGGACAGTCAGTGATATGACTATGTACTCTAAAGTAATGCAGAAGATGTCAGAGCTATATAAATATACAATAATAATAATAATAATAATAATGACTATGATAGCTGTATTGCTATGGCTATGATATTGATCTGCACATTGGCGAGACTGCACAGAAACAGCGGGCCACTTGATAGAAAATACCAAGGTCCAAACAATGAATTGTAAAGTAAATAATGTATTTTATTTACAAGTGTGTATTATATACATATGATAATAGTGCACCACTGATCCCAAAATAACAACCCTGACTAACTAACCAAAGCAGATACAGTATACAAAGGCAAATGTACAAATGCAGAGAACAGACTGATACAATATATGTACATAAACATATAAATGGCAGGGCAAGAGAGTAGTCAGACAGGCATAAGATCAGGGAGTCAGATTACCAGGAACAGGGAGCAAGGAACTGATGACCAGATTCACAAGGCTACGCGCATCAATATCTAGCAGCTCACTGATGGCAGATGCAGCTTTAAAGTGAACCTGAGACGAAGCACCCTCATATATTTTACCATATCTGCTGTCTGTTTCATTTTTAACTGTTCAGCTTGCTTCTAATCAGCCCTAATAAAATATCAGACTGAGCATTCAGTCTGGCTTTGCTATAATGACTCAGCTATAATGATTCCTGAGCAGAGCCACAAGGGGGCAGGCTTGGGCTTGAAAAGACACCAGAGAACACAGACTCAGCTATAAAAATTCCAGGGCAAAGCCAGACTGATTGCTCAGTCGGAGAAATCGCCTTAAAATCGCTTGTGTATTTTTCGCATATGTGAGTATTGTCACGTAAGCGATGAGCTTTCTATCCAATCGCATACGTGGCTCCTGCTCCATTTTCAGAGTGTTTGCTATTCAATAGAAAGAATAGGGAAATCACTAAGCGCTTGAAAAATGGTTTGAAAAGCGACTTCCCGAGCACTTTTAATGAATAAATACAATGGGCTTAATTCACTAAGACAAACAGCATGGCTTATCCGAGTTAACACGCCTTATCAGAGAAAACACTTGTTATCAAAGTGAACATGCCTTATCAGAGTAGCAGAGCGAGCGCTACGAACCCGCAGGGGCTCAGGGAAGGACGAGGGGAGCTCTCGTCAATGCCAATTAGCAGGCATAAGTTGGTAACGCTAGCTATGCTACTCTGATAAGGCGTGTTAAGTTTGATAAGCAGCGCTCCAAAATGTGAAAAGGGACATCTACTGGTGGACAGCAAAAGTACACACAAAAAGTTCACAAGTGCTGCCATCAGCATAAAACTAAAGGCCCATACTCCCTGCTAGATGGATCGAAAAAGTTCAGTGACGCTACCCGACAAGCGAGCGTTCCCTTATTCATTTTCCTACCCGTGGGAACACGCAACGGCACTCAACAGGCACGAATGAGAGTTCGAACAACCATGACGCTTTGCATAAGAAGGGTGTTACATATAAATGAATGACTGATTCTCTCACCTACTGACAGGCTTATTCAAACACCACCCCCCAAAAAAGGGAGGGACAAGATAATCCAGTCCCCACCCCTCATTAAACATTTCCCTCCGAATGGAGAGTATATAAGCATCTAGTGTGCAAGCTGGCAGCGTTATCTGACGAAGGCGTGGAACGCCGAAACGCGTAGTAACGCAGCCAGCACACGATTTACCCTTGAGGGAGCATTCAGGATCACTTTCCACCAGATCCTCTCGACTCCGATGGCCACGGCAGTTTGAGGTGCAACCGCCAAGGAAGGATTTTAAGGATTTTTTATGCTTGCATTCAACTTACATCCAGTAAGTGAATTTTTATTTGCGCAATTGTCTTAATAAAGCGATGTTACACTTAGGAGCGCTCCTCCTTTTCCTTTTTTTGTTTCCTTGATCAAGCCTCCTTGACAGCCGGGCTCTAAGAGGAGCAGCTAAAGTGTAACTCCACTCCGCCACCCCTGACTACCGCCTCAGCAGCGCAAGATTGCACATCTTTTCCGTACAACTTTACGGCTGTCTACTTCTTGCTGCAGCAGATTACGGTTCCAGGGAAATGTCTGATCCAGGGATCGACATCAATCACCAGGACAGATAAGTTATGCCTTTTTTTTATACTCTCCATTCGGAGGGAAATGTTTAATGAGGGGTGGGGACTGGATTATCTTGTCCCTCCCTTTTTTTGGGGGTGGTGTTTGAATAAGCCTGTCAGTAGGTGAGAGAATCAGTCATTCATTTATATGTAGGTGGAAAAACTGAGGACATCCATCAGCTGGCCAAGCAGCAGTAACCCTGTGTTATCACTCCCAATAGAAACCTGTAGCAAGTCTTCACTGTGAGCAGCAACACATGATTACTGCCGCTTGGCCAGCAAGTGGATTTCCTCAGCTTTTCCAACTCCCAGTCTGACACTGCCACGGGATGCAAAACATTGTTCTCCTAATCGTGCACCCACATCATGGGATCGCGCAGGGGCGTACCTAGAAATCCCCCTGCAAAAAAAAAATCCATGCCCCCCCCCCCCCCCACCACCCACGGCCCGCGCAGGGACTTTTGTGGGTCAGGAGGGGTCGCAGCATAAGAGGAGAGCATGGCCGCAGATCGGTGGGGAGGAGGGACATCCCCCCCTCACCTTCATGTAAGTTCCTGTGTAAACAGGAAGTTACATGAAGCTCTTAGAGATCGGAAAACCTCCGGCGAGAAGGAGGTATGTGCTCAGCATCCCCTATTGTTACGCCAGTGGGATTGCGCACTCGTTGCCTAAAAAAAAAGCCTGTCGTGGGAAATATAGTTTGAACAATCGTGACGTAGGTACATAGCTTAAGCATTGGATTGTAAGTAGCATTGGATTGTAAAGTTCTCTGAGTGCAGTCAGTGACATGTACTCTGTAAAGTGCTGCAGAAGATGGCGCATTATAAATACACTTTAATAATAATGCCCTGAACCACAATCACCCAGTCATTTGCTTGCACCTCCCTCTGCAGCCGATTCTCTGCAACCAGGGGCGTAACAATAGGGCCTGCAAGCCCCTCAATCGCAGGGGGGCCCAGGTAGAGGGGATCACGTGGGGGGGCCTGGTGGAGGGGTCGTCTGCTCCTGTAACTAACACACAAGCGGGCATCTGTCACTGTAACTTCAGCTCGCTGTGTACCAGCAGCAGGGCAGGGGATGGGCACTAGGACACAGCTGACATCAAGTCCTGCAGACTTCGGGCAGTGTTTCTTTCATTCACTGCTCCGCCCCCTCATGCACGTGGTGGTTCCGTCCTGTGAAGGAAGAAGACCACCAGATTATGACAGTGTGCCTGCCTGTCTGTGCCTGAGATGAGAGGGAAGACTGAGACAGAGGGCTCACACAGGCTGCCTGCAGAAAGATAGGTGCTTCCTGGATCATACTGTATGTTTCTGTGAGAGTATATTACTTTGAAGTGTGTGTGTGTGTGTGTGTGTGTGTGTGTGTGTGTGTGTGTGTGTGTGTGTGTGTGTGTGTGTGTGTTAGTGTGTGTATGTGTGTGTGTGTGTATGTGTGTAAGGGTGTGTGTGTGTGTGTGTGTGTGTGTGTGTGTGTGTGTATGTGTGTAAGGGGGGGGGGGGCTGTGTGTGTATGTCTTTGTGTAAGGGGGGCTGTGTGTGTGTGTATGGGGTGTGTGTGTGTGTGTATTTGTGTTTTTGTGTAAGGGGAGCTGTGTGTGTGTGTGTGTGTATGGGGTGTGTGTGTGTGTATTTGTGTAAGGGAAGCTGTGTGTGTGTGTGTGTGTGTGTGTGTGTGTGTGTGTGTGTTTGTGTAAGGGGGGCTGTGAGTGGGTGTGTGTATTTGTGCAAGGGGGGCTGTGTGTGTGTGTAAGGGGGGCTGTGTGTGTGTGTGTGTGTGTGTGTGTGTGTGTGTGTGTGTGTGTGTGTGTGTGTAAGGGGGCAGTGTGTGTGTACATTCGTGTAAGGGGGCTGTGTGTGTGTGTGTAAGGGGGGCTGTGTGTGTGTGTATATGTGTAAGGGGTGTGTGTGTGTGTGTGTGTGTGTGTGTGTGTGTGTGTGTGTGTGTGTGTAAGGGGGGCTGTGTATGTGTGGGTTGGTGGTGTGTGTTTCTTGTTTGTGTATGTGTGTGGGGGGGGGGGCTGTGTGTGTGTGTGGGGGGGGGGGCTGTGTGTGTGTGCATTTGTGTAAGGGGGCTGTGTGTGTGTGTAAGGGGGGCTGTGTGTGTGTATATGTGTAAGGTGTGTGTGTGTGTGTGTGTGTGTGTGTGTGTGTGTGTGTGTGTGTGAGGGGGGCTGTGTGTGTGTGGGTTGGTGGTGTGTGTTTCTTGTTTGTGTGTGTGTGTGTGTGTGGGGGGGGGGGGGGGCTGTGTGTGTGTGTGTGTGTGTGTAAGGGGGGGGGGGGGGGTTGTGGTGTGTGTCGGGTGGTGTTTGTGTGTGTGTGGTGTCGTGTGTGAGAGTGTTTTGTGTGTGTGTGCACAGCCACTACATACAATGTGTATATACAGATACGCTCATCCTTACCGCTTCTGCCTCATACCCCTGCCCCCCTCCGTTTGAATGAGACACCTACGTTGCCCACTACCGCACATGCGCAGGCCCGGTGGCAAGCCTTTTTGACCGCATTTCAGTGGCTGGGAATGCTCTTAACGTGCCTTCACAAGCCTCATATGCAGAATGTTCCAGGCCATAGAAGCGTAGTCAAGGAGGCGTGTCATGAGGCCTGCGCATGCTCATTAGTGTGCGACTAAGGTGACTCACACAAACTAACATGGTCTTTTTCATACAAATGAAGGGGGGGGGGGGAGTGGTAAATGGGAGGAATGTTTAAGATGAGGACATCTGCACACACATGCAGGTAGCCATCATTTTAGCAGGACACTTAGGCTCTGGCATCTTTCAAAGTGTACCTGTAATAGATTCATAGATGTATAGATTTATACTTACCTGGGGCTTCCTCCAGCCCCCTGTAGTCTGTCTGCTTGATTGCTGTCCTCCTGGGCCACTCTGTTTTCTAGCAGTAAATTACCAGACTAGCCCAGTCGCACTCCACTGCGCATGCGTGGTCACGGCTGTGTATGTCCCCCAATTGTGCTCACACTGCCAGGAGCAATCTGCACATGTGCAGGCCACTAAACCTGTGCGCTTGTACAGAGTGATCGTGGGTGCATGTGTATCCTGGACTGTGCAAGCACAGTGGAGTGCAACTGGGCTGGATCGTGGACTCCACTGCAGGAGGGCAGCAATCAAGCAGACGGACTACATCGGGCTGGAGGAAGCCCCAGGTAAGTATAAATCTATACGCTTATTTTATTTCAGATTTCCTTTAAAGGGAGGGGGGGGGGGGGTTGAGGAAGATGAAAGGGGGGCCCCATCCAAAGTTGTGCAGGGGGGCCCAGTGATTTCTAGTTACGCCCCTGTCTGCAACACACCAGGATCCCTTTACCATCACCCCAACATTGTCCATCAGCCCAAGCATTCCCGTGTTCTGTCTGAATTTTTACAACACTGTTATAAAAAAGTATCAATGTGACATTCCCAGATGCTTGCTTGGAGTCTGCAGGCTATTGTTGGTCCTAGAGCTATTTTCTCACAGTCCTCCTTGTTCTCTCCATACAAATAAGCTTGGCATTCGGAGCATTGTTCTCAAGTGGGTCTTCTCCTAGGAAGAGGATGCAGCATCGCTGTGAAGTTTCAACCACACAAATCATGATTAAAATCTCTTGTCACATTTACACAACCTGAAATCTCTCTGCAGGGCTGCTTTTAAGTTGCCTATTGATTTTTTTAGAAATTCTGTTTATGACCTTTAGGTTCTGCATTGCTCTTATGTGGTTAATGCCACTAAGCCTGGTGCTTTGTATGTTCAAGAGGTCTGCCGTTATCTTCCACGGTTCCTCTGCTCGGTCGAAGAACAGTTGGGATCTTCTGTGCTTTGAAGTACTTCTCCTGCAAAGATGGGACTGTGAGGGTCAGAGAGGCCTCCTCAAGAAGGGGAAGAAAACATGAATGTCTGTTTATTTAATAAGGGTCATAGTTAGAGTCAATGCTGCTGTAGGCAATGGGAATGGGCCTTATCTCAAACTACTAATTGTTCTGCTACACGTGCTTAAGTCCTTCTAGCACAAATCTTAAAATTGCACTTCACATAAACCACTGGACATGTGTGGGGGCAAGTGTGGGGGCAGCTGCAAAAAAGAAGGTCTCCTAAATGAATGCTAATGAAATGCAATGTGTGCAGTGGCTTGGGGGTATCAAACAGGCACAGCACAGTGCTCCACAATTTGTCTATCTGAAGCCAAGGTAAAAGAAGAATGGCTGCTGCAGTGCAGGACTGTGCCATTGTTGAAGAACAATCCTACTCTGATGCATATTGAGAAACAGACAAAGGGGGGTTGATTCACTATAACAAATAGCGAGCTTTGCCTCCTGTAACACTCGCTATCTCCTTTTGCTCCCCTTACTGCATGCTTAGCATGCCTTATCAGAGGTAACATGCTTTATCAAAGTTAACATGTCTTATCAGAGTTGATGTGTCTTATCAGAGTTAACACGCTTTATCAGAGTAGCATAGCGAGCACTAAGAACTTATGCCTGCTAATTGGCAATAACGAGAGCTCCCCTCATCCTGCCCTGAGCCCCTGCGGGTCCAAACACTATCCAGGACACTTTCCCCGCACTTTGATTGGCCCAATAGGCTGCCTGTCAAGTTTCCTGTCGAGTGACAGACAGCACATTGGGCCAATCAAAGTGCGGGGATAATGTCCTTTAAAGTGATTGGACCCGCAGGGGCTCAGGGCAGGACGAGTGGAGCTCTCATCATTGCCAATTAGCAGGCATAAGTTCATAGTGCTCATTATGCTACTCTGATAAGGCATGCACACTCTAATAAGGCACACTAACTCTGATAAGGCACGCTAAGCATGTAGTAAGGGGAGCAAAAGGAGATAGCAAGTGTTACAGGAGGCAAAGCTCCCTATTTGTTATAGTGAATCAACCCCATGGTGTCCAGTGCAATGTATTGTGCTATGCTGAGCAATGGCTTGACTACAACTCATGCCCCTACCACCCAGTGAAACGCTAGCAGAGCTCCCTCACCGTACCCATTTAAATTAAATGGAACCTGAAGTACCTTTAAAAAAAAGAGTATCACTTACCTGGGGTTTTCTACCAGCCCCCCTGCAGCCGCCCTGTGTCCGAGCCGTCTCTCAAAGATCCTCCAGTATCCCACGGCTCACTTTCGTATCTGACAGTTGATGGCCACTATGCCTGCGTGGCCCTGGCTGTGGGCATCCTCGTTCATGCTCTTGTCGCTCGGAGCGTCCTGTGTGGCATAGTAGAGATTTTCTCATACTGCGCCTGCGCAGGAAGCTCCCGGCAATGGGAGCGCGAACAAGGCTTTGCGCGCCCTGGGCCATGCAGGTGCATTGGCCATCGACTTACAAGTCGTCAATGACGAAACTGAGCCAAGGCGGAGGACCGGAGGATCTTTGAGTGATGGTGCAGGCACAGGACGACTGCAGGGGGCTGGGAGAAGCCCCAGGTAAGTAAAACTCTTTTTTAAGGTATTTGAGGTTCCCTTTAAAGTGACTCTGAACTAGGGCTGCTCAAATCCGATCTGGGAGACATCTGGATAGTTTCTATCCAGATATCTCCCAGTAAACCTGTGCGGGCTGGGCGGGGGGGGAGGGGGTCAATCTTACCTGTCTGACGTCTTCTTCTTCGTCCCTCGGCGCCTCCCATGATGCGCTCCATGTTCGTCACGTTATTACAAACACTTCCTCTTTCAACCCGGAAGGAGGAAGTGTTTGTAATGACGTGACCGCCGCTTGGACCGCATCGTGGGAGGCGCCGAGGGACGGACCGAAGAAGACGTCAGACAGGTAAGATTCCCCCCTCCCCCCTGCCCACCCCGCATAGGTTTACTGGGAGATATTCGGATAGCAACTATCTGGATGTCTCCCGGATCAGATTTGAGCAGCCCTACCCTGAACTTAAAATGTAAAGCCAAAATAAACATACATGCATCATACTTACCTCTTGTGTAGTCTACTCATCAATCTCTTTCTCCTTTCCTGCATCGTGGTTGTGCCATCCACTTGAGCCATAGGGAAACATGGACATTACCTTGCTCATCAGGTGTCCTTTCAGTTATTACTGGCAGCAACTGATATATTTCAGTTCTGACAAAATCAGAAGGAATCGCTGTTATAGGAAATGGTGAACTTCTGAGAGGAACTGACAGCAAGGTAAGTATGTAATATTCATTTGCTTGTCCATCATGTGTTTATTTTAAATAATTTTACTCGGTTCAGGTTCCCTTTAGGTTTGACTATAAACACATTCCTGAGTCTTTCTAAACCCTAAACTAACCTGACGTTATCTCCCAACCCTGGATTAACCATACCATCCGTTAAACAGTGGTTGGATAGTGTACTGGTTAAGGGCTCTGACACACAGGTGACCAGTGTTCAAATCTTGTCTCTTCCTGTTCAGTAAGCCAGTCCTTGGGCAGACCTCCTTAACACTGCTACTGCCTATAGAGCGCACTCTAGTGGCTGCAGCTGTGGCGCTTTGAGGAGAAAAGTGTGATACAAACGTCTTGTCTACCTGGCTTTTCAAACGCCACTAGATACACCCGAACTTCAAAACCCCCAAAATGATCAATACTTTTATAAACTGATTATAATGATTTTAAATTGTGGGTGGCAGCGCCCAACTGGAATCCCTTACTTCACTGTTAGGTCTTGACAGTGATACCATGGCTGAGAGAGGATACAGTAGACAAGGCTGCATGCTGCTTTGTTTGCAGTCATATTACAGGGTTTGCTCTTTCCATTCTATGCTATGATGACTACTTTAAAGAGGAACTCCAGTGAAAATAATGTAATAAAAAAGTGCTTCATTTTTACAATAATTATGTATAGATGATTTAGTCAGTGTTTGCCCATTGTAAAATCTTTCCTCTCTCTGATTTACATTCTACCATTTATCACATGGCGACATTTTTACTGCTGGCAGGTGATGTCAGTGGAAGGAGACACTGCTTGCTTTTTGGCAGTTGGAAACAGCCGTAAACAGCTGTTATTTTCCACAATGCAACAGGCTTCCACAGTGTGATATCAGAACTATGCTAGGACTTGAAAGTAATCAGCACAGAACTGAAAATGAACAATTCTCACATTGCTTACTGCCACTATACTTATAATGTCCTTGACTTGTAATATTCACACTGTCTGTCCTTGTATTGTTTTTGTTTGTGTTTTATAAGCAACTGCCAAGACAAATTCCTTGTAGGTGCAAACTTACTTGGCGAAAATAAATTGATTCTGATGGTCCTGACATCGCACTGTGGGAGGGGTTTCACCACAATATCAGCCATACAGAGCCCCCTGATGATCCATTTAAAGGGAACCTTAACTGAGAGGGATATGGTTGTTTCCTTTTAACAATACCAGTGCCCGGGCAGTCCTGCTAATCTCTTTGGCTGCAGTA
Source organism: Hyperolius riggenbachi (assembly GCF_040937935.1). Classification (NCBI taxonomy): domain Eukaryota; kingdom Metazoa; phylum Chordata; class Amphibia; order Anura; family Hyperoliidae; genus Hyperolius; species Hyperolius riggenbachi. The sequence continues at coordinate 639,112,201 of NC_090646.1, read as the reverse complement.
GTGGCTGAATCACACACCTGAAACAAGCGTGCAGCTAATCCAGTCTGACTTCAGTCAGAGCACCTGATCTGCATGCATGTTGAGGGGCTGTGGCTAAAAGTATTACAGGCACAGGATCAGCAGGAGAGTCAGGCAACTGGTATTATTTTAAAATGAAAAATCCATATCCTTCTCAGTTTAGATTCCCTTTAAGAAAAGGAATAGATTTCTCATAGAAAAGGGGGTATCAGCTACTGATTGGGATGAAGTTCAGTTCTTGGTTACGGTTTCTCTTTAACTAAAAAAATGCGTTTTGGAACATAATTCATTGCACAGTACAGGGCCAGAAACTGTCCACAGGAAACACAGAGCAGGAGGGAGCAGAGATGCTGGAGGTGCCTGATAAGAGAAGCAGGGCTTTCATTGAGTTCAATAGCTCAGAGCCTCTCAGCCACTTCATTGAGGAGTCATTATATAATCTACTGTATTGCTGAATCGCCCATTACTGATTAAACCCTGGAAAGAAAAATGACTCTACGTTGTGAGGTCTCTGAAGCGAGTCCTGGAAACAAAGCCACGGCGGGTCTCATGCCCACGTACTGTGTTTTGGAAGTATAGAACACTTTTCAATGTTTGTCATCAGACCCAATCACATTGCAGCACAATGGAATATATTGGGCTTGATTCACAAAAGGGTGATAACTGGGAAGCAGGAAATTTGGGCACATGAGGCAGGTGGACAAAAAGGGCGCCGCCATTCACTCCCATAATAAAAATCGTTTAATGGGCGCCCAACAGGAAAAAAGGGCGCCGGAGAAAAATAACGTTTTAAAAGCGGCGCCCGGAGACTTTTAATGTTCTATAACTGCTTCTCATGATTACACATTATTTAATGATTTATAATTTTTTACACATTATTTTTAAACGAAAAACAGTACAATATTTTTTAAAACATTATTTTTAAACGAAAAATCGTAAAAAAAATTTTTTAAAACTTTATTTTTAAACGAAAAACCGCACATTTTTTTAAAAACGTTATTAATGCTTATCACAGGGGGTCTTAGGTTTAGGCACCACCAGGAGGGTCTTAGGTTTAGTCACCACCAGGGGGGTCTTAGGTTTAGGCACCACCAGGGGGTCTTAGGTTTAGGCACCACCAGGGGGGTCTTAGGTTTAGGCACCACCAGGGGGGTCTTAGGTTTAGACACCACCAGGGGGGTCTTAGGTTTAGGCACCACCAGGGGGTCTTAGGTTTAGGCACCACCAGGGGGGTCTTAGGTTTAGGCACCACCAGGGGGGTCTTAGGATTAGGCACCACCAGGGGGGTCTTAGGTTCAGGCACCACTAGGGGGGTCTAGGGGTTAGGGATAGGTACAGGGACGGTTCTGTGTGAGAGTAGGGTTAGGTATAGCTTTAGTAACATTCTTATTAATGTTTTATAAAACGTTATTATAAATTTCACTTTTTAAACAGGGAAGATTAACGTTTTTACAATTGCCGATTTCATACACATTATTTAATGATTTATACCTTTATAAAACATTATTCTTAAACGAAATATAGCACAATTTGTTTTTAAACGTTATTCATGCTTATCGTTTAAAACAGTGCGCCGTTTTTTCCCGGCGCCCTTTTTTAACGTACGCGATAACTGAGTTATCACGCCTAAAAGCTTTGCACACGCAAACTAGGTTGCAAACTAGGGTGCAAACTACTTAGCACCCTAGTTTGCACGTGCAAAGCTGTTAGGCGTGATAACTGAGTTTTTAGGCGTGATAACTGGGTTATTCACGCTTTTGTGAATCAATCCCATAGAATGGAAGAAAGAAATTAATGAATTGCTCTTGCCTGAACTCCTCCAGATCGGGGGCGTAACTACAAATCATTGGACCCTCCTCCAAAACTTTGATAAGGCCCCTTGATCTTCACAACCCTTCCTTTGCCTCTTCTTGGTGACTCACAGCCTGGGGGGGGGGGGGGGGGGGACAGATAGAATGGAAATGGCACCACATATACTTACATTATATAACGCTATTTAGCTTTACAAGTGTTCATAAATGGAACATGCAGGGTGACATACACTTATAACACTAAATAGTTAAAAATGCAGGGGGGGCTAGTATTAGGCAGCGGGGGTTGGGGGGGAGAGTGTTAGCCCGCGGGTCAGGGGGAGAGAGGCAGCAGAGGTGGAGGGAGTAGGATTAGGCGGAGCAAGGATTTGTGCATACGCATACATTACCTTGTCCTGGCAGGCGATCGCTCTTTCACTTCCAGCCAACCACCTTGTGGCTTCCGTCCCTACATGGTGATTGGCTGGATGCAGAAATATAGCAAACTATCTAGGAAGTGAAGGAATGCTCACCGGCCGGTACAAGGTAATGTATGCCTATGCACACATCCTCCCTCCAGCTAATCCTACTCCCTCCACCTCACTGCCTGTCCTGCTGTCTGTCCCCCCAACCCCCGCTGCCTAAAACTAGAGCATCCAACCCCTTCCCCGCTATTTACCATTTTAATTTATTTACAATATAGCTTTTCTGGTTGTCTAGAGTGGGCCAAACATAATGCAAGGTGAGGGCCAAATTTACCGTAATGACTTTGAAGGGGCCAGATTTGGCCGGAGTTGGACATGTATGTATTAGATTAATGAATTCAAATCAATGCTGGCAATCTGATCGGATTGGTTAGGAGACTTTTGTCCGTTAGTGGTCCCAAATGTTAATTTCCGATCGTTCATAGGAAAAATAATTATTGGTAAACGATCGTTCGGTAGATTGTATCTTCAGTGGCCACCTTTAGGGAGTAAGTTGGGGGTGCCAGAGGTCATACAAGGGCAAAGGAAATTAGGATATTGGGCTTGCACAAATGAAGCCCCATAAACAACACTGGGATATCGAGGACGATTTTACGTACACACCTTAAGAAATTAAAAAGCGCGAATTCCAATGGACACAGCCATGTCCTCTGTATTCAACAGATTAGCGGTCACATGACTGCATTATAACAGGTTGAACTGAATGAACCCTCTCGTTGGCCACGCTATACTGCTATGCTGATAGTGATGTCGCTGGGCTGAAGGCTTTGAACTGGGTGCGCCGTGCCTGTATCAGGGAACAATTGAGACGTGGAACAACCAAGTGATTTCCATACAGCTCCAGTCATGTGTGTCCCCTAAGCCCTCTGTGACCTCCTCCCTATATTTGGTAATCAATCAATGTCTGCAGCAGGTGAAGAATCGATAATAAAGTTATGTGACCTGGCAGTACAGACTCTGAGTAAAATGACTGATAGCCGGGTTCCCCTACTGACTGGCTACAGTTCAAGCACTATCCAGATAGAAAACTACAGTCTTTTTTTTCATAAATTGCAGCCCTGCTTCCCCCACTGACAAACACCTAGAGAAGCAAGCTTCTGTGCTACATAGTGTCTAGAAGTGCTTTATATCCAATCCAACCGGGAGACCTCTGTAAGAATAGAGTTGGGCCGAACGGTTCGCCTGCGAACGGTTCCATGCGAACTTCAGTGGTTCGCGTTCGCGTCCCGCAGGCGAACCTTTGCGGAAGTTCGGTTCGCCCCATAATGCACATGGAGGGTCAACTTTGACCCTCTACATCACAGTCAGCAGGCCCAGTGTAGCCAATTAGGCTACACTAGCCCCTGGAGCCCCACCCCCCCCTTATATAAGGCAGGCAGCGGCAGCCATTACGGTCACTCGTGTGCTGCCTGCGTTAGTGAGAGTAGGGCGAGCTGCTGCAGACTGTCTCTCAGGGAAAGATTAGTTAGGCTTAACTTGTTCCTGTCTGGCTGCATACCTGTTCTGTGAACCCACCACTGCATACCTGTGCTGTGAACCCACCACTGCATACCTGTGCTGTGAACCCACCACTGCATACCTGTGCTGTGAACCCACCACTGCATACCTGTTCAGTGAACCCACCACTGCATACCTGTGCTGTGAACCCACCACTGCATACCTGTTCAGTGAACCTGCCACTGCATACCTGTTCTGTTCAGTGGACCCGCCACTGTATACCTGTTCATTGAACCCACCACTGCATACCTGTGCTGTGAACCCACCACTGCATACCTGTTCTGTGAACCCACCACTGCATACCTGTGCTGTGAACCCACCACTGCATACCTGTTCAGTGAACCTGCCACTGCATACCTGTTCTGTTCAGTGGACCCGCCACTGTATACATGTTCATTGAACCCACCACTGCATACCTGTGCTGTGAACCCACCACTGCATACCTGTTCTGTGAACCCACCACTGCATACCTGTGCTGTGAACCCACCACTGCATACCTGTTAAGTGAACCTGCCACTGCATACCTGTTCTGTTCAGTGGACCCGCCACTGTATACCTGTTCAGTGAACCTGCCACTGCATACCTGTTCTGTTCAGTGGACCCGCCACTGTATACCTGTTCATTGAACCCACCACTGCATACCTGTGCTGTGAACCCACCACTGCATACCTGTTCTGTGAACCCGCCACTGTATACCTGTTCTGTTTAGTGAACCTGCCACTGTATACCTGTTCTGTTTAGTGAACCCGCCACTGTATATCTGTTCTGTTTAGTGAACCCGCCACTGCATACCTGTTCTGTTCAGTGGACCCGCCACTGTATACCTGTTCAGTGAACCCGCCACTGCATACCTGTTGTGTTCAGTGAACCTGCCACTGCATACCTGTTCTGTGAACCCGCCACTGTATACCTGTTCTGTTTAGTGAACCCGCCACTGCATACCTGTTGTGTTCAGTGAACCTGCCACTGCATACCTGTTGTGTTCAGTGAACCTGCCACTGCATACCTGTTCTGTGAACCCGCCACTGTATACCTGTTCTGTTCAGTGAACCCACCGCATCAGTGCGCATACCTGTGCAGTTAAGTGAACCCACCTACCTACGTGAGTGCACGCAGTGTGATATACCACTCCGTGCATACCCGATATGGACAAAACAGGTAGAGGAAGAGGTAGTGCCAGAGCCAGAGGAAGGCCACCCGGCAGATCTGCGCGAGGTCGTGTAAATGTAATTTCGTGTGGACCTGGCCCACAGTACAGTGCTCGGAAGAAGGCACGTCCCATCACCTCCCAAGATTGTCAGGACGTGGTTGAGTATTTAGCGACACAGAACACCTCATCTTGCTCAGCCACCAGCGCTACTACTAGCACCACTTCCGCTGCATTTGACACTTCGCAAGAATTATTTAGTGTTGAAATCACTGATGCACAGCCATTGTTGTTACAGCCAGATGAATTTTCACCAGCTCATATATTTGAGTTACCCGGCAACACTATGGATGTAACGTGTAAGGAGGATGAAGGACCTACTGATGGTGCATGTTTGGATTTGTCTGAGGCAAGCGAAGCTGGGCAGGATGATTACGATGATGACGATGATAGGGATCCTCTGTATGTTCCCAATAGAGGAGATGAAGAGGAGGACAGTTCAGAGGGGAATCAGAGAGTAGTAGGAGGAGAGAAGTTGCTGAAAGAAGCTGGGGCAGCTCTTCGTCAGAAACAGCTGGTGGCAGAGTCCGGCACCATGTATCGCCACCTATGTACAGCCAGCCAACTTGCCCTTCAGCATCAGCTGCTGAGGTCCCCATAGTGCCCACATCCCAGGGTAGCTCAGCGGTGTGGAAATTTTTTAATGTGTGTGCCTCAGATCGGACCAAAGCCATCTGTTCGCTCTGCCAACAAAAATTGAGCCGTGGAAAGGCCAACACTCACGTAGGGACAAGTGCCTTACGAAGGCACCTGGAGAAAAGGCACAAACAGCAATGGGATGGCCACCTGAGCAAAAGCAGCAGCAGCACACAAAAGCAAAGCCACCCTCCTTCTCCTCTTCCTCCTCCATCAGGTGCATTATCTGCTTCTGCCGCTTTCTCCCTTCCACCTTCACAGGCACCCTCCTCCACTCCGCCTCTGCCCTTGAGCGGTTCCTGCTCCTCTGCCCACAGCAGCAGTCAGGTGTCCGTGAAGGAAATGTTTGAGCGGAAGAAGCCAATTTCGGCCAGTCACCCCCTTGCCCGGCGTCTGACAGCTGGCGTGGCGGAACTGTTAGCTCGGCAGCTGTTACCATACCGGCTGGTGGACTCTGAGGCCTTCCGTAAATTTGTGGCCATCGGAACACCGCAGTGGAAGATGCCAGGCCGCACTTATTTTTCGAGAAAGGCCATACCCCAACTGCACCGTGAAGTTGAGAGGCAAGTGGTGTCATCTCTTGCGAAGAGCTTTGGGTCAAGGGTACACCTGACCAGGGATGCCTGGTCTGCCAAGCACGGGCAGGGCCGCTACATTACCTACACAGCCCATTGGGTGAACCTGGTGGTGAACGATGGCAAGCAGGGCGCAGCGGACCAAATTGTGACACCTCCACGGCTTGCAGGCAGGCCTCCTGCCACCTCCTCTCCTCCTGCTACATGCTCTTCGCTGTCCTCCTCCTCCTTGGCTGAGTGGCAGTTCTCCTCTCCAGCTACACAGCCCCAGCTCCGCAGGGCCTATGCTGCATGCCAGGTAAGACGGTGTCACGCCATCTTAGACATGTCTTGTCTCAAAGCGGAGAGTCACACTGGAGCAGCTCTCCTGGCTGCTCTTAAGAAACAGGTGGATGAGTGGCTGACCCCGCACCACCTGGAGATAGGCAACGTGGTGTGCGACAACGGCAGCAATCTGCTTGCCGCTTTGCATATGGGGAAGCTGACACACATACCCTGCATGGCACATGTCATGAATCTAGTGGTTCAAAGATTTGTGGCAAAGTACCCTGGCTTAGCGAATGTCCTGAAGCAGGCCAGGAAGTTCTGTGGGCATTTGAGGCGGTCTTACACAGCCATGGCACGCTTTGCGGAAATTCAGCGCAAAAACAAGATGCCGGTGAGACGCCTCATTTGCGATAGCCCGACTCGCTGGAACTCGACCCTGCTCATGTTCTCCCGCCTGCTAGAACAGAAGAAAGCCGTGACCCACTACCTCTACAACTACAGTAGAATGAAACAGTCTGGGAAGATGGGGATGTTCTGGCCCGACAACTGGACACTGATGGAAAATGCATGCAGGCTCATGCGGCCGTTTGAGGAGGTGACCAACCTGGTGAGCCGCAGTGAGGGCACCATCAGCGACTTAATTCCCTACGCTTACTTCTTGGAGCGTGCTGTGCGTAGAGTGGCGGATGAAGCTGTGAATGAGCGTGACCAGGAACCGTTACGGCAGGAACAGGCATGGGACCAATTTTCATCAGACCCAGCTGTTTCCTCAACACCTGCGGCAGCACAGAGGGGGGAGGAGGAGGAAGAAGAGAAGTCGTGTGCAGAAGACGAGTCAGACTCAGAGGATGATGAGCAAGGTGTTTCTTTGGGGGAGGAGGAGGAGGAGGGGACAGCGGCAGGAGAACAACCTCAGCAGGCATCGCAAGGGGCTTGTGCTGCTCAACCTTCCCGTGGTATTGTTCGCGGCTGGGGGGAGGAGGTTGACTTACCTGACGTCACTGAGGAAGAGCAAGAGGAGATGGAGGGTACTGGATCCAACTTTGTGCAGATGTCGTCTTTTATGCTGTCCTGCCTGTTGAGGGACCCCCGTATAAAAAACCTCAAGGGGAATGACCTGTACTGGGTGGCCACACTACTAGACCCTCGGTACAGGCACAAAGTGGCGGACCTGTTACCAACTCACCGGAAGGTGGAAAGGATGCAGCACATGCAGAACCAGCTGTCAACTATGCTTTACAATGCCTTTAAGGGTGATGTGACGGCACAACGCCAGCAAGGTACCACTGCCACTAATCCTCCTCCCGTGTCCACGCAGTCAAAGACAGGACGCTCCAGCGATCTCATGGTGATGTCGGACATGCGGACGTTCTTTAGTCCAACGCCTCGCCGTAGCCCTTCCGGATCCACCCTCCACCAACGCCTGGAACGGCAGGTAGCCGACTACCTGGCCTTAAGTGTGGATGTAGACACTGCTGTGAACAGCGATGAGGAACCCTTGAACTACTGGGTGCGCAGGCTTGACCTGTGGCCAGAGCTGTCCCAATTTGCCATCCAACTTCTCTCCTGCCCTGCCGCAAGCGTCCTGTCAGAAAGGACCTTCAGCGCAGCTGGAGGCATTGTTACAGAGAAGTCGCCTAAGTCACAAAAGTGTTAAGTACCTCACCTTTATCAAAATGAATGAGGCATGGATCCCGGAGGGCTGCTGCCCGCCCCAAGACTAAGTCAGTCCCCGCACACACAGCATCTCTGCCTGCACGCCGTGTGACTGGCTGCCTGGCCTGCCCCAAGAAGACTAAGTCGCTCCCAGTCCCTCCACACAGCATGTCTGCCTGCAGGCCGCTTGACTACCTTCTCCGCCACCACCAACAGGGTCCGGGACTCCAGGCGGATTGCTGAATTTTTTAGGCCGCTGCTAGCAGCGGCCGCTGTAGTAATTTTTCTGGTGCGTGTACATGACTGCCTAATTTTTCTGGCTGCACTGCGGGCAGCTGCAACAACAAAAGAAAAGGCATGTACATGCGCCCATTCCCCTTCGTGATCATTACCTTGCCGTGGTGAAGGGGCTTGCGTATCACAATGAAGCAATGACCGGCGCCTAGATGAGTGTCTCGGGGGGCACACCCACGATAATAAGGTCGTTGCCTCATTGTGGTCAGACCAAATTTGATCAGCTGGACAGTCACTGTTCTGTCATTCAGCTACATCAGCCAGGCGACCATATGGGCTGTAAAGCCACCAAAACCTGCACTCTCGCCATGGTGCGCACCAGTCCAGCACGGCCATCACTACACAAACAGCTGTTTGCGGTGCGTTACACGGTGAGTTTGGTGTGTCAGTGTGAAGCAGTACCTTAATTACACTACCTGATTGATGTATACACATGCAAGATGTTTGAAAGCACTTTAGGCCTGTCATTTAGCATTCAATGTGATTTCTGCCCTTAAAACGCTGCTTTGCGTCAAATCCAGATTTTTCCCCGGGACTTTTGGCATGTATCCCACTCCGCCATGCCCCCCTCCAGGTTTTAGACCCCTTGAAACATCTTTTCCATCACTTTTGTGGCCAGCATAATTATTTTTTTTTTTCAAAGTTCGCATCCCCATTGAAGTCTATTGCGGTTCGCGAACTTTAACGCGAACCGAACCTTCCGCGGAAGTTCGCGAACCAGGTTCGCGAACCTAAAATCGGAGGTTCGGCCCAACTCTATGTAAGAAGAGTTTGGTTCATCAATCAGACTGCCAGGCAAGGCCCCACAACCGTTGGAGACCTGGCAGTCCGGACCACGCCCTCCTCCCATGTAATCTGCAGGAACTAAAAGGTTTTGCAATAATACAGAGCTAAGCATACAGTGGGTTCCAAGAGCTCTCTTCTCTTCGGCGGGAGGTTGTAGATGGCTATCCCAGGTGGTGGCCATGTCCAGGGGGGGGGGATATCTGTGTTGCCCCCCTGGGCAGCAGTGGTGGTACTCAGAAGCGAGATCAACATTTCATTAAGATATGTGGGATAAAGAATATGGAATGACGTGGTTAATCCCGGAATGGGGAAGGTTGCGTAAGGGCAGGGGCGGCGCCAGGGGGGTGCAAGGGGGTGCTCGAGCACCCCCTAGAATTGTCCAAGCACCCCCAAAGCACCCCCTGGAGTGAACTGACTTCAGGCGTCTAAAAGACGCCAAGTCAGTTCACACAGCGGCAGCACGGAGCAGCAGGCAGGGCTACGGTAAGATGGCCGCCCGGAGCCCTGTTCTGCAGACTTCGAGTCTGCAGTGCATGGCTTCGGGCGGCCATTTTCCCGTAGCCCTGCTCTCTGCATGCAGGCAGGAAGTCTCGTCGTGACGTCGGGAAGGAAGAGGATCGTGGGCGCGCGGGCGCTGCGCGCCACAATGAGGTCGAGACTCGGGACAGGAGGTCGGGAAAGAAGGTCTTCTGGCTGTAGGTGAGTAAATGGGTTTTTCTTTTCTTTTTCAGGTGATGCTGATTGTGCATATTGGGGTCATATCTGCTACGGATTGTGCATATTGGGGTCATATCTGCTACGGATTGTGCATATTGGGGTCATATCTGCTACGGATTGTGCATATTGGGGTCATATCTGCTACGGATTGTGCATATTGGGGTCATTTCTGCTACCGATTGTGCATATTGGGGTCATTTCTGCTACCGATTGTGCATATTGGGGTCATTTCTGCTACCGATTGTGCATATTGGGGTCATTTCTGCTACCGATTGTGCATATTGGGGTCATTTCTGCTACCGATTGTGCATATTGGGGTCATATCTGCTACAGATTGTGCATATTGGAGTCATATCTGCTACCGATTGTGCATATTGGGGTCATATCTGCTACCGATTGTGCATATTGGGGTCATATCTGCTACCGATTGTGCATATTGGGGTCATATCTGCTACCGATTGTGCATATTGGGGCCATATCTGATAACGATTGTGCATATTGGGACCATATCTGATAACGATTGTGCATATTGGGACCATATCTGATAACGATTGTGCATATTGGGACCATATCTGATAACGATTGTGCATATTGGGACCATATCTGCCACCGATTGTGCATATTGGGACCATATCTGCCACCGATTGTGCATATTGGGACCATATCTGCCACCGATTGTGCATATTGGGACCATATCTGCCACCGATTGTGCATATTGGGACCATATCTGCCACCGATTGTGCATATTGGGACCATATCTGCCACCGATTGTGCATATTGGGACCATATCTGCCACCGATTGTGCATATTGGGACCATATCTGCCACCGATTGTGCATATTGGGACCATATCTGCCACCGATTGTGCATATTGGGACCATATCTGCCACCGATTGTGCATATTGGGACCATATCTGCCACCGATTGTGCATATTGGGACCATATCTGCCACCGATTGTGCATATTGGGACCATATCTGCTACCGATTGTGCATATTGGGACCATATCTGCTACCGATTGTGCATATTGGGACCATATCTGCTACCGATTGTGCATATTGGGACCATATCTGCTACCGATTGTGCATATTGGGACCATATCTGCTACCGATTGTGCATATTGGGACCATATCTGCTACCGATTGTGCATATTGGGACCATATCTGCTACCGATTGTGCATATTGGGACCATATCTGCTACCGATTGTGCATATTGGGACCATATCTGCTACCGATTGTGCATATTGGGACCATATCTGCTACCGATTGTGCATATTGGGGTCATATCTGCTACCGATTGTGCATATTGGGGTCATATCTGCTACCGATTGTGCATATTGGGGTCATATCTGCTACCGATTGTGCATATTGGAGCCATATGTGATAACGATTGTGCATATTGGGGTCATTGGACGTGTTTTTTGTTAAAATCTGCTCACATTACGTGTATTTTCTTGAGAAAACCTGCACAATTATGTGAATTTTCTGGGAAAAGGGTCACCAAAACTTGGGCCCTCTGTCTTTGCGTTGCACTTTTAAAGGGAACTCGAGGTGAGAATAATATTGAGGCTGCCATATTTATCTCCCTTTAAGCAATACCAGTTGCCTGGCTGCCGTGCTGGTCCTCTGCCTCTTATTCTTTCAACCATAGACCCTGAACAAGCATGCAGCAGGTCAGGGGTTTCTGACAATATTGTCAGAACTGACAAGATTAGCTGCATGGCTTGTTTCTGGTGTAATTCAGTTCACTACTACAGCCAAATAGATCAGCAGGGCTGCCAGGCAACTAGTATTGTTTAAAAGGAAATAAATATGGCAGCCACCATATCACTCTCACCCTGGGTTCACTTTAAATTACAGTTAGCCCCGCCCTCATCCGGTCATGACCACGCCCATTTTCTCGCCGCGGCGCGCTTCGCGCGCCGCAGGTTGTAGCCACACCCATTTTTTGACGCGGCGCGCTTTGCGCGCCGCAGGTCGTCAGCTCCCCCGGAAATTGGTCCAGCACCTGCATAGCACCCCCTAAAAAAATTTCCTGGAGCCGCCACTGCGTAAGGGAAGGGAGGAGTTTATGGTATTTGAAGCACGCATAGACATAAATATAGTAAATAAATAAAGTTTAATTATGTATGATTCAAACGATGATGGCATTATTCAGCACTGGTGTTTGGCGCCCAAGTGACTACGCCATACGCTGATGAACTTCCCATATCAAATATGCATCTGAGTTTGAAAAGGAAAAAGAAAAAAAGGAAAAAAGGAGACATGGTAGTCCGGACCATGCCCTCCTCCCATGTAATCTGCAGGAACTAAAAGGTCTTGCAATAATACAGAGCTAAGCATACAGTGGGTTCCAAGAGCTCTCTTCTCTTCGGCGGGAGGTTGTGGATGGCTATCCCAGGTGGTGGTGGCCATGCTCGGGGGGGATATCTGTGTTGCCCCCCTGGGCAGCAGTGGTGGTACTCCTGGGTAACAAGTGTGCTTCGGGCACTGTTTGTGCTGCTCCCCTTTCCTTGGTGCAAAGGAGGCCTATACACGGCAATCCTGTTAATATGTAAACATTTTTACGTAGACTAACTGATTTTGGTGGCAGGAAGAGGCAGTGTAGTTGGTTTCAACCCTGCGTATTCAGGGCATAAATCAGGGAGCCTTTTGAAAATTGATTGAGCCATAGAGCTCCACTGTTTAAATCGGTATAAAACCCTGACATAATATTCAATAAAAACATGTTTTCCTACTTTTTATATGCCATACGGTTAGCATATTTGCTTTTGTGCATAGATAATATTATTCATTTAGAAATTATACATTTCTAAAGTACACTTATTTTACTCTGAGAGCTGACTTTGCATTTTATTTATAACTGCTGTATTCATCCTCTAACTTAATCAGAAAGCATCAGAAAGCATGTATGCTTGTCTGACTTTGTTCAGGGGACCCAGCAGTGTGAGAGAAGGCTTTGTTTACATTTCTCACTTGATACAATTAAACACAAGATAACATTATGTAAAGTTCGGAAGTGGCCAGCTCTGCTGGAAGGGAAGCTTCTAAAGCCTGTGTTAACCCTTTGAATGCTGTTCTAGTAAAAAAAAAATGCTGGTTGTATATAATATGCTGTAAATAATCTATTAGAGCAAAGTAGAAATGCTGGGTTTTATTCCGCTTTAAAGCAGTGCAATGCTATGGCCTATTGATCCACTATGGCTCCTGCCCAACCCCTGATCAATCTACATTCTCCTTCCTGTCCGATTGATACTTTTAATCGACTCCCGATCAAAATTCATCCAATAAGACATTTTGGGGAATGGGTCACTACCAGCATATAAATCAAATAAGCAAGGAAGCGCATGAGAAAATCAATGATTGTGTGGGAACCTTGAGGCTAAGTGCGCACATAGCAGAAACGCTAGCGTTGCGGAAAACGCTGCATTTTTGCCGCTAATTGAAGTCTATGGGCCGCAGGAAAAAAACGCATATAAAAAAACACATATGTTTTCTATGCATTTTCAAACAATTTTTAAAAATGCAGATTTTGTTGCATTATATTCAAAAACGCACATAATGAAAATAAATGGGAACGCAATGGTATGAGTTTTTCATGCGTTTTTTTATATGCTTTTTTTTCCCCCAAAAACATTTTTTATGCTGTATTTCCGCTTCCTGTTGTCTTGATTTGCATAAATGGAAATCTAAAAACGCATGAAAAATGCATGTACGGTATAATTCTGGCGTATAAGGCTACTTTTTAACCCTTAAAAATCTTCTGAAAAGTCGGGTGTCATCTTATATGCCGGGTGTCATTGATGCCGGGTGATACGCCCTATCCTGTTACCGACTCTCAGATCTCGCTGCTGAGGACTGTAGTGAAGCGGTGCAGGCGCACATGTGCGAGATCTGAGAGGCAGAGAAGGAGGTAAATAGGATACAAGGGCGGGGCCAGACGGGCGAAAGAGGCGTGTTTTATGGGCACAGCGCAATCTATTCCTCCATACCGCTCTGATAAACAGGTAGAGCAAGGAGAGCTGACCAATCCACTTAGGGAGAGGGAGAGTTGACCAACCCAACCAGTCAATCCCCTGTATACTGTTATATACTGGGTACCACATACAGTACAGCACCAGTATCTGTTCATACATAGCACCAGTATATGATTTTTTTTAATTTTCGTTTGGTGTGCGTTGGAAGAGGGGTAGTCTTATACGGCGAGTATATCCCAAACTCTATATTTTAACTGGAAAGGTTGGGGGGTCGTCTTATACGCCCAGTCGTCTTATACGCCGGAATATACGGTATATGCATTTTGTATACGCGAACCGCAAACGCATTAAAACTCATGAAAAACGCACCAGAAATGCAGTAAAAATGCACAAAAAAATGCACACAACATTAACATAAAACATGACATAAATCGCAGCCTTTCACGTTATGTTATGTGTGCACCCAGCCTTATACTGCGCAAGGCACTGCACAACCAGCACGGACAATGCTGAATCTTTTTTATCTGCAGTTTGTCCTGGTTTCTAATAGCTGTAGGAGCTGCCATTTTACATCCTCCCCTTCCCTTTTCCCTTATTTTCGATGGGAAGGTGTGAATTTAATCAAATGTGACTTCCCTAAACTGTTTGAAGGACAGTGCACTATCTTTCCAACCCCCTGCTGATTAAAGCTTTTGTTTGCTCATTGCTACCTTAGTGGCTAATAGGACTGCTGTAAATAGCACTGCTAATTACAGCAGTCCTATCAGCCACTAACAAACATTTAAATGTCAAAAAAGAGGTAGATTTTTTTAGTAATGAGCCACTTGTTAGCATACATTTTTAATGTGGTATGAGATGCCGGGGGCTAAAAATACTGCTCAGTTTAGTGCAACTATCATTGCCCAAATTAATTTCACCACAACGGCATTGGATGTTGATGATCGCTGGTATGTTTTATGTAAATGGAAGAATCAGTCTGCAGTCATGTCTCTGTGTCTATGGCTTCCTTTAAGGCAGGGAGCACAATTTGTAGAATTGCATGCGTTTTTCAGGAGTGCCGAAAACGCATGTGATATCGCATACAATAGAATTATATGGCCACATAGCTGTGTGTTTTTAAAATGCACAATTTGCTGATTATTTTTGCATTCTGTATGCGAATCGCATTTCGCTTGCCCATTTAATAAATATGATACTGTAATTTTTCCATTAAATAAGAGAGAATATTGAAAAAAAAAGCAAAACGCATGAAAAACGCAAACACAAAACTCAACACGAACACAAAACCGCACATGCCAAAGTTTAAAACTGCACAGAAAAATGCAGAAATGCAAAATGCTATTTACTCAAGGCTTTCTACACAGACAAGTCTGCTCCCAGCCTGAAGGACAACTGAAGTGAGAGGGATATGGAGGCTGCCAGGGGTGTAACTAGGTCCCACCGGGCCCCTCTGCAGAAATTCGGAGCAGACATGCCCCCCCCCCGGGGCCTGCCCGGGGCCGTTTTAGGGTGCTGGAGGGGTCGCAGCATGAGGGGAAAACCATGCCCACAGTCGGCGGGGTGGGGGGACGGTCCCCCCCCCCTCCCTCACCTCAGGGCTCTCCCCTCTGTGCTCCCCTCCTGCTTAACGAGTGTCCGGGCAGCGGCGGGCAGTGACAGGCAACAGCTGATACATACCTTCCATCTTCCGTGTGCTCCAGCGTGCGTTCCTCACTCTAGTCTCTGACGTGACTTCCTGTTTTATACAGGAAGTCGCGTCAGAGACTAGAGTGAGGAACGCACGCTGGAGCGCACGGAAGATGGAAGGTATGTATCAGCTGTTGCCTGCCGCTGCCCGGACACTCGTTAAGTTGGAGGGGAGCGCAGAGGGGAGAGCCCCGAGGTGAGGGAGGGGGGGACCGTCCCCCCTCCCCGCCGACTGTGGGCATGGCTTTCCCCTCATGCTGCGACCCCTCCAGCCCTCCAAAACGGCCCCGAGTGGTCCCCGGGGGGGGGCCCTGCAGGGGCAGGGGTCGCATCCCCTATTGTTACGCTAGTAGAGGCTGCCATATTTATTTCCTTTTAAACAATGCAAATTTCATGCCTGTCCCGCTAAGCATCTGCTACTAATACTTTTAGCCATAGACCCTGAACAAGCATGCAAATTAGGTGCTCTGACTGAAGTCTGACTAGATTACCTGCATGCTTATTTCAGGTGTGTGATTCAGACACTACTGAGGCATGAAAAATCAGCAGGACTGCCAGGCAACCGGTATTATTTAAAATGAAATAAACATGGCAGCCATCATATCCCTCTCACATCAGCTGTCCTTTAAAGGATACTGTCATGTGACATTCTGCTGATGTCATATAGTGTTCCCTGTGTCACAGAGATTGGGATTGGGCGATTGGGAATGCTGCTGTATGTAAATGAATGCACTTTGTCACACGCAGTCAGGTGTCATCGATGTTTCATTCATCACAGTGGACTCCTAGCAACCAGTGAGTGGAGACAACTTCACTCCAGCTCTGGTCCTCTGCGTGGAAGGGAGGCGGCAATCCATTAGAGGTGCTGTGACCCAGGGGTTAATATTGCTGTCCAGGGACTTGATGTAGTGCTGGGAAAAATGATGGATCATGGGGGGGGGGGTGTAAAAAAGTCGAATACCAACAGAGGACATGGCTAAAAAGACACAAAAATACAGTGTGATCCATACATGCAGCCATGGGTTCATAGGGCTTGATTCACTAAACTGTGATAACTCAAATATCACACCTTATCAAAGACATTACACCTACAGAGGTCCCCAACCTGGGGGCCGTGGCCCCCTGGGGGTCCGTGGGCAGATTTCTGGGGGGCCGCGGCGGATCTGGCCTTTCTCCCTCTCCCCCCAGCGGCCGCCGTTCCTGATACCTTTTGAGCGGGCGGCCGCTTTCTTCCTTGTATTCCCCATAGCCCCTCTCGCATCTCGTATTACAGCAGCGCTTGCTGTGCGACTGCTGTAAGGAGGGAAGGAGGCGGGGCAGCGTTCCCATGGTAACGGCGATCACCGCTACAGGAAGCCACTGCCCTACTTCCTACCCTTCCTTACAGCAGCCGCGCGGGAAGCGCTGCTGTAATACGAGGTGCTGCAAGAGGAGAGGAGCTATGGGGAATACAAGGAAGCGACCGCCCGCTCGTAAGGTAACAGGAGCGGTGGCCACGGGGGGCTGTGCGGGGGAGAGGAGAGGCTACACTGGGCTAACTGTACTGGCGACACTGGGGCAGCAATACTGGGCTAACTATACTTGCTATACTGGGCTAACTATACTTGCTATACTGGGCTAACTATACTTGCTATACTGGGCTAACTATACTTGCTATACTGGGCTAACTATATTTGCTATACTTGGCTAACTATACTTGCTATTCTGGGCTAACTATACTTGCTATACTGGGCTAACTATACTTGCTATACTGGGCTAACTATACTTGCTATACTGGGATAACTATACTTGCTATACTGGGCTAACTATACTTGCTATACTGGGGTAACTATACTTGCTATACTTGGCTAAATATACTAGCTATACTGGGGTAACTATACTTGCTATACTGGGCTAACTATACTTGCTATACTGGGCTAACTATACTTGCTATTCTGGGCTAACTATACTTGCTATACTGGGCTAACTATACTTGCTATACTGGGCTAACTATACTTGCTATACTGGGCTAACTATACTTGCTATACTGGGCTAACTATACTTGCTATACTGGGCTAACTATATTTGCTATACTGGGCTAACTATACTTGCTATTCTGGGCTAACTATACTTGCTATACTGGACTAACTATACTTGCTATACTGGGCTAACTATACTTGCTATACTGGGCTAACTATACTTGCTATACTGGGCTAACTATACTTGCTATTCTGGGCTAACTATACTTGCTATACTGGGCTAACTATACTTGCTATACTGGGCTAACTATACTTGCTATACTGGGCTAACTATATTTGCTATACTGGGCTAACTATACTTGCTATACTGGGCTAACTATACTTGCTATACTGGGCTAACTATACTTGCTATTCTGGGCTAACTATACTTGCTATACTGGGCTAACTATACTTGCTATACTGGGCTAACTATACTTGCTATTCTGGGCTAACTATACTTGCTATTCTGGGCTAACTATACTTGCTATTCTGGGCTAACTATACTTGCTATACTGGGATAACTACTGGCTATACTGGGCTAACTATACTGGCTATACTGGGCTAACTGTACTTGCTATACTAGGCTAACTGTACTTGCTATACTGGGCTGACTGTACTTGCTATACTGTGGTAACTGTACTAGCTATACTGGGGTAACTATACTTGCTATACTAGGCTAACTGTACTTGCTATAGTGTGGTAACTGTACTTGCTATACTGGGGTAACTATACTTGCTATACTAGGCTAACTGTACTTGCTATACTGGGCTGACTGTACTTGCTATACTGTGGTAACTGTACTAGCTATACTGGGGTAACTATACTTGCTATACTAGGCTAACTGTACTTGCTATAGTGTGGTAACTGTACTTGCTATACTGGGGTAACTATACTTGCTATACTAGGCTAACTGTACTTGCTATACTGTGGTAACTGTACTTTCTATACTGGGGTAGCTATACTTGCTATACTAGGCTAACTGTACTTGCTATAGTGTGGTTACTGTACTTGCTATACTGGGGTAACTATACTTGCTATACTAGGCTAACTATACTTGCTATACTGGGCTAACTATACTTGCTATTCTGGGCTAACTATATTTGCTATACTGGGGTAACTATACTTGCTATACTGGGCTAACTATACTTGCTATACTGGGCTAACTATACTTGCTATACTGGGCTAACTATACTTGCTATACTGGGCTAACTATACTTGCTATACTGGGCTAACTATACTTGCTATTCTGGGCTAACTATACTTGCTATACTGGGCTAACTATACTTGCTATTCTGGGCTAACTATACTTGCTATACTGGGCTAACTATACTTGCTATACTGGGCTAACTATACTTGCTATACTGGGCTAACTATACTTGCTATTCTGGGCTAACTATACTTGCTATACTGGGCTAACTATACTTGCTATACTGGGCTAACTATACTTGCTATTCTGGGCTAACTATACTTGCTATACTGGGCTAACTATACTTGCTATACTGGGCTAACTATATTTGCTATACTGGGCTAACTATACTTGCTATTCTGGGCTAACTATACTTGCTATACTGGGCTAACTATACTTGCTATACTGGGCTAACTATACTTGCTATACTGGGCTAACTATACTTGCTATTCTGGGCTAACTATACTTGCTATACTGGGCTAACTATACTTGCTATACTGGGATAACTACTGGCTATACTGGGCTAACTATACTGGCTATACTAGGCTAACTGTACTTGCTATACTGGGCTGACTGTACTTGCTATACTAGGCTAACTGTACTTGCTATACTGGGCTGACTGTACTTGCTATACTGTGGTAACTGTACTAGCTATACTGGGGTAACTATACTTGCTATACTAGGCTAACTGTACTTGCTATAGTGTGGTAACTGTACTTGCTATACTGGGGTAACTATACTTGCTATACTAGGCTAACTGTACTTGCTATAGTGTGGTAACTGTACTTGCTATACTAGGCTAACTGTACTTGCTATACTGGGGTAACTACTGGCTATACTGGGGTAGCTATACTTGTTATACTAGGCTAACTGTACTTGCTATAGTGTGATAACTGTACTTGCTATACTGGGCTAACTATACTTGCTATACTGGGATAACTATACTTGCTATACTGGGCTAACTATACTTGCTATACTGGGGTAACTATACTTGCTATACTTGGCTAAATATACTAGCTATACTGGGGTAACTATACTTGCTATACTGGGCTAACTATACTTGCTATACTGGGCTAACTATACTTGCTATTCTGGGCTAACTATACTTGCTATACTGGGCTAACTATACTTGCTATACTGGGCTAACTATACTTGCTATACTGGGCTAACTATACTTGCTATACTGGGCTAACTATACTTGCTATACTGGGCTAACTATATTTGCTATACTGGGCTAACTATACTTGCTATTCTGGGCTAACTATACTTGCTATACTGGACTAACTATACTTGCTATACTGGGCTAACTATACTTGCTATACTGGGCTAACTATACTTGCTATACTGGGCTAACTATACTTGCTATTCTGGGCTAACTATACTTGCTATACTGGGCTAACTATACTTGCTATACTGGGCTAACTATACTTGCTATACTGGGCTAACTATATTTGCTATACTGGGCTAACTATACTTGCTATACTGGGCTAACTATACTTGCTATACTGGGCTAACTATACTTGCTATTCTGGGCTAACTATACTTGCTATACTGGGCTAACTATACTTGCTATACTGGGCTAACTATACTTGCTATTCTGGGCTAACTATACTTGCTATTCTGGGCTAACTATACTTGCTATTCTGGGCTAACTATACTTGCTATACTGGGATAACTACTGGCTATACTGGGCTAACTATACTGGCTATACTGGGCTAACTGTACTTGCTATACTAGGCTAACTGTACTTGCTATACTGGGCTGACTGTACTTGCTATACTGTGGTAACTGTACTAGCTATACTGGGGTAACTATACTTGCTATACTAGGCTAACTGTACTTGCTATAGTGTGGTAACTGTACTTGCTATACTGGGGTAACTATACTTGCTATACTAGGCTAACTGTACTTGCTATACTGGGCTGACTGTACTTGCTATACTGTGGTAACTGTACTAGCTATACTGGGGTAACTATACTTGCTATACTAGGCTAACTGTACTTGCTATAGTGTGGTAACTGTACTTGCTATACTGGGGTAACTATACTTGCTATACTAGGCTAACTGTACTTGCTATACTGTGGTAACTGTACTTTCTATACTGGGGTAGCTATACTTGCTATACTAGGCTAACTGTACTTGCTATAGTGTGGTTACTGTACTTGCTATACTGGGGTAACTATACTTGCTATACTAGGCTAACTATACTTGCTATACTGGGCTAACTATACTTGCTATTCTGGGCTAACTATATTTGCTATACTGGGGTAACTATACTTGCTATACTGGGCTAACTATACTTGCTATACTGGGCTAACTATACTTGCTATACTGGGCTAACTATACTTGCTATACTGGGCTAACTATACTTGCTATACTGGGCTAACTATACTTGCTATTCTGGGCTAACTATACTTGCTATACTGGGCTAACTATACTTGCTATTCTGGGCTAACTATACTTGCTATACTGGGCTAACTATACTTGCTATACTGGGCTAACTATACTTGCTATACTGGGCTAACTATACTTGCTATTCTGGGCTAACTATACTTGCTATACTGGGCTAACTATACTTGCTATACTGGGCTAACTATACTTGCTATTCTGGGCTAACTATACTTGCTATACTGGGCTAACTATACTTGCTATACTGGGCTAACTATATTTGCTATACTGGGCTAACTATACTTGCTATTCTGGGCTAACTATACTTGCTATACTGGGCTAACTATACTTGCTATACTGGGCTAACTATACTTGCTATACTGGGCTAACTATACTTGCTATTCTGGGCTAACTATACTTGCTATACTGGGCTAACTATACTTGCTATACTGGGATAACTACTGGCTATACTGGGCTAACTATACTGGCTATACTAGGCTAACTGTACTTGCTATACTGGGCTGACTGTACTTGCTATACTAGGCTAACTGTACTTGCTATACTGGGCTGACTGTACTTGCTATACTGTGGTAACTGTACTAGCTATACTGGGGTAACTATACTTGCTATACTAGGCTAACTGTACTTGCTATAGTGTGGTAACTGTACTTGCTATACTGGGGTAACTATACTTGCTATACTAGGCTAACTGTACTTGCTATAGTGTGGTAACTGTACTTGCTATACTAGGCTAACTGTACTTGCTATACTGGGGTAACTATACTTGCTATTCTGGGCTAACTATACTTGCTATACTGGGCTAACTATACTTGCTATACTGGGCTAACTATACTTGCTATTCTGGGCTAACTATACTTGCTATTCTGGGCTAACTATACTTGCTATTCTGGGCTAACTATACTTGCTATTCTGGGCTATCTATACTTGCTATTCTGGGCTAACTATACTTGCTATACTGGGATAACTACTGGCTATATTGGGCTAACTATACTTGCTATACTGGGCTAACTATACTTGCTATACTAGGCTGACTGTACTTGCTATACTGGGCTGACTGTACTTGCTATACTGTGGTAACTGTACTAGCTATACTGGGGTAACTATACTTGCTATACTAGGCTAACTGTACTTGCTATACTAGGCTAACTGTACTTGCTATAGTGTGGTAACTGTACTTGCTATACTGGGGTAACTATACTTGCTATACTAGGCTAACTGTACTTGCTATAGTGTGGTAACTGTACTTGCTATACTAGGCTAACTGTACTTACTATACTGGGGTAACTACTGGCTATACTGGGGTAGCTATACTTGCTATACTAGGCTAACTGTACTTGCTATACTGTGGTAACTGTACTTGCTATACTAGGCCTTCTGTACTTGCTATACTGTGGTAACTGTACTTGCTATACTAGGCCTTCTGTACTTGCTATACTGTGGTAACTGTACTTGCTATACTGGGGTAACTATACTTGCTATACTAGGCTAACTGTTCTTGCTATACTGTGGAAACTGTACTTGCTATACTGTGGAATCTGGGAAAAAAGGGGGGGCTGCTGCCGCCGACACTAGCCACGCCCACTCACCCCTCCCCCCCCCACCCCCAGGGGTCGGGATAGTGGGCCCCGGGCTCAAAAAGGTTGGGGACCCCTGCAATATGTCATCCCTGTGCTAATATTAAAGGAATACTGTAGGGGGCCAAGGTAAAATGAGTTGAACTTACCCGGGGCTCCTAATGGTCCCCCTCAGACATCCTGTGCCCGCGCAGCCACTCACCGATGCTCCGGCCCCGCCTCTGGTTCACTTCAGGAATTTCTGACTTTAAAGTCTGAAAACCACTGTGCCTGCGTTGCCGTGTCCTCGCTCCCGCTGATGTCACCAGGAGCGTGCCGCGCAGGCCTAGTGTAGTTTGCGCCTGCGCAGTACGCGCCTGGTGACATCAGCGGGAGCGAGAACATGGCAACGCAGGCGCAGTGGTTTTGAGACTTTAAAGTCAGAAATTCCAGAAGTGAACCGGAGGCGGAGCCGGAGCATCGGTGAGTGGCTGCGTGGGCACAGGATGCCTGCGGGGGACCATTAGAAGCTCTGGGTAAGTTCAGCTCATTTTCCCCCGACCCCCCTACAGTATCCCTTTAAAGCTGTCCTGAACTCAGAACTCCCTCTCTGCTCTAAAAGATAAGCAACAGCATAATAACCTTCACAGAAAAAATGTTTTCTTTGTTACAGCTGATACAAATCAGGCAATAAATGTGGAGTGTGTCTACTTCCTGCTTTCATGGAAGCAGACAAAGAGTTAACATCCTGTGTTTACAAATGAACTGCTTTGCTCTGGCAGCCAGCTGACACATCTGAGAGATCGAATTACAGTAGTGAAACAATCCCTGGGAGTTTCTACATTTGCTATATGGCCATTAGCCACTGGAAGCAGGATTGCTGATTGCCTCTGCAATCCTGCTCTGCCTGTAGGAGGTAGCACCTTTGCTGATACAGCTTCGCCAGGTGGGAGGATCTTGTGCTAAGCTCCAATGGTTTATATTGTGTGACATTTGAATTGCATACAACTTCTTAGCCCTGGTGTACATTGAGGACTCCCTGCATTATCAGATTAAAGGGACTCCGAGCACCTCTCATGGGCATGCCTTTAAGCCAGACGACTTCCAACAAAGTTGTGCTCTGGAGGAGCCTCTTGCAATGGCCATGCGTGTCACTTCCTCTTCCTGCTTCATTCAGTGATGCACTTCTCTAACAGAGAAGACAGGGGTGACCCGGAAATTATAACATAGCCAAGATGGCAGCCGCAATCTTTTAATTGAACAAAAACTATTTGGTGTAGAACAGCGATTGAGGCATCAAATGAAAGAGGAGAGCACAAGCTACAGGAAGGTGTGCATCTTTAAGTACTTTGCAGTACTGGTCGGAGTCTTAAAGGCATGCCTATCAGAGGTGCTCGGAGTCCCTTTAATGAGTCTTTTCACGTCAAAATACACCCCAAAAAAAAAATCTTCAGAATAAGGGGAATTTTTTTTATTTCGCAGAAAAATATAATGTGGAAGGACTCCTTCAGAAGAAGATAAGAGGCATCCTCCCAGCAGATCCAGTTAAAGTAACAATTGGGCCCTAGGGCAAAATTAGCCTTGGGGCCCCCCAACAGACACCCCGACCAAAAAGCGTCATTAGGGGCCCTTTGTTGCAGCCAAATTTCCCTCCTGGGCGCCTGAGCTGGCTGTTGACCCTCCCCCAATCACCTCCCAACTTAACTGTGCTCCCTAGGACCTCTGCAGTGTCTATGTCAGTGTAGTGTCTCACCTGCTCACCAGCAGAGATGAGACACTACTCTGCCAAGGAGTCTGCAGAGTCCCTGAGGAGCAACAGTTAAGATGGGGCCCCCTTTGGGGGCTTCTACAGGCTCTGGGGCCCTAGGGCAACTGCCCATTTTTTCCTATGGTAGCTCTGGCCCTGCCTCCCAGCTCTAATCCATCATACATCTGAACACAGATTTATATATAATTTGTGTTGTTTCCTGACAATTCTCTGCTCGTTGCTGTGCTTGTTTCTGTCTGTTTGACAAGCGCGGCTATGTTGTGCAGAAAAGAAAATGTTACATCTTATTGCAGTACAATTTACTTTGTTATTAAAACTTACCTTACAGCTCCAGGCCGGATCGCGATACAACTATTCCTGTTACTTAAAGGACTACTATTGCAGAAAATTGTTTAAAGAGAATCTGAAGGGGGAAAAAAGCCTCTACACCCTAATGAGGCTGCCCACTTCTTTCTGTACAGCATGGACCCCTGGAGCAGCAGACGGGAATATTTACCATACCTCCTAACTTTTTGAGATAAGCAGGAGGGACACTTAAAGGGGAACCTGAACTGAGTAAATTATTTAAAACAAACACATGATGTAGCTGCAAATGAATATTACATACTAACCTCACAGTCAGTTCCTCTCAGAAGCTCACCATTTGCTTCTTACAGTGATCCCTTCCAGTTCTGACGATATTTTATCAGAACTGAAATATACCAGTTGCTGTCAGTTATATATCAGCAGCTGTCAGTTACAACTGAATGTGCAAGGTAATGTCCATGTTTCCCTATGGCTCAAGTGAGTGATATTACAGTTTAACAGTGTGCTGACCAGGAAGCTGTTATGGGGTAATGGCCATTTTCAAAATGACTGACAGAGAATTCCATTGATCACAGTGGCCAAATGGGACGCAGGAGAGGAAAAAGAGATTGAGGAGTAGACTACACAGGAGGTAAGTATGACATGTGTATGTGTATTGCCACACCCCTAACCATGCCCCCAGCACACCCCTAGTCATAAGAAAAATATGTTGTTTTTTAATTCAAACCACACTGGTTGTTTCTATCCTGGTTCATTTTCCTTCATAATAACATACGAAAATAAGAAATATATCAATTTAAAGGATGGGAGCAAAGTTTAGAGTCAGTTAAACCCATTTTCAGCACATGAAACACATATATTTACACAGATCTGTACATCAGTTTTGAAAGAGGGACAAATGAAGAAAGAGGGACAGGGAATCAAATTGGGTAGCCAAAGAGGACCTGTCCCTCTAAAAGAGGGACAGTTGGGAGCCAGAGCCAGGACAAGGTCCTCCTGCACCCAAGGCTGAGACACCAAAGTGCGCCCCTCCATCCCTCCCACCCCAGCCATCACACACTGATTGCTATTAGCCTAAGAGGTGCCCCAGGTCCCCCAACACCTTAATATGTATTTATCTAGCTTGTAGTCACTGCCATGTATCCCCTTGTCTTTTTTCTCTCTGCTACAAACACTGATAGCTGAGTGAGTTGTGCGCCCCCTCTTTTCCTGCACCCTGAGGCTGGAGCCTCTGTTGCCTCTGCCTCAGCCCGGCCCTGTTGGGACCTATGTATTTACCTTTAGGATCCAGCGCAGGAAATAGCTGAGCCTGATCAGGTTCGCTCTACTGCGCAGACAGAGGAGTCCAAAGGTAAATATTGCCACGTTCTGCAGGCGCTGTTACTTTTTTCCTGAGTTGCTGTCACATGCAGTCAGTAGTAAAAATCTGACAGATCTGGCAGATTTTGGACTAGTCTATCTCTTCATGTGGGATTTTTAACGTTTTCCCTATTTTCAAAAGCGTTTACTTGAAGAGAATCTGAAGCGAGATTAAAACTCACTTCTCAGCTTATATTCAACAGGGGCATGTTTGCCCCTGCTAAAACGCTGCTATCCCGTGGCTGAACAATGATCTTTATCCCCCAAATCCCCTCCGTTGTTCCTGGTCAGCACTTCCTGTTGAGGCAGGGCTAATGGCCGCAGCCTGCCTCTCAGCGCGTCTATCAGCGCTGATCGCTGCCTCTCCCCGCCCCTCAGTCTTCCTTCACTGAGAGGGGCGGGGGAGAGGCGGAGATCCGCCGCTGATAGACGCACATGGAGGCAGAGCTACAGCCGAAAGCTCTGCCTCCAGGAGCAGCAAAATCTACAACCAAGTTGTTTGTGGATTTTGCAGGGGGAGATTTGGGGGGTAAAGACCACTCGTTCTGCCGCGGGATCGCGACGTTTTAGCAGGGGCAAACATGCCCATGTTAAATATAAGGTAAAAAGCGAGTTTTAATCTCGCTTCAGAGTCTCTTTAACAGCTCTTGGACAGTCCAACTGTCAAAATGTGAACTGTGTAAACGAGTAGGGAGGCCGGAGCGCTTTTGTGAGAATAAAGGAAATGTTAAGAATCCCTCATGTGGAGATGGACAAGTTAAAAACCTGTCAGATTTTTACTACTAACTGTAAGGCCTCTTTCCCAGTGCGACGTTAAAGTCGCATGTTAAAACAACATTTAAAGCAGAATAATAATGGCAGTATTTGTATAGCGCCTTTCTCCTGTCGGACTCAAAGCGCTTGTGAGGCAGCCACTAGAGCGCACTCAGTAGGCAGTAGCAGTGTTAAGGAGACTTGCCCAAGAAACTCCTTACTGAAATAGGTGCTGGCTTACTGAACAGGCAGAGCCGAGATTTGAACCCAATCCTGTGTCAGAGACAGAGCCCTTAACCATTACACTATCCAGTCACTGCAGAATAACGCACTGCAATGAAAAATCAATGCCCTGTTCACAGTGCACACGTTGCGTTAGTGACTAACGCTGCACGTTAAGTGAACGTGCTGCATGCAGTGCATTATACACGTTATTAGCTGCGATGGACTGTTTGCACATGCTCAGTAATGACTTGGAAACATACTTTTCATTGCCTGTATGCCTACTGTATGCGACCATAATGGGGCATTAAGTTGCGATGCGACCTTTTTGGGGCATTGCGTTGTAACTTGTGTTGCGACTTTAACGTTGCTTTAAAACGCAATGTCCTACTGTGAAAGATTCCTAAGTGACTGCGGCGTAGGAAAAAAAAATAATTTATAGCACATTTTATTCTGAAATATCTTATACTGTGCATCTTTTATAGTATATACAGTACAGTACAGTATATACCTGTTATTTTTAATTTTACAATTGTTCTCAATAGTGATTCTATAAATGTAAAATTCTGTAAAACTCTAGAGAGGGTTCACACTTGTTTGCTTGTGAAAGACCCAGGTATTTCCGTACAAGATTTTTCAGGAACTCTGCTCGTTTGTGTGTGTTTCAATACGTTAATGCTTTTCTATGAGAAACTGCCCGCCCTAGGCTGACAAAGTAGCGCATGTTGTAAGTATTTTAAAAGCACGGCATAATGAGATCAGAAAATTTAAAGGGCTAAACGCGAATGCAACCACTGTTAGTGCGGCGATTGCGTTATTGCAATAACACAAATCTCATGCTAATTTCCTCAAGTAGGACCCCCGACCTTACAGCCAAGATGCATTTTTGCATAACTGCATGCTGAGTGTATTGCTGGCAGCCTTCATATGTCTTGGTCTTGAGGTTCCCTTTAAGCAATGCCATTTTCAGCTAAACAACCCTTCCCTCGAAACCTAGTAAATGAGAAGGCGGAAGATTAATAGCTTTAAATAAAAGCACTAAAAATATTACTCATGATTTTCCAAGGTTGCAGGAACAACTTGCCTACTTTCCTCCTTCTTTATGTCCTCTTGAAGTCCATAATACTTATGAGAGATCCGCTAGGGTTCAAACTGAAACCATCAATTAGGTCCTGTAAAAGGATTGTGAAACAAAAAGCTTCCCCCCAACCCCCACACATGTTTATTCAGTGCCGGAAGACAACAGTTATACACAATGTACACCACACGCAACAGGCACCCATCTCATTGTCCTTGTTACGGAGTAGCCATTCTGTGCTCTGGGGACTTCCAATAACATCAGTTTTGTGCGGGTTTTTTGTATTTTTAAGCTGTTACCCAGCTAAATGGCTTCTGCCTGTATACATCTATATAGGAGGAAGGCATATATCCTTTGGGCAGAGGGGAAGACCCTTGCTTCCATTTGACCTGCTAAGAGAAGCATGACAGTCTATGTATCATGTGACCCCATTATACCCTAACATATCTTACTGGTAGCACCACAGTGAACCATAGCCCATACATCCATATGTACGTTATAAAAGAAAGAGGTGTAGAGAGAAGGGATGTGTGCGTGTGCTAGGAAATGTTGTACATTAAAGAGACTCCGTAACAAAAATTGCATCCTGTTTTTTATCATCCTACAAGTTCCAAAAGCTATTCTAATGTGTTCTGGCTTACTGCAGCACTTTATACTATCACAGTCTCTGTAATAAATCAATGTATCTTTCCCCTGTCAGACTTGTCGGCCTGTGTCTGGAAGGCTGCCAAGTTCTTCAGTGTTGTGGTTCTGCTATGAACTCCCCCTTCCAGGTCCCCTCTATGCACACTGCCTGCATATTATTTAGATTAGGGCAGCTTCTCTCTTCTCTCATCTTTTACAAGCTGGATAAATCGTCCTCTGAGCTGGCTGGGCTTTCACATACTGAGGAAATTCAGACAAGGGCAAAGCTGTTTGCAGGAAGAAAAGAGCAGCCTGAAACTTCAGTGCATGAGAGATGCAGGGGGAAAGAAACACACAAATGATCTCTTGAGATTCAAAAGGAAGGCTGTATACAGCCTGCTTGTGTATGAATGTATTTTCTATGTGTGGACATACTGTACATCAACCTACTTCCTGTTTTGGTGGCCATTTTGTTTGTTTATGAACAAACTTTTTAAAACTGTTTTTAACCACTTTTAATGCGGTGAGGAGCGGCAAAATTGTGACAGAGGGTAATAGGAGATGTCCCCTAACGCACTGGTATGTTTACTTTTGTGCGATTTTAACAATACAGATTCTCTTTAAGTGTTATGGCGGTTGTATATTAAAGACCAACTGTAGTGGAAATAACATAATGAATAAAATGTCTCATTTTATACAATATTGGTTTATAGATTTTTTAGTCAGCGTTTGCCTGCTGTAAAATCTTTCCTCTCCCTGATTTACATGCTGAAATGTATCACTGGTGGTGACATCTTTAATTCTGCCAGGTGATCTGGACGGAATGTTCGTTACTGAGAGTTCTACGCCCAGAGGGAGATACGGCTTGTTTGGCAGCTGGAAAAAGCAGTTATTTTCCACAATGCAACAGAGTTCACAGACAGCAAACTGCCAGGACCATGGTCATGACATCACACTGTGGGAGGGGTGTCACCACAATATCAGCTATACAGATCCCCCTGATGATCTATCAGAGAAAAGGAATAGATTTCTCGTGGGAAAGGGGGTATCAGCTACTGATTGGGATGAAGTTCAATTCTGGGTTACAGTTCCTCTTTAAGTGTTATGGAGTACAGTTAAGAAACATACATTCGTCACAGGTGCAGACTGTGGTACAGAAAGGACGACAGTGTTCATTTGATAAAGACGCCTGTTTAAAATGGCGCAGGATAGTGGTAGTAGAAAATCAATATATTTAGCAATATTCTACAACTTCATTCATATACTGTAGTAACCAGGCTTGGACTGAGCCACCGAACCACCGATGGTCCCACCGGTGGGCCCCAACAGCCCCGCCTCCTGGGGGCCCCAGAGCTAAGAAGGAGGGGGGCACAGCTTGGAAGGGGGGGAATTGGGCACAGAGCGGCGGGGAGGGGTGGAAGCGTCCCCCCCCCCTCCCTCACCTAGGGGCCCCCCCTTCCGCGCACCCCCCTCCTCCAGAAGTGCAGCCAGCAGCGAGCGGAGAATAGCTACAGAGCTTCAGATGATGCTAGCTCCGCTCCGCTCCACATGCCGCTGTTGCTGCCCTGCTGGTCACTGTCTGCTGTAGTGACGCTGTCCAATCATGCTCTCGCAGTACTTTCTGCGAGAGCGCGATTGGACAGCATCACTACAGTAGACAGAGACCAGCAGGGCGGCAGCAGCGGCATGCGGAGCGGAGCTAGCATCATCTGAAGCTCGGTAAGGTATTCTCCGCTCGCTGCTGGCTGCACTTCTGGAGGAGGGCGGTGCACGGAAGGGGGGGGGGCCCTAGGTGAGGGAGGGGGGAGGCTTCCCCGCTGATCTGTGCCCGCTGCCCCCCCTTCCAAGCTGGAGGGGGACTTGCATTGTGTGAGGGTATCTGCCACCAACCTGATTGCATTGTGTGGGGGTATCTGCAGCCAACCTGTTTGCATTTTGTGGGGGTATCTGCAGCCAACCTGTTTGCATTTTGTGGGGGTATCTGCAGCCAACCTGATTGCATTTTGTAGGGGTATCTGCCACCAACCTGATTGCATTGTGTGGGGGTATCTGCAGCCAACCTGATTGCATTTTGTGGGGGTATCTGCAGCCAACCTGATTGCATTGTGTGGGGGTATCTGCAGCCAACCTGATTGCATTTTGTGGGGGTATCTGCAGCCAACCTGTTTGCATTTTGTGGGGGTATCTGCAGCCAACCTGTTTGCATTTTGTGGGGGTATCTGCAGCCAACCTGTTTGCATTTTGTGGGGGTATCTGCAGCCAACCTGATTGCATTTTGTAGGGGTATCTGCCACCAACCTGATTGCATTGTGTGGGGGTATCTGCAGCCAACCTGATTGCATTTTGTGGGGGTATCTGCAGCCAACCTGATTGCATTGTGTGTGGGTATCTGCAGCCAACCTGATTGCATTTTGTGGGGGTATCTGCAGCCAACCTGATTGCATTTTGTGGGGGTATCTGCCACCAACCTGATTGCATTGTGTGGGGGTACCTGCCACCAACCTGATTGCATTTTGTGGGGGTATCTGCAGCCAACCTGATTGCATTGTGTGGGGGTATCTGCCACCAACCTGATTGCATTGTGTGGGGGTATCTGCAGCCAACCTGATTGCATTTTGTGTGGGTATCTGCCGTCAACCTGATTGCATTTTGTGGGGGTATCTGCCACCAACCTGATTGCATTGTGTGGGGGTATCTGCAGCCAACCTGATTGCATTTTGTGGGGGTATCTGCAGCCAACCTGATTGCATTTTGTGGGGGTATCTGCCACCAACCTGATTGCATTGTGTGGGGGTATCTGCAGCCAACCTGATTGCATTTTGTGGGGGTATCTGCTGCCATTTGACTACTTGATGAATTATCATGAGGCATGTAACTACTTGAATATTTTATCTAAAATGTATCTGGTCAGACCTAATCTCTGTGAATAACACCGCTACTTATTTTGTGTTTTGTATTAATTTTTTTAAGTCTGCCCATGACTCATCATGACCACGCCAATGTTCCAGTGCGTCGCGCGCGCCGCATTTAGACATAACCCTATTGGAGACTGTCCTCAGAATTGCTCACAATCTATTCCCTACCATAAAGTCAAGCAAAATTTCTAGAGTACATTTGTATGTGAGCCCAAAATGGGGGGGGAGGAGGAGGAGAGGGGGGCGGTCCCCAGGCTGAAACTTCCTTGGTGGGCCCTTGGTGTCCCAGTCCGTCCCTGGTAGTAACATATTGGTAATATTTACAGATATTTTTCGATGGCACAACTTCTCCCTACTCTCACACAGAACCCTACCCCATTGGGTGCCCAACCTAAACTCCCCCCCTCCCCCTGTGGGTAACCTCCGTCCCCCACAACTAACCTTAAACCCCCGCCCCCCGCACCTAACCTTAAAATGACACTGTAACAAGAAAAACCTCCCCTGGGGGGTACTCACCTCAGGAGGGGGAAGCCTCCGGATCCTAATGAGGCTTCCCCCGTCCTCCTCTGTCCCACGGGGGTCTCGCTGCAGCCCTTCAAAGCCGGCCTGACAGCCTGTTCAATATTTACCTTTCCAGTCTCCAGCGGGTGCGCTGTTGTGGCTCTCAACACGGAGATAGGTGGAAATAGCCGATCTCCGTCGGGTCTGCTCTACTGCGCAGGTGCAAGAGACTTGTGCCTGTGCAGTTGAACGGCCCGACGGAGATCGGCTATTTCCGCCTATCTCCATGGGAAGAGGCGGATACTGCGCCAGCGCTGGAGCCAAAAGGTAAATATTTACATCGCTGACGTTCCGGGAGGATTTTGGCCGCCACCGTGGGACCGAGGAGGATGGGGGAAGCCTCAATAGGATCCGGAGGCTTCCCCCTCCCGAGGTGAGTACTCCCCAGGGAAGGTTTTTTTGTTACAGTACAGATTTTCTTTAACACCCCGCCCCCACCCCAAAACTTCTTTTTTTTCCTAACTGTTCACTTTTTATTGAATTTATTGAAGGTACGAACAAGTACATACAATAATTGGCATCACACAGCATACAGGGTATTGACATAGTAAGGATATGCGAAAGGATGTCAAGTACACACGAACATAAATTATATGTACAGTCTTGTCATACGGAAAACATGATATTGATGTGTATATATAAGAAGGATACCTGTTACCA